>NC_142625.1:1759333-2064791 GCF_059453375.1 Lepisosteus platostomus
TCTTTTGTGCTCCTCTGGGATCTGCATCATGTTTTCCAGAAAACTCCCTCAGTTCCTCATCTACTTTTTTGCTAGAAAAAAGGTCCTGGTAGAAAACAGTTGCTGCTTCCAACATTCCCTTCTCCGTGACCACAACACCATCCTTATTCTGAACTCCCTCCATCATCCTTCTCCTTTGTTTTTGCTTTATTTGACTGAAAAAGGTGTAGAAAGTTCCATTCTGCTGCAAGAATGCCAAGCAGGCTTGAAACAAAATATTCCTTAATGCTCCCCCCCCATAAAAGAAAGTTAATTTTGTATTTAAAGCTGAAACTATTTCCATATCTTTATGAAGACCTTCATTACATGCGATAAAACTTATTCAGTTCATCCTGCAAAATTCTCCCCTCTTTCCAGAGGACCCTCTTTTGTCACTTTTTTAATTCTCCTTTTCATGTTTTCCTACCATCCTGTGACAGTAATGTGCTGCCTCCTCTTAGCCTACCAGCTATCTAACTGACTTCATGAGGTCTATGTAGTTGGCCTCCTTCAAAATCTCAGCATTCAACTTCCAATAACCTGTTCCATATTTTCTCCCAAGTGGATGCACATCGACCTCTACCATGTCATGATTGGAGAACCAGACCAGCAGAAAAGCTCCTCCTGCCTTCACCTCTTTGGATACAAACACCGACCTTCTCACCCATGGCTCTAAAAGCACAGACAACTAAAAAAAACTGCCACATAAAATGCTGTTGCCTTATTCCTGCATCATTCTTGTCCCTCAAACCCACATGAAGGTCTCCCTCTGTAGGTTAGCAGAGGGTTAGGAAAGAAACCTAGAGTAAAGCTTTGTAGAAGTCTGCTCTCGCAACAGGCGGAGCATACACGATCACTAATCCGAAACGTCCATTTCCATTCCAAACATCAGTGTTAAACACCCTTCCAAGTATCTCTACCTGACACCATTTATCAGGTCAAAATTCCCCAAATAAAACCCCAACTCCAGAGGTGCAAACCCCTGCTGTACTCCATCTTGAACCCATTCACGTGTAAAAACCTCAATATCTCCTGCAAAGAATAAAACGGCAAAATCCAAAGTCCTCAGGTAGTTAAACTGAGGTTCTCTTTACTTTCTCTCAATCTCCTTACATTTAATGTTAAAATCTTCACCTTTCTGTTATTTACTACCCTCCTTCTTTATTCCCCAGCATTTTATGAAAAAATTCCAATATAAACATCTCTTACCTCCACTTTTCACTCAAAAATACACCTAAAATCCTTTCTTCCATTTCTCTTATATTCCATTAATTTCCTCAACACTGTTAATTCTTCCTGGATAAGAAATTCTCCTTCACCCATTCACACTCCCTCAAAAAACCTTCAGGTGCCTCCATGTTTTTTTTACTCTGTTGCAGAAACATGTGCAGACAAGACAGTTTCACATGACTGTGGTGTGCCAATGTCCCTACTGCTTACAGCTGCAAAACCTTTTGCCCTCTGCAAACAGTCTTTGCACACAAATTACATTTGATTTCCTCTACACGGGCAGACACCAAGTGACCTATTGGGCCACATCTACTACACGCTTCTGCAGTGCAAATCTATAACAAGATGTCCCGCTGCTCCACAATGTCTGCACGCAAGTTGCTACCCTGATAATACAAAAAGCCTATCATACAGTTCTTTGTACATCAACTAATCTTTTAAAAATATCTTCTTCCAACACATACGGCTTGAACAGATGTACTGTCAGAGGCCTAAGCTCTCTTGCAAAGGCTCAATTCTTGAACACTGAGCAGCAAACAAAGTCAAAGATCTTTTTACCTGGAAATCTTGAACTTCATCCACAAAGGTTCTTCTTTTAGCAGTCCATTCGTGATTGATCTCCATGCCATATCTCCACATCTGTCCTTCACCACCTCCTTTCTTATAACCAAAAAGTACACCCACCTAGCCTGAAAGACTCAGACATTCAGAAAAAAAAAACAATCCCAAAAGGTTCTCGCCATCCAAGCCCCTGGCTAAACAAAAGCCATGTAGTCCAAATCCAATTCAGAAGACAAAACATAAAAAACTATAAAGTGACTGGAACGAGGTGCAGGCATCCCGCTGGTGGACTGTAGGTTAGGCCATTACCTCTGGAGCCCTGTAAAGGCACAGCTGGTGGCTTCCCTACAGCAGGTGGCCACCTGGCCTCCACTCCTGCTGTCACCTGCTGCCAGCTTTATGCACTGGCGGGGGCACTGAGCTTCTGTCAACGGCCTGAAAATGACCACAGCTATGGGGGAGGTAAACACATTAGCATAGACCCCGCCCACAAACAGCAGCAACACCTACCAACCTGAAAACAAAAATGGACTGACCTCCTGACCTGAAGGAGAAGGGAAGACACAGGGGAAGGAAGAAAACTCTGACAAAGCTGGTCTAATAGCATCAAATTTATGTCATTCATTTTGTTTTGACCAGAAGGGAAGGTAGGAACATAGGCCTAGGTAGGAATTTTTGCTACTGCCTGAAAACAATGAATTATCCAGCAGTACTATCCAGCAGTTTCTGGAGGCTTTCTAAAGTAATCGAAATAGCTATTCGAGCTTTTTATTATTTTTCAGTACTTTTTATACAAAATTTCCTGGTATGTGAACCATACAATTCCAGGTCCTGTCTTTACAAAAAATATGTTGAATTTTAAATATTTGTTCAATTGTCTCAGTTTTGTATCCAGGCTGGGAGACACACAGGGCAAGATCTACAAGCATTTTCATCTTTTTTTTTCAGGACACAATGTGAAAAATTGATCTTTGAAGAAGAAAAAAATCTGTTTCTTCTTTTTTGTCTTTTTCTTCTGGATATTTCTGTCTGGTGAGTGGGCACAGTAAGACGTTAGAAACTTGGTTTACATTTGATGCCCAAGGGGTTAGCTTCAATTTAAGCCCTAGACTAGATCTCTACTATCTATACTTCCAGAGATATTACAAAATGTTTGATGGAATTCATTCCAGTTGGAAATTGCCTCATTGACACTAACAGGTACTAGATATGCAATCTGTCAGGTAGTAACAGGTAGTACAGTGAGAGTATTAGTGATGCCATGTTCATTTATATCTTTGTTTTCATTTTATAGTCTGTAAATTTATAGCTTATTTATTAATCCTGGATGTGGGTGTTTAAGTGTCAAGAGACACTTGTCCAGCCTTCCTCTTATCTTCCTCACTGGCACAGCAGCCTATTAGGAAACCATTGCTACAGGACTCACACACAATTTTAACGAAACAATTCATTCGCCTAAATTAAGGATCGTGAATATAAATGAGCTCTGAATGTTTCACAGTGTTAGAAACCATATTTGTTTAAGACATTTCTGATTGTTGTTTACGATGTATAAAGTCAAAGTGTTGAGCTGCAGGCAAAACTAACAGCTACAGTATTAATGGGGATCAGAGTGGTGTAGCCAACTTTGAGCACTGAAACAGATGTATAAAGTATCTATCAGGGAAAAACCTTTCTGGATGAGAATATTTTCTAGAGTTGTGAAAGGTTAGTTCTATGTAATGTTTACATTCCTATAATTAATTTTAACTTCTCCTTAATGTTAAAGACACTTTAAATTGCTTGGTTTGAGTACAGCCTCAGCATATAGCTAATAGATGCCTCTATTTGCTCAGTTTCACTTCAAATGGATAATTTGGTGAAACTTTTTATTCTTATTGGGGTCACAGGCCTTACAGCACTATGACACTATGGGACATCACAGTAGTTCTTATCAGTAAATATCCTGGTCTCTAACAAAGCACAGTGTCTATGCTCAGACAATTATCTGCAATTCTTTTTAGCTAACTGCACCAGAACAAGTTCACAATCAGTCCTATGCTGATGACCATGTCAATTACATCCAATTATCTTCAAACTGAAGGAGAGGCAGCAAGGATTAGCTTGGTGCTTATGAAGATAGAACAAATAGAACAGTTGTAGAGGAAAACAAAAGATTCCCAATCTCTCTGTGTGCCAGACAGGCTGAGATCCTGATGAAAGACCAAAGAGAAAAAAACATCCATCAATGGCATTGGAACAGTAAACAAGAGTAAAAAAAATAAGAGAAATTCAGGTGATGTGCAGGTACATTGAATTGCTTGAAGAAATAGTGATGATAAAAGAAAAGATGCACAGAGGAGGGTGGAATGGATGAAGAATGTGAGGCAGTTAAAAAAACCTACAGAGACCCATTAGACTTCCTGTGTTAAATCATTACTAATCAAGGTTTGTGATTGAACAAACTGTTAATTAAAGTATTAGAATTATTTTGCAATCCAGTGTAGGGAAAACCGGTTCAGGGACGCCAAATATGTAATCATAGTGGCTCTCTGAAGGCACCAGTTCTGTAGGGTTTGGGCATTTACTGAGACAATTATTAATTGTAGCAGTAAATCACAAAGTTGATTCTTTTGATGGCTTTAGAATCCAACCATGCGATATAACTCAAACAACGCACACACACAGGTACTAATACACGAGGATACATTTATTAATACATAGAATATGCATGTAAACCTAACAGATCTTATCGAGAGGGTTATCAGAATACAAAAGATATATATTCAATCAGTTACAAAGTGTTACACATATCAAGAGGACATACGTTCAGTATATCATTCATTAAGACCGTTTCGTAAATGAACTTGGTTATAACTTACATTAGATACTCAAAACAAGTACATAACTCTTAGGAATTAAATTGATATCAACTGGTTGGGATAACAATTGAATTCTCGAGCAGTAATGCATTGAAGTTGAATACTCATCCAATCTCTGGGGATTCAGATCTCCTGCGGGCACAAAGAAACAGTTACAGGCTGTTGCTGTCCAATCCGCGCTCACTGGCTCGGTGCCAGGCTGTGCTGTGCGGCTTGCGACGGTGCGCTACTGATGCTCACTGACTGGCTAGTTAGTGTTGGCTTTAACTAGCACAGTTTGTGCACAGGAGAAAAGATGACTGTGGGTCCCAGCAAGTCAGGAAGAGGACCAGTTCGTTCCTGATGAGCTAGTTCTGAATAGTGATTCAGCTGTCCACAGTTCTGACCTGTTCACGAGGCCTGCTGCTGGTGCTAGCCTCGGGTGGATCCTCTGGTTACTCTCTGGCAACCTCCGCTCTAGACTCTTAGAACAAAGGAAAGTTCTGGCACTCGGACACACTGGCCATTCCGTGGTTGTCCAGGCTGAGTCTCAGGATGGTCAGGAGGTGCGCTGCGAGAATGTCCTGCCCTTGGGAGCCTTCTGCTCCTGGGCCGTCCTGCCCTGGAATTCTCCTTTGAATTCCCTTTAGAACAGTCCACAGAATCCTCTCCAGAATCTTACTGAATCTTGTTGAATCTGAATCTGAATCTTGTTGAATCTGAATCTGAATCTGAATCTGAATCTGAATCTTGTTGAATCTCCCAGGCTCTCTGTGTTGCCTGTTTTTACCTGGAGGAACTTCAGCTCATTGATTGGCTGAAAGTTCCATGGGCATCAGAGTCCCACGTGGGTTACTCGGCCCTACCAGTCCCTGATTGGTTGATCAAGGTGAGATATGAGTCACTTACTCCTGACACTTAGTAATGCAGTCCAGATGTCCAACTGGCACTCCCTAGACAGATAGGCGCCAATGGATGACCATTGATCATGATAGCCAGGCTTAGCTAAGTGCATCCCCCTTTGGGAGCTGTCCTTATCAAAAGAAAACATCTTGCATGAATAGTTTCTCTGTGGCTGCACCACAGAGATGAACAGAGAAATGGGGCCTCATTTGGGAAGGCTCAGAACACTTAATTCTGCCTTATTATTAAGCCTCGCCGCTACATATCCCCCCTTTTTGAAGGTCACGAGGTCCCGAGGCATTGTTGCCTTCAAAACAAAACAGAGTTAAGTGATGTCCCTTGCCATTAGAACATTAATCTTAAATGTCTACATTACTCCTCGAGAATTCATACCGGAACCAGCATTGGATACAAACAGGATGAATAACATCTGGAGTATGTATAAACACGGTAGGAGACATTATCTAAGTCTAGGAATTACACATCAGGAAGTTCACTGTCAATATCTGATACCTCTGTGGTAGATATTTGGGGAGAAGTCACTTCCTTTCTTTTGACATGCTACCTTTGACTCATTCATGCTACCCAGAGTACATCTTGATGTGAGAGTACAGCATTCAGAGTACACTGTCAGTCATGATCCAGCTACCCGGCAGTAGTGTTACAATAACACCAGTTCCTGTTCCCAGCCCCTCGATAAACCACAATACCTGTGTTGGGTATCTGCTAGGGTGGTTTGGAGGTTTGTTCCATTAAAGCAAACTCAACTACCTGTACCTCTTCAGGGCTTACTGTTTCTTGGATTTCTATCCAATTCAATAGTGTGGCACCTGAAGGCATCCACGACCTCAAGTTTGGTCTTATATTGTCTGGTTCTAGACAGTACAGTGTTAAGTTCAAGCTGTACTATGGCCTCCTCGGGAACTTGCAGGAAAACTGTTTGATTAGGTAGCTGCATTGTGGTAGCTGTATCATGCCTGTCACAAGTCATAGTGACAGTTAAATGTGGTGTGCTTACCAGCCATTTACTTCCCACCTGCTCTTCATGGGGTTCATTAACCTCCCTCTGCCCATTAGTAGCTTTACACCCTTCATTGGTGAATCGTTTAAACACAGCCAATGGATAGCTTTGGTAGCCATACCCATCTCAAGATTTGGAACCGAATTCAATCTTGGATTGCCTTCTGGGTGAGCTATGAGCGATGGGGTTAATGTCACATACTCCTCTACTGAGAAGAGTGGAATCAAGTGGGTTGGGATTTGTGCCGTGGTTAGACTGGCTACAGTGGCACTAAACTCCCTTAACAGGTCTTGTGTCAACATTCTGGCCTGTTGCACACAAGCATAAACCCACTGTATAACACCGGCAATCATGTCCACTGGTTGGGGAATAAGGTTTAACCCTGTTGCATAGGAAGTTGCCTGTAGGGTTTCCCCTAAGCTTTCCAACTTTTGCTGCTGTTGATACAGTCTGTCACTACCCTCTGGCTTCTCTGACACCTGCCTTCTTGGGGCAGTCAGGGTGAGAGTGCCAGTAGCACACAAACCTACCAGAAAAAGCAAACGTGCAACAGTGGCGGCAGCAATCAGTCCTCCCAAAAGTCTTTTCGAGTGGCTGATCCCAGTCATCTCCTTCTGAGTGACTGTTGCCTTTCTAAGCTGGTGCAGCGTGTACATGGTGTCTTTCTCAGTATGCCATGTGGCATCTTGGGCACCAACATCCTGGAAATCTGGGGAAATCTGACGCAGCGGCTGATGCTGCTCCTCCTTTTCCAGGGCATCTGCTTTTTCGATTTGTTCATGCCTGTGCTCTAGGAACCCTGCAGGGGGCGGTGCAGCGGTGGAGCATGCCTGACCCTCGGCTGAGTGGTCATCTGGAGCACCTGAGTGATCTGGGATTGTTATCCCATTCTCACTGTTCAGGTCCACCCTGCACACTTCCTGATTGAGGAATCCCTCTATCGGCATGTTTACAATCTTTCGCTGGGGGTAGGTGTAGGACACCTGCTCGCTCCCCCTTTCCCTCGCTAGGGGTTCAGGGAGCTGCCCCAGCAGTGGGATAGCTAGTTCACTATCTTTGAACTCACTATCACTCACCAGGCCCATGTCAGTGCAGGCGGGGATTCTGACACCCCTCTTTGCGATGTCCTGCACTGGCAGGCGGGTGGCTTGACCATCCAGCTCCAGTCTGGCTGAACCACTGTTGGTCAGACTCAGACTGACAGACTGAGCTGGTGGCTGTAAGAAAACCGGCTCGGCTTTCATTCCCTGTCCCTTCTGGGGGACTGGGTGTGTTGGCAACCCTGCTGTTGAGGCAGGAACAATCAGGTCAGTCTCACTCACTACCTGGTAGTTGTGAGAAATAATGTTACCTGACTGCAGCTTCCCTGGGTCAAAGCAGAGGGAATCGGCATCTGGGATCAGGTGTGTCCACAGCGCAGTAGTCTCAGCGTCCAGCTGGACCTCCTGTCTAACCTGTGAATGTTGCACCAGGGGCACCTGGCGGTGGCCCTGTGACTGCTGCTCAAGCAGATCCTCACTAATAGAGGACTTCTCAGGGCTAAGGGTGAGGGCTACATCGCCAACCTGCTCTCCTGCCATCTGGATCCCTTCCACCACTGCAGGGTGGTGGTCCTGACCCCTCTTGGGTGCCAGGGTGCACAGGGAAAGCTCCTTTTCATCGCCTGGTGGGGAGATCTGCTCCTCTTTAGGGACGTAAAAGGTGTGTGCTTTACCTGGTGGATCAGGCGGCTGCTTGGAGCACCGCTCCTGTGGCATGGAGGCTGTTGGGACCTCAGCCGGGACACGACTTCCCTGTATATCCGGGGAACAAGGAAATATTTTTATTTCTTGTCCAGAGGGAACAGAAGGAATCTCCGCATAGGCTTCTGTGTTCTGTGGGCACTGTGTGAGCACAGTCTGCCTCTTGGCCCCCCTTTCCTTCTGTACAGAAGGCTTAGGAGCCTTGACCTGTTTCCACACCTTGCCTTTCTGGTGATCCACCAAAGGTTCCTCTCTGAGTCGCATGCCCTTTTCTTTTTCTACCCGTTTGAGCTTGCCGTGTGACATCAAACACCTTTCAACCTCAGTGTCAATCAGTGTCTCACTGGGTAAGACATCTCCCATGGCAGCCTTGAGGTAAAAGCTTCTTGCTTTTCCTCTGCGTTTTACTGCCTGCTCTGTGACTTCAGGGGTGGAGTCAGCACTTACTTGGGAGTGGCTGACCTTATCCAGGCAGGAACCCTTCCGCTCAATCAGATAGACTGAGGGAGGGAGAGGGGGCGGGTCTCCGCCTCCTCCAGTGGAGAGTATCAGCTCATTCACGCTTCCGGCAGCCTTGGGGAGCGGTTGTCCCTGTCCTAATAAAGCTTGTTTAAGCCTGGCCAGGCGGGCGGCTACTGAATCCTTTTGTTCAGCTTTTTCTAGCCCTTTCCCTCCCCCGGTGTTCTCATGGCCCTTAGGACACTGGGTGCGGTCCTGTGTGAGTGCTTTGGAACGGGGCTTAGCCAGCTCAGGAGCCTGTGCTCCTTCGAGCAGGAGGGAGTTAAGCCTGCTGGCTCTGACGGCGAACACAGTCGCTTTAACAGCTTTTTGCTCAGAGCGACTTTGGACATCATACTCCCAGGCTTTCTGCACGAATCTCTTAATATCAGTCATTTTCATGGTCTGTGCATCTGTATGCATTAAGATCATCTTTCTGACTGATGGGTGGAGATTCCCAATGAATAAACCCTTGAAATGTGTGTTCTCTTCGCAACCCTCATCATTTCGCCTTGCAAAATAAGTTCGTCTAATCTCTCGTAATATTCGCGAGGGGACTCTGCTCTCTCGTGCTTAATGTTAAGAGCGGCGGCTATCGCAGCCGTCGGGTCAATAAACGCTGTATTCTTCGATAAGTGCTTGACATAGCTGCTCAAAGTCATTACAGACTTCTTTCATCTGCCTAGCCATCCACTCATGTACAGCTCTGCTGGTAGTTTTTCTAACCAGAAACACTTTCTCCTGTTCTGTGGCGTTTGGCAGGTACTGCAGGGTATACCTGAGGTCTTGAATATAACTCTCGATATTATTCTCTGACACTGCGGGGTCAAATCTCTCTATGTCCTTCGCTAGCTCTCTCAGAGAATGTAGATTTATTCTCCTAGCTTCTCCGCTGACGGAGATATGGAAGAGATCGTGGTCAGACCTGTCGCTGCTAGAGAGAGTGCTTAATAGCGACTCAAATTCAGACCTTTTAGCAACCATCGTTAACTTAAAGAGTATTACTTTTAAGTACGAAATCACAGTTTTACCACAGAAAACCACAAGATCAAGTATGCAATCAACCCGGTAGATTGCAAAAGATCACAAAACAATCAAGCACTGCTTAAAGAGCAAGGGGAACTTTTTTCCTTTCGGCTTTCAGCACACTGTATTGTCGTGTATGAAACCCGTGTCGTTTTATATTGAATTATTCCGCTTGGTTGACTCATTTTAGTCTTGCCACGCCCATGCCAGGGACGCCAAATAATGTAGGGAAAACTGGTTCAGGGACGCCAAATATGTAATCATAGTGGCTCTCTGCAGGCACCAGTTCTGTAGGGTTTGGGCATTTACTGAGACAATTATTAATTGTAGCAGTAAATCACAAAGTTGATTCTTTTGATGGCTTTAGAATCCAACCATGCGATATAACTCAAACAACGCACACACACAGGTACTAATACACAAGAATACATTTACTAATACATAAAATATGCATATAAACCTAACAGATCTTATTGTGAGGGTTATCAGAATACAAAAGACATATATTCATTCAGTTACGAAGTGTTATACATATCAAGAGGACATACGTTCGGTATATCATTCATTTAGACCGTTTCGTAAATGAACTTGGTTATAACTTCTACATTAGATACTCAAAACAAGTACATAACTCTTAGGAATTAAATTGATATCAACTGGTTGGGATAACAATTGAATTCTCGAGCTGTAATGCATTGAAGTTGAATACTCATCCAATCTCTGGGGATTCAGATCTCCTGCGGGCTCTCTGGCTCCGTGCCAGGCTGTGCTGTGCGGCTTGCGACGGTGCCCTGCTGATGCTCACTGACCGGCTAGTTAGTTTTGGCTGAACGAAGCAAAGTTGTGCTCAAGGAGAAAAGATGACTGTGGGTCCCAGCAGGTCAGGAAGAGGACAGTTTCGTTCCTGATGAAGCGCTAGTTCTGAATAGTGATTCAGCTGTCCACAGTTCCGACCTGTTCATGAGGCTTGCTGCTGATGCTAACCTCGGGTGGATCATTTGGTTACTTGTGACAACCTCCACTCTAGACTCTTAGAACATAGGAAAGTTCTGGCACTCGGACACACTGGTTCCGTGGTTGTCCGGGCTAAGTCTCAGCATGGTCAGGAGGCGCTCTGCGAGAATGTCCTGCCCTTGGGAGCCTTTCTGCTCCTGGGCCGTCCTGCCCTGGAATTGTCTCGCACACCTGGAATTCTCCCTAGAGATTTCCTTCTGGGATTGTTCACACAGGTTCTCTGTGTTGCCTGTTTTTACCGGGAGGAACGTCACCTCGTTCACTGGATGAAAGTTCCATGGGCATCAGAGAGCCACGTGGGTTACTCTGCCCTACCAGTTCCTGATTGTTTCATCAAGGTGAGATATGAGTCACTTACTCCTGACACCTGGGAATGCAATCCAGATGTCCATCTGGCACTCCCTAGACAGATAGGCGCCAATTGATGACCATTGATCATGATAGCCAGGCTTAGCTAAGTGCATCCCCATTTGGGAGCTGTCCCTTATCAAAAGAAAACATCTTTAAATGAGCCTGCATGAATAGCTTCTCTGTGGCTGCACCACAGAAATGGAGAGAGAGATGGGGCATCATTTAGGAAAGCACAGCAACACTTAATTCTGTCTTATTAACAAGCATTGCCGCTACAGTGTGTTTCGTGCTACGGAAAGAAGCTTTTGAAAAGGACTTTGAGAGGGATGCCTTTGATGACAACATTATCTTCAAATACCTTGAAGATAAGAAGTCAACCGGAAGATGTTTATTGCCTCCAGAGCTTCCTGGGTAAGCACATTTTCGATCTTTCACTGTCATCTCCTGACCCGTGTGTGAAGGTGTGGTCCATACCGACTGCACGTAGACAAGAAGAGCTTTTTGTAAATTTTTTACTCGAGCCACTGTTTGCTCGTGAGCTGAGGCCTTTACGGGTCCATGTGTTTAGCCCCTATGACATGTTCATTTTCAAAGATGACATTGTGAACTTCCTAAAAAGGTTTTTGGATGTGCAGGATACTGGGATAAAGATACTTGACAGGAAGAAAATATGGAACAGGAAGAGAAAGTACATGGTTCGCTTCAGAGTTGACCCCAAAGCAGAGGACGGGCTTTTACAACACTCCGTGTCCTTTACAATTGGGGTTAAAAGAGGCTACCTGTATTACCTGTATTACCCAGAGCAACCTTTCAAATGTAGGCGTTATGGGCAGAGAGGTCATTATGCTTCGGACTGCAAGGTCCAGGTGTGCAGGAAATGCGATGAAGTAGGTCACAGTGCATTGACATGCAGATCTGAGCCCAGATGCAATTTGTGTGGGGGCTCTGGGCAAGTCTACAAATTGCTGCTGTCACCAGAGGGGTGGCTGTGCGTCAGGCTTATGTGGAGCTGATGCCGTTCCTACACCAGTACTCAGAGTCCTTGTTATAACCCTTATGCTGAAGATCCTAACATTAAATGTACATGGGTTAAAGAAAGATGTTTAAGAGGACGGTGGTGTTCACTTACCTGAAAACTATGTGCTTTGACATCTGTCTGCGGCAGGAGGTCCACTTAAAAGATGAGAGTGATGTTGTACAGTTTACACGGGAGTGGGATAGAGGAGACTCACGGTGGAATATTGGTGGGGTCCATTCCTGTGGCGTAGGAATCTTACTAGGTAATAACGATTGTATGGTAGAAAGATGTGAGAATGTAGTGCCCGGAAGAGTGTTGGTTTTCGATATTTGTTTCGGTGTTAGTAGCTTCCAGTGTGTGTGTGTGCCCCGGCAATGGCACTTTATGGTCAGAGTTCTTTAAAGACCCCGTCTGCCTGACTAACAAGTGGATTGTTATAGGAGGGGATTTTAACGTCGATCTCCAGGACAGGAAGGGCAAGTCAACTTAACCTCCTTTTATCTCAGTTTGGCCTTTTTGACTGTGCCTTTTGGGCCGCAAAGGGGAAAGTTGGGGCCACGTGGAGGAGTGCTCAGGGCACTGCAAAACGCCTTGACTATGTTTTTGCTTCACAAGGGGCACTTGTTGAGAAGGCGGTGGTGCAGCCAGTTGGGTTTTCAGACCATGCCCAGGTGGAGATTCACTTTCCACATTTAAACAATCAGTTTGGACATGGGGTGTGGAAACTGAACACGGAGACTCTGAAGGAAGCAGAGTATGTCAGT
This sequence comes from Lepisosteus platostomus, assembly GCF_059453375.1. Lineage (NCBI taxonomy): Eukaryota > Metazoa > Chordata > Actinopteri > Semionotiformes > Lepisosteidae > Lepisosteus > Lepisosteus platostomus. The sequence goes on from NC_142625.1 coordinate 1,772,320, forward strand.
CTAATGCGATCTAAACTGTGTAAGTGGTGGAAGGAGAGAAAGCAGGGTATCTCCCTGATTGACTGGGGGGAGCAGTTGAAGAAGAAGATTAGGGGGGAGTCGAGAGCTTACTTCTTAGTAAGACTCAAGCGAGAATGGCAGAAGGGTAGGAAGCTGCAGGAAGAACTGAATAGCTTACAGATGCAGCCATTCAAAACAAGCGGGCATTATTTTCCGGTGCGCTTGACGCAGTATACCGCAAGTTACGGTATTAATACCGTATATTCTCGCATAGTGCCGCATGAAACCGCAAATAAAATAATAGTATCCTGAATTTCCGCAAGATGGAGCTAATAAAGCTCAACCTCTCATGTTTGAGCTGTCGCCATCAAAGTCTTTACCGAAGATATTACTAATAGTATTAAGAATGAATGACCTTGGACAAGCTGTAAACTCAAAGTATTGCCCTGGTCCACATTCACCATGCCTTTCACATGCTCATAGAAGATATTGTTTTAGGAACATGTATACTGTTCTGTATACAGTATGTATATGTATATTTAATGTCTTTACTGTGCCTGTTTAAGTATTGAATATTTATATGGAATTTTACCATAACGTGTGTGAAATCCATAAACAATATTAGTTTTGGAACATAAACATACAGTATGTAAACTGTATATGGCTGGTCTCGGTACTTTAATGAAAAAATACAAACCAGTATTCCATTTCTCCCTAAACATTTTAAGCATCGCAGTCTTTAACTAACATGAAATAACGTGTATAAAAAGTGGTAGTTTTAAGCTTTTCTGCGAATACGCTCGATACCGGAGCCAACAAGCATACTTTTAGAATTTTATTAATAGGGAATATAATGTGGAATCGCGTATCTAAAGAAATTAATAACTATATAATTTGGTTTCTGTCAAAGCGCAATTAAACCTATAACTTGATTCTTATGGATGCCCGGTCCTGCCAGGGATTAAAGAAAAACATGGAATCGCATATCTAAAGAAATAACAGTATACAGTAAATATGTTCATGCACAAACAGTAGCATGTTACATTATTAATTTGGGAGTCTCCTCTTGCCAGAAAGCGCTAAAATGCATTTTGAGTGCGTTTTCTTACTTTTTTTAAATTACAACCCATACATTAGCTGATACTGTTTAGACTTTTAATTATTTAAAACTGTATTACAGCAGCACAATGCACAATGGAACGTAAATCGCTAACTTTGTCTTCTGCGTAATAATGTTCAGAAATAAGAAATAAGATTGCTCATAAATGCGCCTTATGATAAGGTTGTTTAATGACAAAGTATTGTTTATCTCATGGCTAAATAGTCAAGTCTAGCCAAAAAGAGAAAACATCGACTTTATTTAAACTCCAGCAAAAGTATTAATGGTTTTTAATTACCATACTTTTATGGTACATGACTTTGCTAAAATGTATTTAAAAATAATAACGATTACAAATGCCAGCGGAGAGAGAGAGACACACACACCGTTTTTCATTGTCAAAAAGTAATTGTTTTTTACTTTGTCAGCACCCAGACAAACGCAAACGTGTTTTTAATAAAATGCTTTTATTCATTCTTAATCAGACTCACATTCCCGAATGTCCCCCGCCCCGGTCAAAAAAGGGACATTTTAGTAGCTAAGCATAAAACGCAGAGGAGCATAACGAAGGTCATAAAGGTCATAAACGATATTAATTTAGGAGCTTAAACATATTATGTATACTGTATGTTGCTGTTATTGGTATTTTAAAGAAGAAATAAACACCGATACTCAATTTCTCCCTAAACAGCGGGAAGGGGAAACAAGCTGCCCAGCCGTGTGGAATGCTACAGAACCCCAAACAGGCAATACACACTGCCGTATATTTGACCAAGATATCCAGACACAGCTGTATGAGCTCCACCAGTAAAACTCAAAGTATTACGCTGATCTACACTATTTGTAACGACTTTATTTTTTCATTCACAAAAAGTAACACCCACCACAGCATTCCGTTGATCTAACTAACAAGGATGGGACATTAGCTAGCCAATATGATAAAGGAATAACTTTTATGTTTATTTCTTTAGCACATTTATTTGAACATTTCCATCGATTGTACAAGCACTGAAAAACTGTTCAATCCCTAGTTCGTCAGGCATTTTCTTTTACTATAACAGATATAAAAACTCCCTTGCTTTTAACAGAGTGTTTCATAATTTCTAACAACGTAAATTATTTAAACTGCGACAATTTTATCATTCAATGAGAGCTCAAAATATCACAAAGATCCTCAAGAGATTAACAAAGACAATAGAAAAAGATATGTGTACTGTATGAGATACTGTCCATGGGAATCCAAGCTTTTTTATTCACGCTAAGTGGTCTTTAAAATTTCTTCATTACACAGTGAAGTCAAAATTCAGGGATGTGCCTATATGTACACTGGGGAAACGTTCCGAGGTTAAATTCTTCCAGCACGGGGGTACCTTTAAAGCGGAGACGACGGCACCAAATATTTTTTGTGCGTCTTCTCTTTAAACTACACATCCCAGTTACCATGGTGGTGCTTGTGATCATTGCGTTTAACCAACGAAACAGGGCGAAAAATCAGTCACATGACATGGGGGTGAGAATCGAAAGCTTAACCTATCAGCAAGACAGCAAAGACATTTTTCCAAGAAAGTTTAGCCTTTGTCACTAATGAAACCACTAAATAAAGACATAAATATAGAAATGGACAATTAATTGACTTTTATATTTCTAATATCACAAAATGTTTGAATCCAAGTCAATTTGAATAACAATGGGTAAACTGGGTAAACTATCACAAAGCTTTAGAGAACTTAACTGTATTGTAAATACGATGTATACATTGGCGTTATTAATTTTTACTTGAGTATATGGAAGATTGTGAGAGCAGACCCCCCCTCTTAGGCTACATTTTTATTAAGAAATGGAGGCTGTATGCATTACAATATAAACATTTACTGTCAGACTTTAAATCAACACTTGATTTAAAGATGATCTGTCAAAGTGCAATGAAACACAATATTGTTGTCGTTGTTATTGTTGTTTTTATCCTGTAAAGCATTTTGAGAAGCCACCTTTAAAGGCGCTGATTCTTATGGAATGTGTTTCTTTCTTCTTTTTTTTCAGCATGGAATAAACCTATTACAGTACTTGATTCTTATGGATGCCCGGTTCCGCCGGGGATTCAAAATAAAACATGGAATCACGTGTCTAAGGAAATAGCAGTATAACTATATCCATGCACAAACAGTAGCATGTTACATTATTAATCTGGGTGTCTCCTCTTGCCAGAAAGCGCTATATTGCATTTTGAGTGCAGTTTTTGACTTTTTTTTTAAATTACAACTCATAAATAAGCTGATACTGTTTAGACTTTTTTTAAAACTATTACAGCAGCACAATGTGCTTTTTCACGAAACCTCCTAGAGTAACGAAATGTCTTGCGTTGTACAGCTTTTCAGCTAAATACTGTATATTTATCGCTTACGCCTGACATAAGAGGTGCCCGATAAAAAACGGTTGAACAGCTCTGTTGGAAGTTTCGTGAAAAAGGAGGTTTTGTGAAAAAGCTACAGGAGTGCCAATCGTAATCGTTTTTATTTTTAATCATTAGATGCAGATGGCTGGTGGCATGTTCCATAAGAGTACGGTAATTAAAAACCATTAATACTTTCGTTGGAGTTTAAATAAAGTTGATGTTTTATCTAGGGGCTGCTCGCCTGCGTCTGAAAAGCGGCTTCTAAACTGTGAAAACATGTGTCTGTCTTTCCGTAGGGGGAAGGGAATCTGATCTGCAAGGCCCTTAAGCTACAAAAGTAAAAAGAAGGCACTCGCTCTCTCTCTTTTGATTATTACATCCAATAATCAAAAATGACACAATAAACATAATAACCATAATAACGACCAACCAACAAAAACAACCATATAAACATAATACCAACCAAAAACATAGATAACAACCACAATACAAAATCAAATATATCAAACCATTAAAGCAAAACCGTCCTCCAATTAACAACAAATCTCAATATCTTGTACGAATTATTCGTAATACAAACCAAAAATAGCCTGCAAACTCTCTAAAATTTCTCCAATTATCATAATCCCGCCCCTTATGCAAAACCAAACCCTCCTCCCATCCCAGTTTATCCTCTTTATCATAAACAAAATCCACCTCACTTTTCAACATAAAACATTACACAAAATCAATACCTCATCACTCCATACTCAACAATGATAATTCACAAACAGCCAGAACATGTAACTCCACATTCCCAAATAGACCTAATTTCCATAGCCCCCCCCCCATGCAAAACCAACATCCCTCCCCTGTTCTCTCTCTCTGCTGGCGTTTGTAATCTTTTTTATTTTAAAATAAATTTTAGCAAAGTCAAGTATTTTAAAAATCTTAAGATTTCAATATTTATGTCTTTATTTAGTGGTTTCATTAGTGACAAAGGCTAAACGTTCTTGGAAAAATGTATTTTATGTAAACCATGTTTGCTATTAATTCATTTAAGGTTAGAATATGTTCATTGTCTCCCAATGAAAGAAGGGTTCCTTTCGCTGTAGTCGAGAGACATTAGAAGCTTGCCACGCCCGGACTGTTACACCAACGTATTAGCATGTTAAAGCGATTTCATTGAGGAGCCTACCTTTCTTAACTAGTAAGTACTGTACTTACTGGGTTTTGGAGGGGGGAAGTGTCTTTCACTGGAAATCTCGCCTCCTTCTACTTTGAAAATACCTGTGAAACCGGTTTAATTTGTCACAGCCAGCACTCCCGCAGAGAGGGAGGTTGTACTTGCAGTGTATCGGTAGAGATGGGAAAGCCAGAGCCGACCGCTACGCCGCCCACGTGTTATGCTCTTAGCCGGAACATCATTATATCTCATTATGTATTTCTTTAAAAAAAAAATCGTTTGCCCAGCCTAACAGTATTGTTGTTATTGTTTTTATCCTGTAAAGCGTTTTGAGGAGCCACCTTTAAAGGTGCCATATACAATAAAGGTCATTATTATTACTATTGTTAATTCGCTGGACAGAGAGGTGAACATTATTACGCAGAAGACAAAGATAGCGATTTACGTTGCATTGTGCATTGTGCTGCTGTAATACAGTTTTAAATAATTAAAAGTCTAAACAGTATCAGCTTTATTTATGGGTTTTAAATAAAGGCAATTTAAACGCGATTTAAATCAATATAAATGTTTATATTGTAACGCATAGGTGACTATTCATTGTTATTAAAATGACTTAAATTCGATCATGTTGTGATATTTAAAAATATAAATTTGTTTGGTGCGAGTGAAGTTTATTTAATCTCTGAGCCAGGGAAACGTTTAATTTTTTCAAAGAAATTTTGTTAAAAAAAAAATCATGGCTCCAGCTAGATTCGAACACGCAACGTGTGATGTGGGAGTCAGGAACCTAACCCACAGCGCCACCGGCAAGGTCACATGAAGAGTGTTGAAAATGTAAAGACATTTAAATCTTTCTACGACTGACCAACGCACCATGAGTGCCCCTGTGGGTCAACCAATCACGTACCGCGGTATTTTGCACTGTGACGCGCGGGGCCGTAGCCAATTACCTCTGGTACGTTTCTGTGCCGCGCACTTTGAATGGCTGCATCTGTATATACTATTTGTTGTAACAGTGGAAACAAGTTGGATTTATGCGAATGTCTCGAAACCAGACATGCTGAAACGCTTTAGGTTTAGAATCGAGACAGGGGAGAATAAACTGTCTTGTGAGAAGATCTGTTTACCTAACGATTAGATCCTGTAAATCCCTTGTAGCTACTCTAAGCCTGTCCCAGTCCAGTGCATAAAAAGGAGTAAAACCCAAAATGTACTGTCAATGGGGTGTTGGTTTCTCTGTTAGGGGATACTGGAGCACTACTGTCATGCTTGTTTCACTCCTCTGTTCAACAGCGTGCTATAGAGTAATATATGGGCAGACGGCAGGAGGCCACAGGAGTATTGGGGCAGCAAGTTTTACTTGCTGAGTACCAGATTTTAACATTCACGTGCACTTATCACGCGAATGTGGGTGGTTTTATCCCAGATCTATTGGATTGAGATGTTATGCAGCATTACAAGGAATGACTATCCAGAACAGGGTATCACGTGGCTTCAACTGACTGTGATCACTCAGTATGTTGATGGTATTCTGAGTGCTTCCCCTGACGAGGAAACCCACAAGTCTGAGTTGCTTCAGGTTTAGAGTGTCTAATAGTAAGCAGTTATGATGAGGCCCTTTTGTGTCTAGCATTGTGTAATTTTAACAGGGCCTGGGTGCAATGTTTTTACGGGGTGAGCACAACTTTTAACAGATCTGCTTAAGAGGGGAGTGCAGTACAAGGACAAGATTGCCTTGGTTCCAGCAGCAAAAGCCGCCTGTAATAATTTGAAACAAGCTCTCTTACAGGTGCTGAGACTGGGGTTTCCTCAGATGGATCAACCATTCCTTTGTATGTAAGTGTGGACAAAGGGTTCTGGGCAGCTGTGCTGACGCAGGAGCATGGAGGTAGGCACTATTATACCATTAGATGCTGTAGCCAAAAGGTGGGGGACCGTGAAAATTTAAGAAAATGTAATACTGTTTACTGATGGGTCCTCTCTGATGCATGAGGGAGAACAGAGAACAGACTGAGCCGTTACAACAGAATTCAAGGTGCTAACAATTGGAAAAATGCCCCTCCACTGCCTCAGCGCAGCAAGCCAGTTAAGAGCACTGATGGAAGATTGTAAAAAGAACGATGTTAAAGGGTTACCGTATATGTATATAATGTATGTATTTGTTGCAGGTAGGCCACAATTCTGGTGGCTATGGTGAAATAGGATTCTCTCACAACGGCAGGGACTCCAGTTAAGAATACTGGGCTTGTCTCTGAACTGATTTGTAGTTTTACAGCTGCTGACTGAAGTAGCTGTTGTAAAGTGTAAAAAACACAATAAATAAAGAATTCCAGTAACTCAAGGTAACAACCATGCAGATGCAGATGCCAGACGAGTGGCACTGGGAGAGCGGGAGTCTGAGACCCCTGTGAATCCTCTCTTGGGGAAAAGGGAGAATTCAGGTTGAGGCCTTTAATAGATGTTTAATAGTGGTTAGAACAAATGTGTAAAGAATGTGGGGTTGTATGATGATGGGATCTGGGCTGGCGCATACCCAAGTGTATGACAAAGATGATCCCGTGGTACGGACTGCCCTGCCCCTTGGATACTGATCTAGGGGCATACTACACTGGGAAGGTGTGCCAGGCTGTAATTGCCTCACTAGGGGTAAGTTGGAAGTCACATTGTCCCCATCACCCACAGTCTGAAAGACCAACTAAGGAAATATCAACTGAAGGAACACCGTGGGTAGATGCTCTACCTGCGGTCCTGTGCAGTTTGTGGGCTGGAGCAAACGGAACTGTGAGACTGAGCCCATTTGAGATCATCACGGACAGCCAAAGAATCTCCCTGGAGGCCAAGTTTGGCTAACGGACTGTTGAATTTACTAACTCTCTATTACAGTATTGTAGGTTTGTTAACTGAAGCTGTGCACAGGGCTCGTGAACAGGTGCTGGATGCTTGGGGACCTCCAGTAGAGGGAAGACTCGACCGGATACCTGGCGAGTGGGTGTAGGTGAAGAAGAGATACCCTGCCAGACGTTGCAATCCTGCTGGGAGGGACCATATCAAGTGCCTCTAACTACTGACTGTGCCATCTGAGTGACAAGATGAGATCGCTGGATCCGCGCATCGCACTTTCACCGACCCACGGCACCAGAGATTGAGAGAACAGAAAGAAGGATGTTGTTACCGTTTCTGTGTCTGATGCTTCCTAAGACCAACAGTGTGCTTGTTAGGCCTGAGGAACATTAGTGGGGATATGGTATGAATACATTCCGGGTGTTGGCATATCTATCAGCCAAAAAATGATAATCGGAGTTGGGTCAATATTGCTATTCCAAGATCCTGACGATAGATCTCCACATGGCTGAGGTCTGCGTTTGGGTCCTGGGGTAGGACTTTATGTATTTGTAGGATTAGGGTTGTTTTATATGTATAATTGTAACTATCACTTGTACAAAAACATCAATCACATCTTGTTGTAACCGTAGAACGCACAATGTCATGGTAATGCATGCCTGTGCATCTAAAAAGGAAAGATCTGCCCTGACATTGTATGTGTAAAAATAGGCAGTCCTGACGTATGCCATATTTTATAAGGGGGGAATGAAGTAAGCACTGCACAGCCCTGAGCAGAGCTCCTGCTCTCCCACCCCTCCCTCTCCTCACTGTGCGGGGTGAATGTAAAACAGGATTCAGATAGATTCTCTGAAGCAAAGATAATGTTGAGAGGAGATTTTAATACTGTACCTAATAAGTCATTAGATAGATGGCCCTGAAGTAAGACACAAGATGTAAAAAGGGTTAACTTAAGTCAGTTCTGCCTGAAAATTCGACTTCTAAGCAACAGGGGTTTATGGCAGGAAAGGGGGTTAACTGATAAGGATTCCAGATGCGAGCTAGGAACCCCCTGGGGGCGTAATCTTAAACTGACCATTTGGCCAGGGTCTCTTAACTGGCCAAATACCATGACCCCCCCCCCCCTTACCATAACACCGAATGACGTCCGAAGCAGCAAGGAAGGACTATATAACCTAAAAGTTTGTACCGGCACATGGAACAATACTTCAGTTTTGTTGTTTCTTGCGGGAAACAAGACTTTGGCTTTATTGTTCCTTGCATGCAATAAACTAATTTGTTTAACTCGGGATCCAGAACCTTATTCTTTCTGTTACAACAGCCCCAAAGGGTTAATAGTAGTTTGGAGTTAGTGGAATTGGACATTTTCTGTCTGGGTTTGGGGGTAATTGATATTTGGAGATGTCTGAACCCAGAAGTAAGACAAAAATTGATCTGTGGTTGATTATGAAAGAATTAGAAAGTTTAACTGTTGGTGTTAATATGAGTCCCGCAGTATTGACTGATCACAAGGGGATCTTTTTATCGTTTTTTTTGTACGTCTAGCCCTTTGAAACCTAAAAACTAAATTTACTGGAAGTTTAACAAGAATCTCTTGGATGCTGAACAATTTGTTAAGGATGCTACTTCAATTCTTAGAAAGAGTTATGAAAAAGCTCTACTGGATAAATCATTTTCTAGGAATTAGGAATTTATTAAGTTTAAAATAAGACAACATGCAACTAAAAGTAGTATAGACTTTATTAAGATACTATTATTAAAGAAATAGTTGGCCTCACTCAACCCATAAGAACTTTTACTGATGTGTACTATGGTACTGTCGTAGTACATCTAAGGGGACACTATGGTACATTCATACATACCCAGAGCAACATTTTGAATGTAGGCGTTATGGGCAGAGAGGTCATTATGCTTCGGACTGCAAAAGTCCAGATGTGCAGATAATGCAATGAAGTAGGTCACAGTGCATTGACATGCAGATCTGAGCCCAGATGCAATTTGTGTGGGGGCTCTGGGCATGTCTACAAGTTGCTGCTGTCACCGGCGGCATACCTACAGCAAGCACGTCCTCGGCTCGTCACGTGAAGGACCCTGCAGCTGTGCCAATCGAGAAGCTGGTGCTGGTGTCGGTGACACCATCGTGGAGGAGGTGGAACCAGGAGAGAGTGACAGGTGCGTAACGAGACAAGCTGCAGGCAGACGATGGCAGGACTTTGAGGAAGATCACCACGGCCAAACAGAAGCTTCAGATCCGGCTGGTGCAGAGAGGGAAGACTTGGGAGTCACGCACGACCCACTGCAGTGCTTGCGGGCGATGGTGGAAGAACCAAGTCTTGACCCTGTGGAGAAAAGAGTGTAATTGGGCAGATGATATGGAAGATGAGGAGGACATGAACACCACCATCATCAAGAAGACTGGGAAAAGGAAGGCGACAGGTCACACGTCTTCTTTAGTGAAGAAACCGGGCAAAGGGCCCTTGGAATTTTTGGAGGAGATGGCTGAAGATTCGCTGGCCCAGACCGATGGCTCATCACAGGGGTCTGAGAGTGTAGCAGGAACCCATGTAAGGGCAGAGGTGTCTTCTAGATCTTGCATTCCAGAAACCGAAGAGACACTGGTTTCGGCAGAGGCCCTGGAAGAATGTATGCAGCCACAGGTTATCCGGCAGAGAGAATAGTCTGAGGTCTGTATAATTGTGGAGGTACCCTTGAGGTTCAAGGCTTACTGTAAATGGGACGAAAAGGCCAATAAGGTAATTTGGCCTAAGACCTTTGATGAGTAACTGGTATCTCAGGCAGGGATTGCGGTGCAGTGTTGGCATTTTGGTGGGGAAATTACAACATTAGAGGGGCTCAATCGGATGGAGGCAATCAATAAGAAGGTGTTACTGGTGAATTTAAGGAAATGTTTGAGAACGGGGTCCAAAGACATGCCAACATGATGATGAAGACTTTGGAAGCTCCTGTGCAGTTCCTAGAACACTGTGCATGGAAGAATGGGAACATGCAGTACCCAACCCGGGCGTCACGTTTTCACCGTGGAATGAAGGCACTCATGGGGGTGACAGTAGGCTGTGAATGGGTGGGAGGATAGAAAGTCTGTTTTTACGGAGGCAAAGAGGGGTGGCTGTGCGTCAGGCTTATATGGAGCTGATGCCCTTCCTACGCCAGTACTCAAGAGTCCTTGTTATAACCCTAATGCTGAAGATCCTAACATTAAATGTACATGGGTTAAAGAAAGATGGTTAAGAGGACGGTGGTGTTCACTTACCTGAAAACTATGTGCTTTGACATCTGTCTGCTGCAGGAGGTCCACTTAAAAGATGGGAGTGATGTTGTACAGTTTACACAGGAGTGGGATAGAGGAGACTCACGGTGGAATATTGGTAGAGTCCATTCCTCTGGTGTAGGAATCTTACTAGGTAATAACAATTGTATGTTAGAAAGATGTGAGAATGTAGTGCCCGGGAGAGTGTTGGTTTTCGATATTTGTTTTGGTGTTAGTAGCTTCCAGTGTGTGTGTGTGTGTGTGTGTGTCTGTGTGTGCAATGGCACTTTACAGTCAGACTTCTTTAAAGACCCCATCTGCCTGACTAACAAGTGGATTGTTATAGGAGGGGATTTTAATGTCGATCTCCAGGACAAGAAGGGCGAGTCAACTTAACCTCCTTTGATCTCAGTTTGGCCTTTTTGACTGTGCCTTTCGGGCCGCAAAGGGGAAAGCTGGGGCCACGTGGAGGAGTGCTCAGGGCACTGCAAAATGCCTTGACTATATTTTTGCTTCACTAGGGGCACTTGTTGAGAAGGCGGTGGTGCAGCCAGTTGGGTTTTCAGACCATGCCCAGGTGGAGATTCACTTTCCACATTTAAACAATCAGTTTGGACATGGGGTGTGGAAACTGAACACGGAGACTCTGAAGGAAGCAGAGTATGTCAGTCTAATGAGATCTAAACTGTGTAAGTGGTGGAAGGAGAGAAAGCAGGGTATCTCCCTGATTGACTGGGGGGAGCAGTTGAAGAAGAAGATTAGGGGGGAGTCGAGAGCTTACTTCTTAGTAAGACTCGAGCGAGAATGGCAGAAGGGTAGGAAGCTGCAGGAAGAACTGAATAGCTTACATTCTCAGTGTAATAAGGGCACGGTGGTGAGTTTGGAGGCTATTTCAACGGCAAAAGCTAAACTACGAGGTTATTATGAACAAAAGGCAAAAAAGTACCTCTTAGAGCTCATGTGGAGTACTTACAAGCACATGAAACATGCTCCAGCTTCTTCTTCTGCCAAATACGGCAGAGGCAAAGGCGGAGAGTGATGGCAGGCATCCAGACCCAATTGGGAAGGATAGTACCTGGTAGCGGTGAGATGTTGGAAGCAGTGAGGAACTATTATAAGCTTCTCTTTTCCCAAAAGCCAGTAGATGAACTCATGGGGACAACGTTATTAGATAACATCGTGGCACAGATACCCAAAAAGGCCCAGGAGCACCTGGTACCTACCAATCAGCCTGAAAGAACTTGGTGATGCTTTACTAAGCATGAAGCTAGGTAAAGTTCCAGGTAGAGACTGGTTACCCGCTGAATTCTACCGAACATTCTGAGATGTTGTAGGGGCCCTTTTGATGCAGGTTATGGAAGAAGTCTTCCGTAGAAAGATCATGAGCGACTTGATGAGGGAAGGCATCCTCACGCTGCTGTACAAGGAAGGGTCAGCAATGGACCTAAAGAACTGGAGGTCATTGTAATTGCTCTGTGTGGATTGCAAGCTAATCGCCAAGGTGTTGGTGAACTGCCTGAAAGGAGTACTAGCTTATGTGATCAGCCGGGACCAAACGTACGGGGCAGAAAGTAATCCAAAGTCAGGACAACTCTCAGAACAAAATGGCTCCAGTGGGCCAAGGGCTGTCTTTTCAGGCTGAGAGGTACTCGAATGGAAGGAGAGGAACAATGCTCACCCCAGTTCTTTGGCTCGGTGAGAGCGCAGCAGGAGACCACTGTAATGGTCTTCTGAAGAAGGGAGGGATATTAGTCGAGGACGAAGCAGGAATGTTGGACTGTGCTACTGAAAACTACACTGAACTGTTTGCAGGAATAAAGATGGATATTGGCATGCGCGACAGGTTGATGACTGGTGTGAGTGTGAAGTCAGATGGGGAGGAAGGAAGGGGAGGACGGCCCAATAACAACTGTAGAAATGGAGGAGGCACTGGAAAGGTTGCGGAAGGGCACAGTCCCTGGGGTGGATGGATTACCAACCGAGTTTTATGTGATGTTTTGGGAAAGGTTGGAGCCAATGCTGTCAGAGTTTTTTACTGAAATTTTGGAACAGGGTGTGATGGGGCCAACTATGAGAACTAGGATATTGGCTCTGATTTATAAAAGAAAGGGGACAAGACAAGCCTAGATAATTGGAGGCCGTTACAACTGTTATGTGCACATTACAAGATACTGGCAAGGATACTGGGACGAAGACTGAAGAAGGTAATGGTGTTTCTAGTGCAGGGAAACCAGAGTTGCAGAGTTGCAGGTAGGAAAATAAGTTGGAATTTGCAGCTGATCAGAGAATGGGTTGAAGATAGAAAACTGCCATTTATGTTGGTGAACTTGGACCAAAACAAAGCCTTTGACAGGGTGAACCACACTGTCCTATGGGAGACACTGAGAAGAATGGGGGTGAGAAATTCGTCACTTGGTTACAAACATTGTATAGGAAGGTGGAGACTAGGGTGTGTGTTAATGGCAGGTTAGGCGGAAGAATACTGGTTAAATGTGGAGTGCGTCAAGGTTGTTCACTATCCCCTTTGTTGTACATCGTGTTTGTCGAACCCATTTTAGAGCGAATCCGGAAAGACCCAGGCGTGCTTGGGGTTCTGGTCCCTGGAAGTGGAGGACATGAAGTCAAAGTAGGGGCCTATGTGGACGACATCACCCTGTTCCTTAGTACAGAAGGAAGTCTGCAAAGGGCACTAAGCATAGAGAAGGGATTTGCAAAGGGCACGGGTTCTATGTCGAATAAAAGCAAAAGTACAATCCAATATTACAGGACATGGAGAGATAGAACGAAGGCGATAGGTGGATTAACAGTTATGACGACCCCAGTGAGGGTGCTAGGAGTACAGTTTCATAAGGAAAGTATGGTAAAATTAAACTGGGAGGAACGTCTGAGAAAGGTGAAAGAGAAATTGGGGAGATGGCAAACAAGATCGCTGTCCTTCAATAAAATTGAAAAAATCTTTTCTTATCAGTTTAATTTCTGATACGTCCCCCATCGGGGGACCACATATTAAAAGTATTTTTGGAACATGGAGCTGGATCAGGAGCTTGCTCCGTCCTCTCCACGCATCTGCCCGGTATTGCAGCACCTCCGGGAGCGGTGCACCACCTTCTCTCAGCGGTGAAAAGACAGACGTAGCTAGCTAGCGAGCAAGCAAGGGAGGTGGACAGGAGCTCCTTCTTCTCCAGTCTCATCTCTCATCCGTCCGTGTCTCTCTCTCCCTGTCTCTGTCTCCATTCCCGTCCTCCCTCTGTGCACTTTCTCGTGTCTCGACTTTCTCGGCAAGCAGGCAGGCCCCCTTTTCAGCTCCCGTGCATTTTCCCTCCAAAAAACTTGGATATGTACACCTTTTTCTTTTTTTTAGGGAGGGAGGCAGGTAGGCAGGTAGGTGTGTGTATGTGTCCCTTCCAAGAGAGAGCTGCTCCTTCCTCCTCCCTCCCACAGGTGCTGACGGTATGCTTTCCCTTGCAGCTCGCTCGGCACAGCAGCTGCTGGTGGGAGGGGCCTAAGCTAAGGAGGCTGGCACCGCCCGTGGCTGCGGTCTTTGACAGAAGATCAAAGAGCAGGGACCCCACCCAGGACTGGCAGGCAAGCAGGCAGGTGAGCAAGCAGGCAGGCAGGCAGGCAGGCAAGAGAGAGGGGGAGCAGAGTCCGGCGGCAGGCCTCTGGCTGCAGGGAGGCCAGCAGCTGCACGAGTTCCGGGCTCCAGGGCAGTCGGCCTGCGCCACTGTGTGCCAGGGGAACACCCATGCGTCAGTCGGCGCCTTTAGGGGCATTGCTTCTCGGCCATTTGGCCAAGATTGGATGCGACCGTAGCCTGGAGGAAGTCCGTGTTTTTTTAAGATTTTCTTTTTCTGGACGCTTCCAATGTTTGGATGCTTCGAAGGACTCCCGGAGAAGAACGGACGCTTGTTCAGAGTGCCAGGTGAGTTTCTTGCTATCTTTGGGGTTTTCTTTTTTTTGTTTTTGCTGGACATGGAAGCCGGCCTCAGGGCCTGGACTGAAGAACACTCTCCAGTTTAGATGGCTAGGAGATGTTGGTTTGATGTCAGGGAGGAAGGACTTCTCCCAGCATGTATTGAAGCAAGTTCTGGATCTGAAGGAGGTGTTTTGTGTGCAAAGTTATGCATCTTTATGGCTTTTTTAATGTGGCTTTTGATTTATCGCCCAAGTAATGGAACGCACTTCGGGAAAAGAAGGATGCAGGACAGCTAAGAAATTTTGAAGTAATGGGACTCTGGGCACAGGAGGACAGAGTTCTGACTGTGCATATGTATAATCCTTTTGTGCCAGAAACGGATATATATGCCTTCTTGCATTGGTACGTAGACATCCTGAGTGAGGCACAGAAGGTGCAAGACGGTCTGGGCAGTACAGATTCTGGCCTGATGAGATGTTGAGGGATGGTTTTAGAAATCCACCGGCAAACTTTTTGGGATCCAATCAGGGGATTCTATTTTATGCAGGACAGCTGAGATTGTGCTGAAGATGTGGTGGCCATTTGGCGGCAGAATGTAATAAGATGATTTGCCGGAGATGCAGGGGGGAGGAGCACAAGATAAGGGACTGGGATAAGGGATAAGGGATCACAGATGGTGAGGAGTCTGCAAACAGGGAGGAGGTTGAAACCCTGGCAGTATGGTGCCAGGAGAACAACCTCTCTCTGAACATCAGTAAGACTAAGATGATTGAGGACTATAGGAAACATCAGGGATTCACAGAGGATTTAACCTGGACCCACCACACCAACACAGTGGTCAAGACAGCATGGCAGCGCCTGTTCTTTCTCCGCAGGCTAAAGAAGTTCGGCATGCCACACATTTCCAGGCCAACTTCTACAGGTGCACTACTGAGAGCATCCTGACTGGTTGCATCACTGCCTGGTATGGGAACTGCTCCGCCCGAGATCGCAAAGTGTTGCAGAGGGTGGTGAAGTCAGCACAGCTTATCACCAGCTGTGAGCTACAAAGCATCCAGGAGATCTACTCAGCTAAATGTCTGAAGAAGGCCAGGTCCATTCTGAAGGACCCCAGTCATCCCAGTCACAAACTGTTTTCCCTCCTACCGTCCGATAAATGGTACCAAAGCATTCGGTCCAAGTCCAACAGACTACGGAACAGCTTCTACTTCCAGGCAATAAGACTGCTAAATAGCCAACCTGTAGCTCCCTAGCAAATCACCTGTAATGGCTACATGGACACACAATTCTCACTATATTCAGCATAACTGCACTACATGTTTATATTGCATAAACCATGGACACATAACAGCTCTACTCACATTGAGTTTTATTCAATTAAAAAAATGTAACGTGAATTTTTGTGATTCTTATAATTTTTGTGAGCTAGCATAAAAAGACATTTCATTGCCAGCAAGTACTGCTGCACGCCATATTGTTGTGCATTTGATAAATAAACTTTGATTTGATTTTGATTGTGTGATAAGGGCCAAGGAGTTCCTTACGTAATGAAGCTGGGCACCTGTTTAAGGACTGTTGGGACCGACAACCGGAACAGGTAATAGTTCTTCGTAATGGGTATTTGGAGCAATTCCCAGTTAATGAAGAGGAGGAGGAAGGAGGACAGGATGCTGGGGGTGTGGGATTGGCTGTAGACTCGGTGGGGGGCAAGAAAGAGAGTGTGGTTGGGAGAAAGGAGGAGGCTGGTAAGCCAGAAAGGGGTGAGTCAGGGAGAGATAGAGAGGAGGAAGTCAAGATGTTAGTGGAGGAGAGGGGAGTGAGGTAGGGGAAGGTGTAGCTGTAGGTGGAAGAGACGTGAGAGTCAGTGGGAGGCTGAAATGAGTGAAGATGGCAGTATAGGAGAAGAGGAAGAAGGGGAGGGAGATGGTTTTGAACTGGTGATAGGAAAAACGAAAAAATGGAAGTGGAAGTTGAAGGAGAAAGCTGGAGGGGAGTCGCTCTCGCCTCCCAGGTTAATATCCAAGGTAGTAGAAAGTGAGGGGGTGTGTAAGGGAGAAGGCGCTAACTTGGAATCCCCAACCCCAGGTAGTGGGAATTGGGGGGATATAGGAGAGTAAGGGGTGTGGAACGGAGGTCAGAAAAAGCTCGCCTGGTCTCTTAGCTCCCTGAGTAGCACAAGTAGTTACGAAGGCCCACCACAGGATGCGACCAACATAGAAGAGTTCTTGAGAAATGCTGGTATAGGTAACTACTGATGCCATCATGTTTTTTTCTGTGTTTTATACTAACGTGTGAATTTTATGGAATTCGTCTTCTTCCTTTGTTCTGTCCTTTGATGTAGTTCGATGGGGGTTTAGGTGTACCCATGTTCCTTGTACAGTGGGTTTTTTGGGCTGGTTGTTTGTTAGTCTAATAAAACAGGGATTCAAGAGAAGAGCTAGCCAAGCGGAATGTTGTGTGGTCTGTGAAACGGGATGTGGAGAGGGTTAAGGGGATGGTGCGAGGGAGGGTTCTAAGGGATGTTTGGAGGTGGGGTTACTTTGCTCAAAGGAAAAATGGAAGAATCTTTTTGATTTGTGATTTCATTTATTGATTGTTGAATTGTGAAAATGTTATTTGCCCTCTTGAGACTGTATGGTGAGGTGTGACCGACGTGATGATTTTGCTGTGTTTTGAATAAAACTTTTGTAAAAAAAAATCTGTTCTTATCAGTTCTTCAGGCCCTGTAAGGACAGGATGATGGCGCCAGAGGGTCTCGAGCTCTGCATGGAGCTCCTCAAAATACTGGGCGTTTCCTTTCAGAGCCAGAACAAAGAGACCACGACTGGACCTAGAGGATCGCCAGGGTGAATGCGAAGTTGGGTCTGTGGAAAACGCAGTCGCTGTCCTACACAGGGAAAGTAATGGTGTTGAAAGAAGACATCCTGCCAGGTTTGGGTTTACCTGGCGGTGGTGTACCCACCATTGGCCAGACTCAGACGAGCACTGCAAGGGATGATCTTCGGCTTCGTCCTGGGTGGCAGGTACGAGTACATCACGAGGAACAGGATGTGCCAGCTAGTTGAGGAAGGGGGTAGAGATGTTCCACATTTCCCCCTGAAACTCAACTGCATCTTTTTCTGCAACCTCTGTCGGGCGCTGCAAGAGCCCATCGGCCACAAGTACCAGTATTTTGTCAGGCTGTAGCTCTCCATCCCAATGAGGCACCTGGTCAAGTGGTCAAACACTGGGCCCAAGGCAGAGAGGCAACTGGAGTTCTACACCCATGCTGTCAAGTGGAGCAGGCGGTACGAGGCCACGAGACACCCAGAGCTCTGCACCAACCACAGAGCCCTGTACAAAGAGGTGAGGGGGCACCTGGTTGCTGACGAAAGGCTGCAGGTTCCCAGACAAGTCTGGAAAAGGATTCAGCCGAAAGAACTGGACAACCAACTGGAGGACCTCAACTGGATGGCCGTACACAAGAGATTTGCAACCAGAGAGGTCCTCTACAGACACTTGCTCACCAGGAATCCGCATTGCCCCCGAGACACGTGTTTCGTCAAGGAGACTCAAGAGCATGGGTTCTGGAGCCGCCCTTCGCCAAATCGGTGTGGGGCAGAATGGACAACATTATGCAACTCCTGGGAGTGGGAGCGGTGCTATGTTACCAGTACATTCTGCTGGGGCTGGCACCAACTGGATTGGACAAGGGGACGCAGTTCATACTCTGGCTCCTACTGTCCCTTACAAAAAGAGGCCTGTGGGATGCAAGGAACACTCTCATCTGGCACAACAGAGCGGGGAGCGAGGGAGCTGGAGGGGAGGATCCTGGCGAACCTCAGAAGGAGGATGAAGTCCTGGAAAGGACTTTGGGCCCTGTACAGGGACTAACAGACACAAGCAAGTGGTAGGGCTTGGAAGGACTCTTTAATTGCACAAATCCGTCCCCGTCATCCACTTGCAGAGATTGATAACGGACAATCACCGCTGTTCGAAAAGTTTTTTTAGTGCATGCTATGTTTATTATTTGTGAGAATGTTTCCTTTTTTTAAGATGTAGTATGGAAATAAAGTATATTTTGTAAAAAAAAATGTTCTTATCAGTTTAATATCTTGATACGTCCCCCATAGGGGGACTACATATTAAACCGTTTTTGGAACAGGGAGCTGGATCAGGAGCTTGCTCTGTCCTCTCCACGCATCGGCCCAGTATTGCAGCGCCTCCGGGAGCGGTGCACCACCTTCTCTCAGCGGCGAAAAGACAGACGTAGCTAGCTAGCGAGCAAGCAAGCGAGGTGGACTAGAGCTCCTTCTTCTCGAGTCTCATCTCTCATCCCTCTGTGTCTTTCTCTCCCTGTCTCTGTCTTAGTTTACATCCTCCCTCTGTGCACTTTCTCGCGTCTTGACTTTGTACTGTGTACTGTGTACCGTGTACTGCGCTCCAGAGGAATCAGCCTGCGCCGCTGTGCGACAGCGGAACACCCACACATAGGTCCACATTTTGGGGCATCGCCCGTTGTGCCCGTCTGCCCCTCCCGCCGTGCCTTCGCCCTTCGCCGGCATCGCTTCTCGGCCTTTTTGGCCAATTTCATGCAGTATGTGGCCTAACCGCAGCTGTACAATTTACGAAAAAGGTCCAAATGGGACAGGAGGACGTGTGGAGAGAAGACTAGACGTCAGGGGGCAGCAGGAGCGGCGGAACACCAAGAAGACCTTTTCCATCAAGCCAGAATCGCTCCAGGTGAAGGCTGGGAGGTGCTGACTGGTGCTGACTGGTAAGGGGACGTCGGGAATGGCGGCTAGGAGTCGGAACCGTGAAGGTTTGAATCTCCAGAGGGACTTTTGAGAAGGGTTAGCCATGCTGTTTGAGTTGGGAACAGCTCTCCAGAGATCTATAGAACATGGGATTCTGACAGTAACCCAGATAAAGGAAGGGGAAAAAGAGGGGCTGGAAGAACCTTCTAGACAAGTAGTCGAAGAAACAAGTTTGGAGACGCACTCTCCTGCAATCCTGTGTATTCCATCTTTCATGAACATGAGTCCGGTTAGCTCTGTGGAGTGTCCAATTCCGGAGACTTTTTCAGAAATAGAAGGGAACAGTGACCAGATAACCTTTCGGTGTGTACCATAAACATAAGAGGGCTAAGAAGATATAGTTAGAGGATTGCAGTCTTTGATTTCCTTAAAGATTTGAAAGCTGACTTTTTCTTCCTACAGGAAGTTCATGTTAAGGTTGAGGAGGACAGCAGGCGTTTTACCAAAGAATGGGGGGAGGGCATCTCAGAGTGGAGTATAGGAGGAATACATTCTGCAGGAGTAGGCATTCTTATTAGAAATGAATGTTTTAAACTAGAAAACTCCTTTGTTGTGACACCCAGAAGAATACTAATAGTGGCTGGACAGGTTGGGAGCGAGAATCTAAGACTAATAAATGTTTATGCTCTGGCACAGAAAAGATTAAGGAGAGATTTCTTTACAGGGATACAGCCTTTATTTTTGACAAATTGTCAAGACCACTAACCGGCCCAGACCAGCTCCTAAGAGGTCTAATCAGTTCCAGCAGCAGGGTGATAATTACAAATGCCGCCGCACGTGTTAATTTCTCATCAGATGCCTTACCGTGCGGCAGGCTGCATTATTTAAGCCTCCCTTACCCGCATATAACTGCTCGGTATTGAGTTCACTTCGTGTTGCTTTACCTAGCGTTTCTTTCCCTTTTGCCTTACTGGATTTTCTGACTTCACCTTTTGCCTTTGGACTTCGGTTCTCGTCTCGCCCCTTGGATTGTTTGCTACCAGTGACTATTTTTCGGAATTGACCCTGCAGCTCTTGTTTCGACCACAAACCTTTCTCCCGTTCTGGATTGTTCGCCACCAGTGCCTTTACGGATCTTGACCTACCTTACGCCTTCGGACTACGACTCAGCTCCTGGATTTGCTCTGTCCGCTTACTCACCTCCCAAGGTCTCCTGCATCTGCATCGTATCCTTTTTCACCACAACCTAGCTGCGTTACAGAATACCGAGCCTTACAGTTTGGATCCCGCGGATGCGAAAGCTCTTCGCTCCCTCCTCCACCGGCACTCCCAAGCTCTATCTCAGTTACAGCAGTCTGTCCAACTTCTTACCAATCACGTTGCCTGGCTTTCGCCCCCCCCGGTGCCCCCGCCACCTTCAATAGCTCCTCCTGCAGTTTCTTCCGCACAAGCTGCGGCCCCGCCCACCACCCCCCCAACCTTACTGTTTGTTCTCCCTGAAAAATATGACGGTAATCCTTCTGGTTGCAGAGGCTTCATTACTCAATACTTTCTCTCTTTTCATCTGCATCCAGAGTGTTTTCCTACGTCGCGAGAACAGATTGGTTTTGCGATCTCCCTGTTGACAGGCAAGGCTTTGTATTGGGCTTCTGTTTTTTTTACCAGAGCAGATTCGCAACCCATGGATTTTAATAGCTTTGCGGATCATCTTCAGGCACGTTTTTCACAGAACAACCTGGACCTGGTTCACCTTCGGCTCTCAGCAATTCAACAGGGTGATAGACCTCTACAGGATTATGTGGAGGAATTTCAGTCTCTTGCCACAGAGTCCGCCTGGAACCCAGAGGCGCTTGTTTGCCTTTTATGTAAGGGTTTGTCAGAGGAGTTGAAGGAACACTTGGTATTCATGCCAATCCACTCTCATTCCCTGGAAGCAGCGATCTCCCAGGTCCTGGAATTGGACACCAGCAACAGAATCCGGAAAGCAGACAGACCCACTGGAAGCAGACATGGCCCCCCCGAGGCATCGCTTCCTGCTTTGCCAGCTCTTCCACATGCTCCTCTTTCCCTTCAAGAAAAGGAAAGGCGCCGCCGAGAGGGACGATGTCTGTACTGTGCTTCTCCTAACCATCTGCTCGCTACATGTCCTTCAAGACCACCGTCTGCACCTTGTGCTCTACCGCAGCCTTCAGCTAAGGTCAGCAGTGCTGTTTTTTCCCCAGCCTCTTTGGGCACTCTGTTTCCGGCGGAATTGTCGTGGTCCGATACTCACCTTCCCCTGTCGATTTTTGTTGATTCAGGTGCAGAAGGATCATTCATAGACGCTTCCTTCGTCCACCGATGGAATATCCCCGTGGTTTCTGTGTCACCCCCCATCAGCATTCTAGCCCTAGATGGTTCTAAATTCACCCCTGCTCAGGTTTCCCTGCAAACCATCCCGCTCTCTCTCAGCGTTGAAGCCACTCATACGGAAGATATTTCATTTCTTCTCCTGGACTCGCCTGCCTACCCGCTGATCCTGGGCCTTCCCTTGCTCAGAAAACACGACCCCCTCATCTCCTGGGCCAAGAATGAGATCATTGCCTGTAGTCACACTTGCCATGCCAAGTGTCCTGGACAAGACTACCATCCCGCTCCGTTGCCCCGTGGACAAATTATTTGTGGTGGATAATTTACGTTCGGCGGTTTTACAGTGGAGTCATGACTCACGGTTCGCAGGCCACCCTGGGGTCAAACGTACTTTGGATCTCCTGAGTAGGGATTCTGGTGACCTACCATGAGAGCGGATGTAGCAGACTATATTCGAGCATGTCCTACCTGTGCCAGAACCAAGACCCTGCGTGCCAGGAAGATGGGTCTCTTGCACCCCCTCCTGGTTCCCTACCGCCCTTGGTCTCACATAGCGGTGGATTTCATCACGGATCTCCCCAGCAGTCAAGGTAATACTGTTATCATGGTGGTCTCCGATCGATTTTCCAAATCAGCCCACTTTGTTCCGCTCCCAGCCTTACCCACAGCCCAGGAGATGGCAATGCTGTTCGTCCAGCACGTATTTCGCCTACATGGTTTGCCCAGGGATGTGGTCTCAGACAGAGGTCCCCAGTTTGTCTTGGCCTTTTGGAAAGCTTTTTGTCAAGCCCTGGGCACTCATGTGTCCTTAACGTCGGGATATCACCCTGAAGCCAACGGGCAGGTGGAGAGAACTAATTAAACGCTCCTTGCTTTTCTTAGAGCCTTCACTTCATCTTCCCAAGATGACTTTTCATCTTTACTTCCCTGGGCAGAGTACGCTCATAACTCCCTTACATCCTCCTCCACAGGCCTCTCTCCCTTCCTTTGCTCCTTAGGTTACCAACCCTCCCTCATCTCTGACGCCCCTCTGGTTACGACAATTCCTACTCTGAGGCAATACATCTCGAAGTTAAGGAGGATCTGGAAGGTGGCTAGAACATCTCTTCTCAAGTCAACTCAGCGCCAGGCCGCTTTTGCCAACAGACGTCGTAGACCTGCCCCTCGGTTCAGGAAAGGTCAGTTTGTCTGGCTGGCCACCAATAATTTACCCTTGCGCCTGTCCTCCAAGAAGCTAGGCCCTAAGTATATAGGTCCTTTCCGGATCCTCTCACGAATTACACCAGTCACCTACCGACTAGCACTCCCCCCCACTTTCAGAATCCATTCCGCCTTCCACGTCTCTCTTTTGAAACCATTCCACCGTTCACCCCTGGTGGCCCCTCCTGCTCGTCCACCACCTCCTCCTACTATTCAGGGGCGTCCGGCGTATACAGTTAACAAGATCCTGGATTCAAGATGGCACCGTAATACCATTCAATATCTTGTGGATTGGGAAGGGTATGGACTGGAAGACAGATCTTGGGTTCCGGAGGGAGATTTTCTCGACCCAGCTCTCATCACCGATTTTCATCGTAATTCTCCCCAGCAACCGTCTCGGGCGTCGGGAGCCGCCCGTGAAGGGGGGGGGTACTGTCACGACCACTAACCAGCCCAGACCAGCTCCTAAGAGGTCTCATCAGTTCCAGCAGCAGGGTGATAATTACAAATGCCGCCGCACGTGTTAATTTCTCATCAGATGCCTTACCGTGCGGCAGGCTGCATTATTTAAGCCTCCCTTACCCGCATATCACTGCTCGGTATTGAGTTCACTTCGTGTTGCTTTACCTAGCGTTACTTTCCCTTTTGCCTTACTGGATTTTCTGACTTCACCTTTTGCCTTCGGACTTCGGTTCTCGTCTCGCCCCTTGGATTGTTTGCTACCAGTGACTATTTTTCGGAATTGACCCTGCAGCTCTTGTTTTGACCACGAACCTGTCTCTCGTTCTGGATTGTTCGCCACCAGTGCCTTTACCGGATCTTGACCTACCTTACGCCTTTGGACTATGACTCAGCTCCTGGATTTGCTCTGTCCGCCTACTCACCTCCCAAGGTCTCCTGCATCTGCATCGTATCCTTTTTCACCACAACCTAACTGCGTTACACAAATAGGAAGATCATACTAGGGGGAGACTTAAATGAGGACTTTGACAGTAGTAGGACAGAAGGAACTAGGAGGATTTGCTCCCTTTTCCAAAACTATTACCTAAAAGATAGTGAAAGGTGGAGGAAGAGGGTGCCCAACTTGGAGTAATAGCCAAGGCTCAGAAAAGAGACTGGACTACTAGTCCCAGCATGGTTTTCGGATCATGATTTAGTTAAAGTAGAATTAGAGGGTGATAAGGTGAGCTTTGGACCCGGTTTCTGGAAGTTAAATACAGAATGTTTAGTAGAAGACGAATTTAAAATACTAATAGAGACCAATTACAAGCAAGAAGGACCCTATTTGATTCAGCAACGGAGTGGTGGGAAAACACCAAACAAAGAATAACGGGAGCATCAGTTAGATACTGCGGGAAGAGGAGGAGTAAGAAAAAGGAGCAAATCTCCAAAGTACAACAGAAGTTGACTGGTTTGTATGAGAGGAACAGTGGTGGTGTGCATGTGGAGAAAGAGGAAATTTTAGGAACCAAAAATGAGTTGAAAAACCTGTATATGGAGAAAGCTAAAGGGTTTCTCTTTAAGCCTCAGAACCATGCTCTAGAGATTGAGGAGGGGAATTCTACCTTATTTAAATGGTGAGAAAAGACCATAATGGATGATACTTGACAGTATCCAGATGAAGGATGGGGGTGTCACTAGAGATGCGAAGGAGATGGTAAGAGAAGCCACTAATTTTTACAGAGAATTCTTTAAGGAGGTGCCAACTCTGGAGAATACAGACAAGATTTTAGATACACTACAAATTAAGGATTGCAGTGGAGAGTAAAATTGGCTTAGAAGAGGAGT
This sequence comes from Lepisosteus platostomus, assembly GCF_059453375.1. NCBI lineage: Eukaryota > Metazoa > Chordata > Actinopteri > Semionotiformes > Lepisosteidae > Lepisosteus > Lepisosteus platostomus. The sequence goes on from NC_142625.1 coordinate 1,797,074, forward strand.
TGACCCTTGAAGAGGTAGAGTGGGCACTTTTTAGTTTGAGTAAAAGGAAGGTACCGGGTATCGACGGCCTTCCAAAGGAATTCTACAAAACCTTCTGGCCTTCGATCAAAAACACACTCTTAAACATTTATACAGAATTCTTAAAGGGGGAAGATTTGGGCACAACTATGAGGACCAGTGTGCTATCTCTGTTGTATAAGAAAGATGATAGGACATGCCTTGAAAATTGGAGACCTATTCAATTGTTAACAACCGACTATAAGATCTTAGCGAAAGTCCTCTGTCTAAGACTATGGGAGACGTTATCAGAAATTATCAGGGATGATCAAACTTGTGGAGTAAAAGAGTGTACGCTACTTTGGAATTTACACCTGATCAGAGATACTATAAGTTGGGTTGAAGATAGGCACTTACCACTAATTTTAATAAGCTTAGACCAGGAGAAAGCTTTTGATTGTGTCAATCAGTTTTTTTATGGCAAGTTTTAGAAAGATTTGGTTTCAAGGGAAATGTATTGGTTGGCTGCAGCAATTGTATATCAATGTTGGAACTCGAGTCAACATCGATGGGTTTTTAGGAGAGACGGTTGCCATCAAGAAGGGAGTAAGGCAAGGGTGCCCTCTGTCACACTTACTATACATAATCTGCCTAGAACCAATGTTAAAAATAATAAGGTCACATAAAGAAATAACAGGTATAATGATTCCCAGCAGTAGGGGCCAGCAAGCTTAACTTGCGGCTTACGCAGACGACAGTCTTGCTATTAGACTCAGACAGGGGAGTGATGAGGGCACTTGAGATCCATGAACATTTCGTAGAAGCAACGGGTTCGAGGCTCAACATTGGGAAAAGCAAAATAAAATACTGTGGCACATGGAGAAACAGGAAAGAGACACCGGGTGGATTAAAGTTAGTATCTGGACCTATTAAAGTTTTGGGGGTAAGTTTTTAAACGCATGGGTCAGCACGGTTAAATTGGACGGTAAAACTAAGATTTCTGAAAATAAAACTTGGTCTCTGGAAAAGTATACAACTGTCATATACAGGAAGGATAGCAGTAGTTAAAACAGACATCTTGTCCACTCTTATCTTTTTTAACGTACATTTTCCCTCTGCCTCCGACATTCAGGAAAGAGGTTGTTAGAATAGTTTTTAATTTTATCTGGAACAACAAATATGAATACATACGAAGGGCAGACATTTACAGGACAATAGAAGAGGGAGGGAGGTTCCCAACATCCCCCTGAAACTGGACATAATTTACGTTTCTGTTTTGTGTAAAGCTTGGATCTAGTATCGAACATAGACCCAAAAGCAGAAGCACTGCCGTGGCATTAGAACATGCTAGGAAATGGTTTAAACAACATCCAGAAGGGAAAGATGAGGCAGTGCGTCCACAACACAGAACCCTGTATAACACAACGTTTCGGCCATGGAGCCTTCTTCAGGTGTGGAAGAAGAAGAGAGCTGATGAAGGCTCCAGGGCCAAAACGTTGTTTTCTTTCTTCTTTTTTTCAGCATGGAATAAACCTATTACTTGTTCCTTTGATTATATTTTTGTATCAAATGTGACTGTTCAGTCAATCTGGTTCTCAGATCACGATGCATTAAGTACTGAATTCAAAAATTTAAGTTGAAAAAGTATGGAAGAGGTTACTGGAAGCTAAACTGTGGGATTTTAAAAGAAGCTGAACATACAGAGATAAGAACAGAGCTGAATTTATGGTGGACATCACAACTACCGAAAGGCAGAAAGACAATTCTTCTTTTAATGAAAATTACGAAGTAGTATGACAGAAATGAAAGAATAGAAGGAGAGTCTCTGCAACAGAATTGAATAAAATGTACATCAAATGTAATGAAGGAAATGATATCGCCTACCACCCCTGATCAACCCAAAGCATCCAAGTACCACCTACAAGTCATCTTCTCTAGGAACCCCAGAAAATCTCAATGACCAACATGAGCGTATGTGTGCACATACACACACATATAATGAAAACAGCGCTGAGCACTTACTATTTCAGTGAGAGGTGTGAGCCTGTTTAGTCTATCAAAGCCTTGCAATGTCAGGGACGAGGGCAGTGAGCTACAAACGCAGATCTGGTTCAGCATCCATTTTTGTTGTGGTACTTTGTCTTGATTGCAGTGAGAACAGAGAAGCCTTTCTCACAAAAGGTAGGTAGTAGCAAAAGGCATCAAAAACCACACAGATTTTAATGAGAGGGCTGGATATTCACTCTGTTTTCCAACAGTGACTGTCATTCCAATTCTGACATCAAAGTCGCATCAGATGATAACTCGAGTTACTTCTCTTGTTCGGCACAGGTCAGATCCTTGGGTATTCCTACGACATCAACAGTAAAGGGGTTCCTGATCCACTCTGTTGTGGCCTCAACTGGAAAGTACTCTGAGAACTGTTCTTCCAATGACAAGAGGTGCACTCAATCACATCATGAACAGCAGCATCAAATGCCACACCATGTGTGTGCAGATAGTTCTTCAGTTGGGAAAGAGACATCACTTGCATTGATTTTATTAACAAAAAGCTGCAGCTTTTTCTTTATAGGAGTGATCTTGTCAAATTACGTAAAAAATTGTTAAAGACAGCCCCTGCAGTCCCATATTCAGCTCATTGAAACATGTGATTACATCAGCCAGGTAGGCTAATTTTACCAGCCACACTGGATCATCAAATAGACTTGCCAAGAGAGATTGCTGGTCATGCAAAAACATCTGTACCTCGGAGTGCAGTTCAATGAACCCCGTGTGCACTTTGCCCCTTGATAACCATCTCACTTCAGTATGTAGCAGAAGCCGCACGTTCGCTGCCCATTTCATTACAAAGCACACTGAACAGACATGAATTCATTGGTCAAGGCTTGATAGAATTCACAACAGAGTCTGACAGATTTTAAATCCTCAGCTATTTTCTTGGCTGCCAAGGCCTCGCGGTGGATGCTGCAGTGTGCCCACTTCATATCTGGAGCAACCTCTCTAGTTTGTGCGACTACACCACTGTGTCTGCCTGTCATCACTCTAGCACCATCTGTACAAACGCTGATACATTTTTTTCCAGTCAATGCCATTCCAGAAGATGAAATATGTGCTCTCCTGTAGTTCTGGTTGGTACAGGCTTGAAAATCAGAAAGTCCTCATGGGACATGCCCTCAAACTCGTCTCTAACTTAATCAAGCAAATTGGCCAAATCAACTACATCTACAGACTAATCTAACAGACTAATCTAATTGCAGTAAAAAGCATCTGCTCATCTTAACGCGCCCTGTCAGCGTACTTTTGACATCTGCCAAATCAATTATTCCACAAGTGATTGTCATTCGAAAGGACCACCAGGTCAAGCTGGTCAGCAGCTTTTGGCAGAGTTTCCACACATCCACGCACTGTCTGAGATTCTTGGGAACTTTTGGATTGCAGTCAGAGGTCATTGTTACGCAACTTTCACCTTGACCAACCAATCAGGAACCTGCAGGGCGTGGTAACCCCACGTAGGTCTGAAATGCCTGCTAAACTTTCAACCAATCAATCATCACCCATCTTGGTTCTGGTTTAAAAGACACTACAGAGCTCAGAAACTTTCCTTCTCCGGCCATTTTCACACCCAATCATGTGACAATCATCAGACAATCATGTGATGGCCAGTGTTGTCTGCATAGGGACTGGAACCTAGCTTCATCAAAGCATCGGACTGGGGAATGCCCATAAGTAAACCAAAACCAACGTGGACGCTTTGCTCGATCACCAGAGTATAATACATTTGAACTCTTGTCGACAAGAGTTTTTACTCAGCAGCAGCACTACACCAGAAGCAAACCACGTTTGTTCCCCCTAAAGGGTGACTTGCTTGGACCCGCGGTCACCCTCTGTGCATAGAGACTTTCTACTAGACAGCTGGACTACTAGTAGGTACCTGAGAGAGACACTGTCGGGCACGTCGCCACAACAGAAATGTCTCCTCCTAATTCGTCCGACTTATAGCTGCATCCCAACTGGTTGGCCGGGAGCCAGAGGATGCCGTGACGATGCCTATTGAAGACTGCAGCCATTGGACACAGCCCCTAGCTGGTCTTGGTGTCTGTACCGGGAAATACAAATCCATATTTGGATAAGTAACCCAAATGTTTTACATTGCATCTCGAGAATTCAAATGTTACCTCAACACAGGTTGATATCAATTCAAATCACGAGTCAGGTATTTACTTTTGAATAGCTAATAGCTAATGTAGAATTTATATTAATGAGAATGATTTACGATAGATTAGCCGAACGGTATACTGAAGCATATTCTTTGTTTGCAGCTCTTCATGACTATATACCATTGTTATGCATTCCACTCGTGCCGCTCTCCCTTCTTGCATTCCCACGCGCACACCCGGTAAGACAAGCTCACGCCGCAAGTAACGCCAATCACCTTTCTCTCCTGTCTCTATTTTAGTTCTCCTTTTTCCTCACTTCCCCGCTCACTATTGTGGATTCTCCTAGAGCTCCCTAGTGCGCGGTTTTCCTCTTGCTTGTCTCAGTTTTTCGAACTCCTAGTCTGTCTTTCGTTTTCTCTTTCGTCTAGTGATTTGGATTGCTGCTTCCCCGTTTGCGCCTCCGTATTTCGATCGTCTCGCCTGCTTCCCGGATTAGATTTTTGCCTAGTGATTTGGATTGTTGCTTCCTGTTCGCCACCCTGTGTACCGACTTACTCACCTGCCTCCTGGTTTTCATTTTTTGCCTTGCGATTCTGCTCAGTGTTTTCTCCACTCTAGAGTCCAGCATAGGATCCTATTGCTCTAGCAGCCCTCTCTAACAGAATAGTGAGCCAACATGGATCCAGCGGACCAGAACTCCACTGCCACCTTTTTGCAACAACAGTCCCATGCTCTTCTGCAACTGACCTCTGCAGTTCAACGCCTAGTGGACCACACCACCCGGCCACCACCCCCTCCAGTGGCACCCGTGCCTGTCCCACCCCTGGCTGCTGCTGCGGCTTGCCCCTTGCCCCCTCCCACCCCGGAGAAATTTGAGGGTGACCCAGCAAAACTCCAGAACTTTTTAACCCAGTGCTGGATGGCCTTCCACCTTCGACCAGACTGTTTTCCCACCAACAGAGAGAAGATTGCCTTCTTGGTCTCCCACCTCTCTGGTCGCGCCCTGGACAGGGCTACCTCTCTCCTTGCTCGGAATCTCCCCGTGACTGCCGATGTCAACCAGTTCGCTGCTGCCATGCAGTCCATTTTTGGTCAGCTCCACTCCCACCACATTGCCATCTCCCGTCTCACCTCTCTCACCCAGGGTTCCCGTTCTTTTCAAGAATATGCCACGGAATTCCGCCTCCTGGCCTCCCAAGTTCCCTGGAATGAAGAGGCTCTTATTCACCAGTTCTGCCAGGGCTTGTCTTCTGCTTTACAGGACCACCTCACATATCTTCCATTGGACTTTCCCTCCTTGCAGCACCTCATCTCCCGCCTGGCTGAAATTGACATCAGGCTCTAAGAACAACGTTCCCGGCTTCCTCCCCCTCCTGCCACCCCCCACCCGACCACCTTCTCCAGGCTGTCTTCTGAGGAGCGACGCCGCCGATTCTCCCAGGGTTGTTGCCTTTATTGCGGGGCTGCTGACCATCTCCGAGCTTCATGCCCTCTCTGCCCCCCCCGCACTTCCCTGCCCTCTGTCAAGGTCGGTATTCTTTCCCCTGCTGCCCCTTCTGGCCTCTTTTTGCCTGCTCTGGTTTCTGGGGATGGTTTCAAAGAATCTCTTCTGGCTTTTGTTGATTCAGGCGCAGAAGAAAACTTCCTAGACTTCGGACTCGCCACCACTTGGAATATTCCTCGCGTCCCTGTTTCTCCCCCTATTCGCCTTCTCACCCTGGACGGATCCCCTCTCACTCTTGTTGAATGGCAAACTATTCCCCTCACTCTCCGCATTGGTGCCCTCCACACTGAGAGCATCCAGTTCCTACTCCTCCACTCTCCCTCCCACCCCCTGGTTCTCGGATACCCTTGGCTGAAGATGCACAACCCCCATTTTCACTGGTCCAACAGTGAACTACTCGCCTGGGGACCCAATTGTCATCATCGCTGTCTGCAGTTGCCTCTCAGATTCTCCTCTGTGCACCTCTCCCAGGAGGACACCAGCGGAATCCTTTCTGTATATTCGGACCTGCACCTCGCCTTCAGCAAGCAAAGAGCACTCTCCTTGCCGCCACACCGTTCCTCCGATTGCGCCATTGACCTACTGCCAGGAACCCTCCCTCCGAGAGGACGCATCTACCCTTTGTCGATTAATGAATCTGACGCCCTGGAGTCCTACATCCGTGATTCCTTGGAATCTGGTTTCATTCGCCCGTCTACTTCTACGGCCTGTGCAGGTTTCTTTTTCGTCGAGAGGAAGGACGGATCCCTGCGGCCCTGCATCGATTATAGAGGTCTTAATGAGATCACCATCAAGAACCGGTATCCCCTTCCACTCATTAACTCTGCATTGGAATCTCTTCAGGGAGCCTCTGTCTTCACCAAACTTGACCTACGGGGTGCCTACAACCTCATTCGCATCCGTGAAGGTGACGAGTGGAAGACAGCCTTCATTACTACTCTGGGTCATTATGAATATCAGGTCATGCCCTTCGGTCTGGCTAATGCTCCTGCTGTATTCCAGGGTTTTATGAACGACATTTTTAGGGACATCATTCAGAAGTATGTTTTGGTTTACCTCGATGATATTTTAATTTTTTCTCCCAACATGGATGATCATGTCCTTCATGTCCGCGAAGTGCTCACCCGACTCATCAACAACCATCTTTACGCCAAGTTGGAGAAGTGTACTTTCCATGCGTCCAGGATCCACTTTCTAGGATACATAATTTCCTCTCTGGGTGTCGAGATGGACCCTGCTAAGGTCTCTGCTGTCTTGGACTGGCCCACACCCAAGAACCTGAAACAAGTGCAGCGTTTCCTAGGCTTTGCCAACTTTTATCGCCGTTTCATCCAAAACTTTAGTTCTGTTGTAGCACCCATCACCTCCCTTACTTGTAAAGGCCCTGGACAGGGAAGGTGGACCCCAGAGGCTGATAGGGCCTTTCGTCGTCTCAAGCAGAACTTTTCCTCAGCCCCAGTTCTCTGTCACTCCGATTCCTCTCTTCCTTTTGTGCTTGAGGTCGATACCTCCGCTCTTGGGGTCGGCGCCATTTTATATCAACGCCATGGTCCTAAGGGCACGCTCCATCCTTGCGCTTTTTTTTCAAGACGCCTATCCCCTGCTGAGATGAATTACGATGTTGGGAACAGGGAACGTTTGGCCATCAAGCTTGCCTTGGAGGAGTGGAGACACTGGCTGGAAGGGGCCATCCATCCTTTTACTATCCTCACTGACCACAAGAACTTGGCCTACTTGCAATCTGCTAAACGCCTCAACCCCCGCCAGGCTAGGTGGTCCCTGTTCTTCTCCAGGTTTCGTTTTTTCATTACCTATACTCCTGGCTCCAAGAATATCAAAGCTGATGCCCTGTCCCGCATTCACGACCCCTTGGACTCCGAAGACCCGCCAGCGCCCATTGTGCCGCCTGACAGGTTTCTCGCAGCTGTACAATGGGACATTGAAGACAAGGTGAGACGGGCTCTCCGGAACCTCACAGTCCCTCCCCAGTGCCCCCCAGACCATCTCTTTGTTCCTGATGCAGTGCGCTCCGCAGTTCTTCAATGGGGCCATGACTCCCGCTTCGCTGCTCACTCTGGCACTCTTCGTACCATCGAATTCATTTCCAGGGACTTCTGGTGGCCTTCCCTAAAGTCTGACGTTACAGAATACGTACGAGCCTGCCCCACCTGTGCTAGGAGCAGGACCCCTCGACAGAAGAAGGCTGGTCTATTACAACCTCTTTCCATTCCTTCAAGGCCTTGGTCTCATCTCTCGGTCGACTTCCTGACGGATCTCCCGAACAGCCACGGTAAAACAACTATCATGGTGGTCATCGACCGTTTCTCTAAAGCTGCGCATTTTGTTCCTCTTCCAGCCCTCCCATCAGCGCGGGAAATGGCAGACCTTTTTGTCCAACATGTTTTCCGCCTCCATGGCATTCCCAAGGATATTGTTTCTGACAGGGGCCCGCAGTTCATATCTAAATTTTGGAAGGCTTTCTGTCAGACCTTAGGGGCATCCTCCTCCCTCACTTCTGGTTACCACCCCGAAGCCAATGGTCAGGCGGAGAGGATTAACCAGGACCTGCTGACTTACCTCAGGTCCTATGTCTCTGCTGCCCACGATAACTGGGCTTCCCTCCTCCCCTGGGCTGAATATGCCCACAATTCTCTCTATACCTCCTCCACGAATATGTCTCCGTTCCTCTGTTCACTGGGCTATCAACCATCGCTCTTCCCCGACACTATTCCCGACTCTGATGTCCCCGCTGTTCGGGCATATTTGTCTTCCCTCCCGGAACTCTGGAAGAAGGCCAGGACTGCTCTGCTCAAGACCTTTAGGAGACAGACACTTTCTGCTGATAGACGGCGACGTCCCTTTCCCCGTCTACGTCGAGGCCAATTCGTCTGGTTGTCGTCCAAGAATATTCCACTCCAGCAACCTTCCCGCAAGCTGGGTCCTCGCTTCATTGGCCCCTTCAGAATTCTATCCCGTGTTACCCCTGTTTCTTACCGCCTCGCCCTCCCCCCCACCCTCAGGATTCACCCCACCTTCCATGTTTCCCTCTTGAAGCCCTACCACAGATCCCCACTCTCTGCTCGGCAACCTCGCCCACTTCCTCCCCGACTGATGGATGGAGTTCCCACCTATACGGTGAATAAGATTTTGGACACCCGATGGCGTAGAGGGATCCGCCAGTTTTTGATTGACTGGGAGGGTTATGGCCCAGAGGAACGTTCCTGGGTTTCTGAAGTGGATATCCTGGACCGAAACCTTATTCGAGACTTCCTTCACACCCATCCCGCGCCGGTTATCCGGTCGTCAGGAGCCGACCCTGTGGGGGGGGGTACTGTTACGCATTCCACTCGTGCCGCTCTCCCTTCTTGCATTCCCACGCGCACACCCGGTAAGACAAGCTCACGCCGCAAGTAACGCCAATCACCTTTCTCTCCTGTCTCTATTTTAGTTTTTTCCTCACTTCCCCGCTCACTATTGCGGATTCTCCTAGAGCTCCCTAGTGCGCGGTTTTCCTCTTGCTTGTCTCAGTTTTTCGAACTCCTAGTCTGTCTTTCGTTTTCTCTTTCATCTAGCGATTTGGATTGCTGCTTCCCCGTTTGCGCCTCCGTGTTTTGATCGTCTCGCCTGCTTCCCGGATTAGATTTTTGCCTAGTGATTTGGATTGTTGCTTCCTGTTCGCCACCCTGTGTACCGATTTACTCACCTGCCTCCTGGTTTTCGTTTTTTGCCTTGCGATTCTGCTCAGTGTTTTCTCCACTCTAGAGTCCAGCATAGGATCCTATTGCTCTAGCAGCCCTCTCTTATGCACTTTCATAACCTTCACAGTAAGATCGGTCATCTGTGTCCAGGCAGACTCTTGTATGTTTTATATGCGCAATTTATGTCATGGCCGTAAACAACTACACCGCCCCTAAAAGCCTCAATGTTTACGCGAGATAAACAACATTTTCTTCAAACCACTCCACAAAGTTTCTCACATGCAAGTATTCTCCAATATCATCACAACAAAACCATAAACACACCTTCCACAGCTGTGACACTACTGTGCAATAAACCAATAAATTAATGAATTGGCACGAACCCCAATAAAAACACCCAGCCAGCACAACATGTCGATAACGTACATTTTTACCAGCAAAATCAAAACAAAACTCTACAAACCTTATAGCAGTGGTTCTCAAACTTATTGGACCAAGTACCACCCCTAATCCAACCAAAGCATCCAAGTACCACCTACAAGTCATCATCTCATAGGAACCCCAGAAATTCTCAATGAACAACATGAGCGCACGTGCACACACACTCAGACATACATATAATAAATATGATTATAATAAACTTTATTTGATATTGCGCTTTTAAAGGTGGCTTCTCAAAGTGTTTTACAGAAAAAAAAACATTAACAACAACTAATAAAAAAGCACCATTTCAGCGAGAGGGGTGAGCCTGTTTAGTTGAGCAAAGCAGATGTGAATTAATTTTTTCGAGCCTTGATACAATTCAAAACAGAGTCTGACAGATATTAAATCATCAGGCATTTTCTTGACGGCAAAGGTCTCGCGGTGGATGTTGTAATGCATACATTAATTTCTGGAGCAACCTCTCTAATTCGTGCAACTACACCGTTATGTCGGCTTGTCATTGCTCTAGCACTGTCTGTACAAACTCAGACGCATTTTATCCAGTCGAGGCCATTCTCTTCAATAAATTCATTCAGAAGCTGAAATACGTGCTCTACTGTAGTTCCTGTTGGTAGCGGTTTACAGAACAGAAAGTCTTCATGGGACATACCCTCAAACTCGTATCCAACGTAAACGAGCAAATTGGCCAAATCGACTACAGACTCATCTAATGCAGTGAAAAACATCTGCTCATCTTAACGCGCTTTATCAGTATACTTTTGATATAATCCTTCATTTCAATAATTCTATGAATTACTGTCTTTTAGGGGGAGGGGGGCAGCAGGTCGAGCTGTTTAGCAGCCTTTTCTCTACACATAATACGTGTCAGCTCTTTTGCCAACGGTAAATAAGGTTCTTCAAAAATAGTGTAGCTTACCTGCTTTAGCAATCCGCAAGCTTCCATTTTTCCGCGTTTCCGTTTTTATTTTTATTTCATGCACATGGGAGCGAAACACAGAGACGCTCTGTGTATTTTTCTCAAATTAGAACAGTTCTTATATATATAGAATATTTTTCTGTTATCACGCTTTCGTTTGCTCACAAGATGACCTGCGTTCGTAGCACGTATTTCTATGCATTCCTGTGTTTACAACGTTGGCATTGTTCCAAAAATCACGCACATTCTCCTTTTGATCTCCTATTTGCTGGAGATACAGTAGCTTTTTTAAATACAATTGGTCACTTGCATCCGTAGCACGCATTCCTTTAGAGTGGTATAGAATTACAGAGTATCTCTTGTGTCCACTGAAGAATTAGCGCGCACTGTATCGTAGTACGTAGGCTACATATTCGACACGTATTAAAATACAAAAAATGAAAACCCGTCCTGATTTTTCAGCACATTGGACACAGTTCCAGGGTCATTTGGCGTACCACCTGGTGGCACTCCACGTACCACTGCCAGTACGCATACCACAGTTTGAGAACCACTGCCTTATAGCATATGAAAAAGGACAATCTAAAATTCAAACAGTGCATTTCAAATCCAAATGTGAGTTGGAGTGGTCTGAAACCAAACCCAAAGGAACGCATCTTGCCAGACGCACTGCTTGAGAGCGCACATTTTAAGCACCTAAATGGCCTTCTGCAAAAATATTTTTTTGGCAAGAAATATTAAAAATGGCAAGCAAAGCACCTAAAAAGGCAAAAAAGATGACGGCTGCTCAGGTTATTGAAGAAACATATCAGAGCAATTCAGGGGAAGAGTCAGATGCACGCTCGCGTCTGGACAGCGCGGATTTGTTTACTGAAGACGCCTTTAATGAAGGACTGGATCCACTGCTGGATTTGTGAGTATTTTGTTTTATTTATACAATCCAGAACTTTGCTATTATTAGTTCTAAAATTGTTATTGATGTTTATATCAAATGTTATCTGTATATATGAGAATGAGAAACACATATTGCGTATATGTTGCAAATTTGAGAAAATGGCCTTTTTGAGTCTCATTGGACACAAAGAAATATAAGATTTGAAAATGTTTTCTGAAAAGAAAAAAGTCTTTGCATGTTTTTTTTTTACTGCAAATATTGAAAGGTGATCCTTCCGAGTCTCTTGGACAACACAGACAAGACCAAAGTTTGGTTATTATAGTTTTGAGTAAAAAGCTGTTGTTTCCTTGTTTGATACTTACAAACATCCAAAACTGCTGCTTTTTGTGTCTTACAGCCTTCGTAAAGTTCTTAGACATATGATTTTAGAAATCACTATTGTCTGTGAGTTTTTATATTTCTGTGCATATTTATTTGGTTTTTTTTTAAAGATCAGAGGGGTTCCTTGGTCACCTGGCACTAAAGAGTGAATAAACAGACTCGTCTGCAATTACAGCCAGGCGAAGTTTGCTCATTCTCCAAGGCCTTGGTCTTCTGCTCAATCATTACATATGTGGAGTGCTATCCTATTGCCCTAAGTTTGTCACCTAGCAACAAAAGCTGTTGGTCAGTAATAAAATAATGAAAGTCATTCCTAGTTTCAGTATTTATTTCTAATTTCCTTTGTTTTTCAGTGAGGACATCAAAGAACCACCCACCCCCTCCGCCCCCTCAACAAGTGCTGAGGTTCCTCGGCCAAAGAGAGGTTGGAAGATTCCCACTCCAAGAAGCACTCCACCCCAGCCCACAAGACCCGCCCGGGGCAGGAAGAGAAGAAGCCCCCCCCAGCCCCCAGCTGAAGAGCCAGAGGGCAGGTGGAAGACCGAAGTGGAAGAGGATGTAAAACCGGAAAAGTTTAGGTTCAGTCCAGCACGGACACCAGGTGTCCAGCTGGACACTTCCAAAACATACTCCCCGCTAGATTTATTCCAGCTGTGCAATAACAAACAAAAATGCAGACAAGCGAAAGGCTCAGGGCATAAAGTCAGAGTGGCAGCCGGTGTCCATAGTGGACCTGTACAATATAGGACTTTGTATTTTTATGGGGCTCCTCACTTCTCATAATGAGAGACCTCGGGAGCCCTGTGATATACCTTTCTGCAGGTCGAATATGACCCGATCAAAATTTGAGGCCATATCCTGGATGCTTCACCTTAGTGATCCAGAGGAGGACAGGGAAAACTAACTAAAAAGGGGGACCCCAGAATATGATCCCCTTTGCCGCCTTAGACCCCCTGGTAGACTCCATCCTAACAGCATGTAAATCGTTTTATCAGCCACGGCAAAAAGAATGGTGGCCTCAAAGACGAGAATAGGCTTTAGGCAGTACATAAAGGGGAAGCCCACTAAGTGGGGCTTCAAGATGTTTGAGCTTGCTGATGCCCCCAGAGGTTACACTGTGATTTCTTAATTTACACAGGAAAATCACCCTCTGCCACAGGAAAAGGGCTGAGCTCTGACTCAGTTAAGAACCTCTTGAAAGTTTCATACCTGGGCACAGGTTATAATGTTTATGTTGATAATTTCTACACCAGCTCAGCCCTTTTTCAAGACCTTTTCAAAATGAAATAGCGACATTTGACTGTGGCACTATAAGAGAGAACTGTGTGGGTTTCCCCCGCACAAAACAAAAAACCCTCCCTAAAAAGGATGAAAGGGGCTCCTTGCGCTGGATAAGGTCTGGAGAACTACTGTTCACCAAGTGGATGGACACACATGAGATGACCATGTGTAGTACCATCCACAAGGGGTACAGTTGAGAGACAGTCCATCGCAAGGTGAAAAACCCAGACGGTTCTTGGCGGGTTCAGGCCATTCCTATCCCCGACACCGTCAAGGACTACAGTCGGCACATGGGGGGTTGGATTTGTCGGATGCTCTTATAAAGTACTACAATTTGGCCCACAAAACAAGAAAGTGGTACAAAAAACTGTTCTTCTATTTCATTGATATTGCAGTGGTGAACAGTTCTTTGCTCCACAAAGAATTGGCAGAGAGTCAGAGCTCTCGGGCTCCGACTCATAAAGCTTTCAGAGAGGAGCTGTGCAAACAGCTTGGCAGTTTGGGTGCTGAAGAAAAACAGCAGCAACCTGTGTGCCTATCTCATTATCCCACGGGCAGGTGTTGGACTCTTCAAACAAGGCAACAAGATCAAAACCCCATGGAAATGTGAAAGATGTGATGTGGCTGATTGTTGACAGGAATTGCTTTGGGGAGTGGGACCAGAAAAAGTAGATAGGACACCTTTTGTACAGATGCAGCCATTCAAAATTCACGGTACAAACCCGCGGTACGGTAAACTACCCACAAGCCACTGCAGGGCACCGCGGTAAGTGATTGGCTGGCCAAAATGACCGACAGGGGCACTCGTGGTGCATTGGTTGGTAGTGAAAAGATTTAATCATTTAATGTCTTTACTGTGCACATTTTAATCCGCTTAGTTTTGAATATTTATATGGAATTTTACCACTAAAGGGAAATTTTAGTAGCTGAGCATAAAAAGAAGAGGAGCATAACGCATCTGAAGGTCATAAACGATATTAATTTAGGAACATAAACATTACTGTATGTACGTAAACTGTACTGTGTATAACTTGTCTTGGTAGTTTAAAGAAAAAATACACACCAGTCTTCCATTTCTCCCTAAACATTTTAAGCATGAAAGTTTTATGAAACGGTACCCAAATATGCAATTGCTGTATAGAATGAATTTTAATTTTAAAAAATTATTTAACACGAAAATTAAGCTGTTTACATCTTCCGCCTGAGAACAGTCACCCGTTGCTACCCAACGCAGAAACACAGCCACTAACTAGCAAAGAGAGGACATTAGCTAGTGTAGCGGCGAGGCTTAATAATAATGCAGAATTAAGTGTTTCTGGGCCTTCCCAAATGAGGCCCCATTTCTCTGTTCATCTCTGTGGTGCAGCCACAGAGAAACCATTCATGCAAGATGTTTTCTTTTGATAAGGACAGCTCCCAAAGGGGGATGCACTTAGCTAAGCCTGGCTATCATGATCAATGGTCATCTCTTGGCGCCTATCTGTCTAGGGAGTGCCAGTTGGACATCTGGACTGCATTACTAAGTGTCAGGACTAAGTGACTCATATCTCACCTTGATCAACCAATCAGGGACGGGTAGGGCCGAGTAACCCACGTGGGACTCTGATGCCCATGGAACTTTCAGCCAATCAATGAGCTGAAGTTCCTCCAGGTAAAAACAGGCAACACAGAGAGCCTGGGAGATTCAGATTCAGATTCAGATTCAGATTCAGATTCAACAAGATTCAGTAAGATTCTGAAGAGGATTCTGTGGACTGTTCTAAAGGGAATTCAAAGGAGAATTCCAGGGCAGGACGGCCTAGGAGCAGAAGGCTCCCAAGGGCAGGACATTCTCGCAGCGCGCCTCCTGACCATCCTGAGACTCAGCCCGGACAACCACGGAACGGCCAGTGTGTCCGAGTGCCAGAACTTTCCTTTGTTCTAAGAGTCTAGAGTGGAGGTTGCCAGAGAGTAACCAGCAGCAGGCCTCGTGAACAGGTCGGAACTGTGGACAGCTGAATTACTATTCAGAACTAGCTCTTCATCAGGAACGAACCGGTCCTCTTCCTGACTTGCTGGGACCCACAGTCATCTTTTCTCCTGTGCACAAACTTTGCTAGTTAATGCCAACAATGAGCATCAGCAGCGCACCGTCGCAAGCCACACATCACAGCCTGGCACGGAGCCAGAGAGCGCGGATTGGACAGCAACAGCCTGCAACTGTTTCTTTGTGCCCGCAGGAGATCTGAATCCCCAAAGATTGGATGAGTATTCAACTTCAATGCATTACAGCTTGAGAATTCAATTGTTATCCCAACCAGTTGATATCAATTTAATTCCTAAGAGTTATGTACTTTTTGAGTATCTAATGTAGAAGTTGTAACCAAGTTCACTTTACGAAACGGTCTTAATGAATGATATACTGAACGTATGTCCTCTTGATATGTGTAACACTTTGTAACTGACTGAATATATACCTTTTGTATTCTGATAACCCTCTCGATAAGATCTGTTAGGTTTATATGCATATTCTATGTATTAATAAATGTATCCTCGTGTATTAGTACCTGTGTGTGCGCGTTGTTTGAGTTATGTCGCATGGTTGGAATCTAAAGCCATCAAAAGAATCAACTTTGTGATTTACTGCTACAATTAATAATTGTCTCAGTAAATGCCCAAACCCTACAGAACTGGTGCCTTCAGAGAGCCACTATGATTACATATTTGGCGTCCCTGAACCGGTTTTCCCTACACTAGCCAATATGATAAAGAAATAAATGATTATTTTGTTTATTTCATTTACACATTTATTTGAACATTTCCATCGATTGAACAAGCACTTGGAAACTGTCCAAGCCCTAGTTCATCAGGAATTTTCTTTTATGCTGCGGGCATTCTCCCGGTCTGGCGCCGGTCTGTGTCTTCTAGGATATAATGCCAGCGAACTCTTGTTTTTATGTCCACTATAACAGACAATCTCCTTTGCTTTTAACCGAGCGTTTAATAATTTCCTAAAATGAAAATGATTTACTTTATTTCCCTCATGGGATCAATAAAAGTATCTATCATCTATCTAAACTATGGGACAGAATTCTGGGGTCTCCCCATACCAGAGATTATGGTAGGGCTTCAGAACGGTGATTGGCTGACACCATCTGACACCCCTATGATTGGAGAAAAAAGACTATGCTATACATATGTTTGCTATACATACTGTACCAGGAAGAGGATTTCTTTCTATTCGAAACGTGTATTTTAAAAGTTTAAGAAGTAAAAACCTTACAGCGTACACAGATTTCTAAACTGATCAGGATCGTTATCTTTGTTTTATGCATAATAATGTTCACCGCTCTGTCCAGCAAATTAATAATAAACTTTATTTTATATAGCGTTTTAAACGAATAAGTAATTAGATTATTCATAAACCTAATCACTTATTCTACATAAACACAGCATAATTGCTCTCTGAATTTTTTTTATTTTTATTTAGGCTCAGATTTCAACTATAGATCGTATCGTAAACTTTTTTTGAAAAATGTATTTTATGTAAACCATGTTTGCTATTAATTCATTTAGGGCTAGAATATGTTCATTGTCTTCCAATGAAAGAAGGGTTCCTTTCGCCGTAGTCAAGAGACATTAGAAGCTTGCCACGCCCGGACTGTTACACCAATGCATTAGTATGTTAAAGCGATTTCATTGAGGAGCCTAGCTTTCTTAACTAGTAAGTACTGTACTTACTGGGTTTTTGAGGGGGGGAGGTGTCTTTCGCTGGAAATCTCGCCCCCTTCTACTTTGAAAATACCTGTGAAACCGGTTCAATTCTTCACAGCCAGCACTCCCGCAGAGAGGGGGGTTGTACTTGCAGTGTATACAGTACACGTGTTATGCTCTTCATTAATGTCTAAGCCGGAACACATCATTATATCTCATTTTGTATTTCTTAAAAAAAAAACAGTATTGTTGTTATTGTTTTTAACCTGTAAAGCGCTTTGAGGAGCCACCTTTAAAGGCGCCATATACAATAAAGTTCATTATTATTACTATTGTTAATTTGCTGGACAGAGAGGTGAACATTATTACACAGAAGACAAAGAGCGATTTACGTTGCATTGTGCATTGTGCTGCTGTAATACAGTTTTAAATAATTAAAAGTCTAAACAGTACCAGCTTTATTTATGGGTTTTAAATAAAGGCGATTTAAACGTGATTTAAATCAATATAAATGTTTATATTGTAACGCATAGGTGACTACTCATTGTTATTAAAATGACTTAAATTCAATCATGTTGTGATATTTAGAAATATACATTTGTTTGGTGCGAGTGAAGTTTTAATTAATCTCTGACCAATACTGATTCTTATGGAAGCCAGTTTCCGCCAGGGAGTAAAAAAAAAAACACACTATGGTATTCTCTCCGATGCAGTGCATTTAAAAACCTATCTCTGATGCTGTTCCTAAATGAATATCGTTTATGACCATCAGACGCTTTATGCTCCTTTTCTTTTTTCCAGTGGATTGAACAGGGAGAGGGATTTCATGATGTACTTTTCACTGATGAAACAACAGTGGCTCTGGAACAATTTTCAACCATGTCTTTTTATAAAAAGGGGAGATATGTAGCATTACTGAAGCTAAAAGTTTAGCCTTTGTCACTAATGTAACCACTAAATAAAGACATGTAGAAATCACTACTTTACAGACTGTATATGGCTGGTATTGGTAGTTTAAAGAAAAAATACACACCAGTATTCCACTTTCTCCCTAAACATTTTAAGCATCAGAGTCTTACATGTGGTTATTTCGGAAACGTTTGTACGTGCTCCTTCAGACCACCTTACTGTTTACTGTTACTGACCATATTAAGTTTAAGTGCCTGTGGGGGGTGGACCGTCTTTCATTAGAAGGTTAGTCTGTTCTACTCTGAGAATGTAGAGGGGGTGGAATGTGCCTGCGGTCATTTAATTAGTATTAAAATTCACACTGATTCCCTTGCGAACATATGGACATAGGAATATTCGTGCATTGTAAAAAAAATGGCTTAAAAACGACAAAGTGAAGGCTGTGAAAACATTCACAATGTACTTTATACACAAAGCAAGTGTTCTCACAACTCTAGGAGGTTTCGTGAAAATGCTACAGGCGTGCCAAAATCGTTTTTTTCTTTAATTCAAGGTGACTTTACCGCGGTTCTCATTTTCAGATTGTGAATCAAAAAGGCATATAATTAAACAAGTGACTGCGATTTTAATCAATTACTGTATTGATTGAAACACACATTCTGTACAGATACAGTAGTCACATTCTCCTGTCGTCCAGTGGTGTAAAACGAATTAGCAGGTGATTGAGATAACAATGCACCGCCCACTGAGTGGAATGTTCTCATTTGTTCTAAATTGTAAAAAGAGGTGATAATTCTTAAGTATAGATTACACTTTTCTAAAATGTATTTAAAAAATTAAAATGATTACAATCGAATCTTTCCACGTTTGATCCCAAGATCCCAAGAAAAATAAATCTAAACAGGGAGAAAGCTATGCTGAAAGTTTATTAAGATACTTAGAAGACAAAGATATAAATTTATGTTGCATTTGTCTGATTGTGAATCAAAAAACACATATATTTAAATCGCGTTTGTGATTTAAATCAAAACGCGATTTAAATCAATATAAATGTTTATATTGTAACGCCTAGGTGACTATTCATTGTTATTAAAATGACTTAAATTCGATCGTGTTGTGATATTTAGAAATATAAATTTGTTTGGTGCGAGTGAGCTTTTACTTGATCTCTGACTCAGGGAAACGTTTCATTTTTTAAAAGAAATGTTTGTTAAAAAAGTCATGGCTCCAGCAGGATTCGATCAAAGACCGTGTGACGTGGGAGTCAGGAACCTAACCCACAGCGCCACCGGCATGGTCACATGCAGAGTGCTAAAAAAGCACTACAGAAACATTATCAACAGACAATGTACAGCGTGTTCTATTCTTGTGTTGCGGTACATGAATATAATTATATCATTGCTGTGGTGTTACTTTTACAAAGACGGTCAATGAAAAAAAGAATGTGGACCAGGGCAATACTTTGAGTTTACAGCTTGTGCAAGGTCATTCATTATTAATACTATTAGTAATATCTTCGTTAAAGACTTTGATGGCGACAGCTCAAACATGAGAGGTTGAGCTTCATTAGCTCCACTTTGCGGAAATTCCGGATACTATTATTTTACTTGCGGTATTATAGGAGAATTTATGGTAACTCGCAGTAGACTGCTTAAAGCGCACCGCAAAATAATGCGGTATCGCCCGCTCGTTTTGAATGGCTGCATCTGTACATGGACGTTCTGAATCGTTAAGAAAAAAATGTTGTAAAACCAACAGAAAGCACAGACTGCTATAACTAGTCCTAGTTATATAACGATTTTAAGTATAATGATAAACTACTGCAAGGAATCGGTCCACCTGAGCAAACAGGATCGTAATGTTGACACTCAATAACGACACTGATATGATCCGTTCCTGGACGGATAGCCCTCCTGCCCATCAAACAGACTGAATGACTGTTCGTGTCATTTAGTGTTGTCTGACCATTGACAAAGTACAACTATTTTTTTAGGGCGCAAATTAAGTTAGGTAAATCTTTTTGCCCAAAACTGAAGGGGCAAATAATGCGGTATCTCCCGCTCGTTTTGAATGGCTGCATCTGTATTTCCTTGCTGTATTTGTATATAACTTTATTTTTACACTTTTTACATCTCTTGTATTTTTACACTTTTTGTTTTGAAAACCTAGTAAAAACCATATATAAAAAGGTCTCCATGTCTTTCTATTTGATGTTTTCACTTTCAAGCAAATGAGGATCAATTTGCTGTTGGCTACTTGTGGATTTGAATAATATAATTATTGGGCTGTTTGCCTGGTGTTTTCAATGCAGTGAGCAAAAGGGTGAGGCCTTTTTTGTCAACCTCCTTTATCTCTTGTGAACAAAAGAAGTGTGAATGGCTGTGGAGAGAGAATATGGTAGCCAGCTCAACTTCAAATGATCAATAGAATTTACCTTCACAGGGAAAAATGGCTTACTTTGAAAGACTGAGAAAATATTTGAAAGGGTAAAACAAAACAAAAACTTGGTCAGGTACATCAGAACTTGTACTAAAAATTAAATAAAATGTCTGGTAGTTTACAGAATTGAGTGGAAATAAGAGTCTTGACAGGTGTGGCATTAGAAATTAAATATTAGAGTATTGTTCATGCATACGCATTATGGAAACCCTTGGGATACCCAAACCTCTCCAAAAAGGCCACCTTTTGGATAGAATATTGGATTGTAAAGGAAAATAAGGGGATTGAGAATTGTAATGTTTATGCAAAGTACAATATCTAAAACAACAGAAAATGACATCCCTACTAAATTTTGCTCATAAAACCCAAGTATGGTTGGCCACCAATAATGGCACAAATTCAGTTTGGAGAGGTTTTGGGGACCCATGGACCTGGTTGTCTAAAAACCCATTCAGAAATTTTGGGCTGTTTTTCAAAAGTCCCAGATTTTTATGCAAAGTTGTAGACATATTGGAGAAGGCCTGAATAAACATATAGTTATCTACCAATGCTACAAATTTTGACTATGGGAAATAGAAAAAACAAAAGTGTTTTATTGTTTATTTCTGCATTTACAACGCTAGGGTGTGTACTGGGTCAGGGATACAAAGGTTTTAATTGTTCAGACTTGATACCCAATGGGTTACCTTGAACAAGGCCTCCTCTGTACATGTTTTCCAATAAAATGCAAAATATATAGGGGTACTTGCTTCCAGGGCAACCCTGTTGAGCCAATGGCTAAGAGGTTTTAATTAACATGTTAATATCAGTTTAAATAAATTAGACAGTTACTCATGAGCACCTGAATGCTGATTGTTAAAGAGTGAAGAGGAAGTAAGAGAAACCAATGGTATACTAAACCATTCTCCTTGTTTTTATGCATCTCTTCTGTACACTTGCTGTGAGCTTGATATTTTGTAAGCTTTTATATAGTTGTATGCATGAATAAATATATTGTGTGGTGAAACCTTATAAAGACTCCTTGTTGTTTTGTTGTTCTACAGATCGATTCCTGATAGCCAAAGTAAACTGACACAATGTTACAACTGTTACAACTAAACACTGTGCCAGTAAATTCACAAAACCCTTACAGATGCAGCCATTCAAAATGGGTGAGGTATTTCACGGCATACCGCGACACGCCCACCGGGGTATCACACGGTATCACGTGTGTCACGTGACTAGCTATCCGGCTTCGCCTTGTAAAACCGCCAGGGGGAGCTTAACCTCTCATGTACAGCATTCGAGCCTTTAATTTTGAACTGTGTATTACAGCATGTTAATCATCAGTCATTCAAATGTTGGTATATTTTATGAAAGCAAGATTGCTCAGTTGGACAAAAGTACACAACCTTCCAGCTTCATCATAAATATTTTATGCCTCAGTCTTTATGGAAGCTATAACTAATTAATAATGAATAACCATGGACAGGCTGTATACTCAAAGTATAATTTCTTTAGCACATTTGTACAAGCACTTGGAATCTGTCCAAGCCATACTTTGTCAGGCATTTTGTTTTACTTCAACGGGGCATAAAAACTTCCTTGCTTTTAACAGGGCGTTTCATAATTTCTAGCTACGAGAATGATTTAAAATGCGACACCTATCATTCAACTAGAGCTTAAAATATCACAAGGAAAAATACACACCGGTATTCCATTTCTCCCTAAACATTGTAAGCTTCGAAGTCTTTAACTAACGTGATACCGGATACGTCAACAAGCATACTTTTAGAATTTGATTAAAAGGGAATATAATATGGAATCGCGTATCTCAAGAATTTAATAACGGTATGATTATATCCGTGTACTGCGGCAGAACTGTGTAGGGCTGTTTCGCCTACCTGATCATGTGAGCTGTCTTGTAGCCTACTGGTTTAGGTGCGTGACTACCAACCGGCAGGTTGTGTGTTCGAATCCAGCTGGTGCTGGACTTTTCATTTTTATTTATTTATTTTTTAATCGCGTAACATAAACATATTACCGTATGCAAACTGTACTGTATACAGTATGTATACGTATATTTAATGTCTTAACTGTGCCCGTTTAATTGAATTAAAAAAAAAATATTTAACATGAACATTAAGCTGTTTACATCTTCCGCCTGAGAACAGTCACCCGTTGCTACCCAACGCAGAATGGTGATTGGCTGACACCATCTGACACCCCTCTGATTGGAGAAAAAAGACGTGCTGGTTTGCTATACCAGGAAGAGGATTTCTTTCTATTCAAAACGTGTATTTTAAAAGTTTAAGAAGTAAAAACCTTACAGCGTACACAGATTTCTAAACTGATCAGGATCGTTATCTTTGTCTTATGCATAATAATGTTCACCGCTCTGTCCAGCAAATTAATAATAAACTTTATTTTATATAGCGTTTTAAACGAATAAGTAATTAGATTGCTCATAAACCTAATCACTTGCTTTTTCTTTTTATTTAGGCTCAGATTTCAACTATAGATCGTATTATTAATAACCATAATAACAACCAACCAACAAAAACAACCATATAAACATAATGGTGGTGCTGGACCTTCCAGTTTTATTTATTTATTTTTTAATCGCGTAACATAAACATATTACCGTATGCAAACTGTACTGTATACAATATGTATATGTATATTTAATGTCTTAACTGTGCCCATTTAATTATTGAATATTCATATCTAATTTTACCACTGAAGGGAAATCTTAACATAAACATACAGTATATGGCTGGTCTCGGTACTTTAAAGAAAAAAATACACACCAGTATTCCATTTCTCCCTAAACATTGTAAGCTTCGAATGAAACCACTAAATAAAGACATAAATATAGAAATCTTAAGATTTGTTTTATTTAATGTTGGTAGCAGGATGAACTGTCAGAGTGTATATTTTGTCGCAAAGTTGCTACAAGATGTTAACAGTGAAAAAGGTATTTAGAAATGAGTTATTTCAAGATGAAAAAGAAAACATACACGAAACATGGTTTCATTACGACCAGAATCGGTCTTGAGATATTTTTAACTTGATTTACAGTATTTGAGAGGTATGTCTTAACACCGATACAACAGTGCTTAAGTACTGCTCACGTATATGTTTCTAGGTTTATATTATGCATTTCATACGGTCAAATTACTTTTGAGCAACTAATAAGAAGCGCTAAACGGTATGAGTTTTAGTTTCGTTTTGTGCTGGAACCCGTGGATTGATTAGAGATATCAAGTACATACAAGTCATTTTTTAAATGTTGTAGTTCGTCTTGAAAAAATGTTACGAGTACATCATCTATCAACAATTACACAGGTTCTGTTTCCATATTGCGGATTTTGGTTAGGTACAGTATTATCAAATCCAGTGGCGCTGTGTGTTACTTTACTGAGTCCCAATCTGTGATTGAAACCTGTAAAACCGGTTTAATTCGTCACAGCCAGCACTCTTCAGGTGTGAGGGTCTTCTGCTCAGAATGAAACGCTAAAATGTTTGTGTATATTCTAATGGTAGTGGGGGCAGGGTGTGTGGGAACAGGTTTGTTCTTCACACCTGAAACATTTTCTCTGAAAGGATTTTCTTCGCAGCTTAACCGATCTTGTTACAGCATGTTACAGTTTACTATTATTAACCATATTAATTTTAAGTGCTTAATGTAAAATCTTGTAAAAATATATTTTCATTGTTCAAATATACATTAATATACATTAAGTCTGACTATCATATAATAAGTTAAATACAAAACTAAAGAAAAAATAGGGTTAAATATAATTCAAAATATTTTGCTAACAATGTTAACTGTTTATGAATAATAAAATGTATTAACTAAGGAGTAGGATGGCACAGTTGTTAGTATGTTTTTTGTTTTGTTTCTTTTTCATAAATACAACAGTAGTACCTGATGTCTCAGTGGCTTTCAAAATTAAATTATGCATGCAAACCTGTGAACTAGAAAGATAACTAAGATTTTAATACTAATTAAATGACCGCGGGCACTTCCCACCCCCTCTACATTCTCAGAGTAGAACAGACTAACCTTCTAATGAAAGACGGTCCACCCCCCACGGACAGGAAAAGTGCCCACAGGCACTTAAACTTAATATGGTCAGTAACGGTAAACAGTAACATGGTAAGAAGGAGCACGTACAAACGTTTTCGAAATAACCACATTTAAGACTCTGATCCTAAAAATGTTTAGGGAGAAAGTGGAATACTGGTGTGTATTTTTTCTTTAAACTACCAATACCAGCCATATACAGTCTGTAACGTAGGGATTTCTATATGTCTTTATTTAGTGTTTACATTAGTGACAAAGGCTAAACTTTTAGCTTCAGTAACGTGTACATATCTCCCCTTTTTATAAAACGACTTGGTTGAAAACTGTTCCAGAGCCACTGTTGTTTCATCAGTGAAAAGTACATCATGAAATGCCTCTCCCTGTTCAATCCACTGGAAAAAAGAAAAGGAGCATAAAGCTTCTGATGGTCATAAACGATATTCATTTAGGAGCAGCATCAGAGGTATGTTTTTAACTGCACTGCATTGGAGAGAATACCATAGTGTGTTTTTTTTTTACTCCCTGGCGGAAACTGGCTTCCAGAAGAATCAGTATGGCTCAGAGATTAAATAAAACTTCACAGACATTAACGAAGAGCATAACCCGTGTACTGTATACACTGCAAGTACTGTACAACCCAACTCTCTGCAGGAGTGCTGGCTGTGACGAATTGAACCGGTTTCACGGGTATTTTCAAAGTAGGAGGCGAGATTTCCAGCGAAAGACACCCCCCACCCCCCTCAAAAACACAGTAAATACAGTACTTACTAGTTAAAGGCTAGGCTCCCGACTACGGCGAAAGGAACCCTTCTTTCATTAGAAAACAATGAACATATTTTAGCCCTGAATGAATTAATAGCAAACATGGTTTACATAAAAGACATTTTTCCAAGAAAGTTTAGCCTTTGTCACTAATGAAACCACTAAATAAAGACATAAATAGAAAAATCTTAAGATTTTTAAAATACATGACTTTGCTTAAATTTATTTGAAAATAAAAACAATTACAACCGCCAGGGGAGAGAGAGAACAGGGGAGGGATGTTGGTTTTGCATAAGGGGCGGGGCTATGGAAAGTAGGTATGTTTGGGAATGTGTAGTTAAATGTTCTGGCTGTTTGTGAATTTTACATTTTACATTAAGCACTTAAAAGCTATATAAAATAAAGTTTATTATTAATTTGCTGGACAGAGCGGTGAACATTATTATGCATAAGACAAAGATAACGATCCTGATCAGTTTAGAAATCTGTGTACGCTGTAAGGTTTTTACTTCTTAAACTTTTAAAATACACGTTTTGAATAGAAAGAAATCCTCTTCCTGGTATAGCAAACCAGCACGTCTTTTTTCTCCAATCAGAGGGGTGTCAGATGGTGTCAGCCAATCACCATTCTGCGTTGGGTAGCAACGGGTGACTGTTCTCAGGCGGAAGATGTAAGCAGCTTAATGTTCGTGTTAAATATTTTTTTTAAATTCAATTAAACGGGCACAGTTAAGACATTAAATATACATATACATACTGTATACAGTACAGTTTGCATACGGTAATATGTTTATGTTACGCGATTAAAAAATAAATAAATAAAAATGAAAAGTCCAGCACCAGCTGGATTCGAACACACAACCTGCCGGTTGGTAGTCACGCACCTAGACCAGTAGGCTACAAGACAGCTTGCATGATCAGGCAGGCGAAACAGCCCTACATAGCTCTGCCGCAGTACACGGATATAATCATACCGTTATTAAATTCTTGAGATACGCGATTCCATATTATATTCCCTTTTAATCAAATTCTAAAAGTATGCTTGTTGACGTATCCGGTATCACGTTAGTTAAAGACTTCGAAGCTTACAATGTTTAGGGAGAAATGGAATACTGGTGTGTATTTTTTTCTTTAAAGTACCAAGACCAGCTATATACTGTATGTTTACGTTCCAAAATTAATATCGTTTATGGCCTTCACACGCGTTACAGTATGCTCCTATTCTTTTTATGCTCAGCTACTAAGATTTCCCTTCAGTGGTAAAATTCAATATCTACAACGGGCACAGTAAAGACGTTTACAGTAAGTCTTTCTACGACAGACCAACGGACCACGAGTGCCCCTGTCGGTCAACCAATCACGCACCGCGGTATCGTGTGTCATCTTACCTGCGGTACGTGTCTGTACCGCTCACTTTGAATGGCTGCATCTGTATATATTTTGGCATCACATGTGAAAACTGGTTTAGACTAAAATCAATCAAATGAACAATAAAACTGGTTTGACAAAAAACGAGGCTTTACCGGATTCTGCAGAGTACAGTTCTGCTTATGCAAGGCAACAACAGCTGCCCCCTGCTCTTTAAATACACACTTCAGTGTGCTCCTCTTTTAAAGTCATATAAACAATACTGTAGAATTGTAGATCTATAATAAATGCAGCACAGTGTCCAATATTCTAAAAAAAATCATGTTCACTGATTAATATCAGTGACTGCCAGGAACTCATTTATAATTAGTCAGAACAGTCTTTCCTCAGATCTAATCACTGTGCCTGTGAATTCACATAACCCCTACACAATATTCTGTGCATTATGGGATAGTTTCTTAGTCTACATCAAGAAGTGTAATACCCTAGTCTTGCACTTTAGTATCATCAGGAAAGCAGAAGCTATTTCTTCCAGTTAGTTAAGATGGAAAGCTGGTATATTTTCCCCACTACAGAGCTGAGAACTAATTTCAGCACCAAGCTGGAAAGGGAACTGGCCTTTACCATTCATACTAGTGTAGAAAGAATCAAGCTACATATTAACCAAGAATGATTCTTTTGTTAATACACAGCTTTCATTTTTTTTTTTGCAGTTTCACCCCTTATACATTGCTGGATTATTAACAAAATACATCTTCCAAATATTGACAACCCTCAAAGCTTTAAATAGTAATATCGGTAATCTTTTATTTAACTTTCATTTGTCTTCATAGCTGGTCCATATTCAGTTTTACTAAATAAAAGTAATCACCATAAACACTTTTTTCCCCAAAAATACTGTTCACTTTTAAAATGCTAAAAGCAAATGTAATTTACCAAAACAGAGCACTTTTATAAACCATCTGCTCTAAAGCCACAGCAACTTTGTGAACCTACAGATGCAGCCATTCAAAGTGCGCGGTAAAGACACCGCAGTACAGATACCGCAGGTAAGATGACACGCGATACCGCGGTGCGTGATTGGTTGACCGACAGGGGCACTCGTGGTCCGTTGGTCTGTCGTAGAAAGACTTACTGTACTGTAAACGTCTTTACTGTGCCCGTTGTAGATATTGAATTTTACCACTGAAGGGAAATCTTAGTAGCTGAGCATAAAAAGAATAGGAGCATACTGTAACGCGTGTGAAGGCCATAAACGATATTAATTTTGGAACGTAAACATACAGTATATGGCTGGTCTTGGTACTTTAAAGAAAAAAATACGCACCAGTATTCCATTTCTCCCTAAACATTGTAAGCTTCGAAGTCTTTAACTAACGTGATACCGGAGTCAACAAGCATACTTTTAGAATTTGATTAAAAGGGAATATAATATGGAATCGCGTATCTCAATAATTTAATAACGGTATGATTATATCCGTGTACTGCGGCAGAGCTATGTAGGGCTGTTTCGCCTGCCTGATCATGTGAGCTCTCTTGTAGCCTACTGGTCTAGGTGCGTGCACACCAGCTGGTAGGTTGGGTGTTCGAATCCAGCTGGTACTGGACTTTTCATTTTTATTTATTTATTTTTTAATCGCGTAACATAAACATATTACCGTATGCAAACTGTACTGTATACAGTATGTATATGTATATTTAATGTCTTAACTGTGCCCGTTTAATTGAATTTAAAAAACATATTTAACACGAACATTAAGCTGCTTACATCTTCCGCCTGAGAACAGTCACCCGTTGCTACCCAACGCAGAATGGTGATTGGCTGACACCATCTGACACCCCTCTGATTGGAGAAAAAAGACGTGCTGGTGTGCTATACCAGGAAGAGGATTTCTTTCCATTCAAAACGTGTATTTTAAAAGTTTAAGAAGTAAAAACCTTACAGCGTACACAGATTTCTAAACTGATCAGGATCGTTATCTTTGTCTCATGCATAATAATGTTCACCGCTCTGTCCAGCAAATTAATAATAAACTTTATTTTATATAGCTTTTTAAACGAATAAGTAATTAGATTGCTCATAAACCTAATCACTTGCTTTTTCTTTTTATTTAGGCTCAGATTTCAACTATAGATCGTATTATTAATAACCATAATAACAACCAACCAACAAAAACAACCATATAAACATAATACCAACCAAAAACATAGATAACAACCACAATACAAAATCAAATAATCAAACCATTTTACACTCGCAAAGTCATCCAATTATCATAATCCCGCCCCTTATGCAAAACCAAACCTTCCTCCCATCCCAGTTTATCCTGTTTATCATAAACAAAATCCACCTCAATTTTCAACATAAAGCATTACACAAAATCAATACCTCAACACTCCATACTCAACAACGATAATTCACAAACAGCCAGAACATGTAACTACACATTCCCAAACATACCTACTTTCCATAGCCCCGCCCCTTATGCAAAACCAACATCCCTCCCCTGTTCTCTCTCTCCCCTGGCGGTTGTAATTGTTTTTATTTTCAAATAAATTTTAGCAAAGTCATGTATTTTAAAAATCTTAAGATTTTTCTATTTATGTCTTTATTTAGTGGTTTCATTAGTGACAAAGGCTAAACTTTCTTGGAAAAATGTCTTTTATGTAAACCATGTTTGCTATTAATTCATTCAGGGCTAAAATATGTTCATTGTCTTCTAATGAAAGAAGGGTTCCTTTCGCCGTAGTCGAGAGCCTAGCCTTTAACTAGTAAGTACTGTATTTACTGGGTTTTTGGGGGGGGGGGGTGTCTTTCGCTGGAAATCTCGCCTCCTACTTTGAAAATACCCGTGAAACCGGTTCAATTCGTCACAGCCAGCACTCCTGCAGAGAGTTGGGTTGTACTTGCAGTGTATACAGTACACGCGTTATGCTCTTCGTTAATGTCTGTGAAGTTTTATTTAATCTCTGAGCCATACTGATTCTTCTGGAAGCACACCAGTATTCCACTTTCTCCCTAAACATTTTTAGGATCAGAGTCTTACATGTGGTTATTTCGAAAACGTTTGTACGTGCTCCTTCTTACCATGTTACTGTTTACCGTTACTGACCATATTAAGTTTAAGTGCCTGTGGGCACTTTTCCTGTCCGTGGGGGGTGGACCGTCTTTCATTAGAAGGTTAGTCTGTTCTACTCTGAGAATGTAGGGGGGGGGGGGTGGGAAGTGCCCGCGGTCATTTAATTAGTATTAAAATCTTAGTTATCTTTCTAGTTCACAGGTTTGCATGCATAATTTAATTTTGAAAGCCACTGAGACATCAGGTACTACTGTTGTATTTATGAAAAAGAAACAAAACAAAAAACATACTAACAACTGTGCCATCCTACTCCTTAGTTAATACATTTTATTATTCATAAACAGTTAACATTGTTAGCAAAATATTTTGAATTATATTTAACCCTATTTTTTCTTTAGTTTTGTATTTAACTTATTATATGATAGACTTAATGTATATTAATGTATATTTGAACAATGAAAATATATTTTTACAAGATTTTACATTAAGCACTTAAAATTAATATGGTTAATAATAGTAAACTGTAACATGCTGTAACAAGATCGGTTAAACTTCGAAGAAAATCCTTTCAGAGAAAATGTTTCAGGTGTGAAGAACAAACCTGTTCCCACACACCCTGCCCCCACTACCATTAGAATATACACAAACATTTTATTTTTAGCGTTTCATTCTGAGCAGAAGACCCTCACACCTGAAGAGTGCTGGCTGTGACGAATTAAACCGGTTTTACAGGTTTCAATCACAGATTGGGACTCAGTAAAGTAACACACAGCGCCAGTGGATTTGATAATACTGTACCTAACCAAAATCCGCAATATGGAAACAGAACCTGTGTAATTGTTGATAGATGATGTACTCGTAACATTTTTTCAAGACGAACTACAACATTTAAAAAATGACTTGTATGTACTTGATATCTCTAATCAATCCACGGGTCCCAGCACAAAACGAAAGTAAAACGCATACCGTTTCGCGCTTCTTATTAGTTGCTCAAAAGTAATTTGACCGTATGAAATGCATAATATAAACCTAGAAACATATACGTGAGCAGTACTTAAGCACTGTAGTATCGGTGTTAAGACATACCTCTCAAATACTGTAAATCAAGTTAAAAATATCTCAAGAACGATTCTGGTCGTAATGAAACCATGTTTCG
The DNA here is from genome assembly GCF_059453375.1 of Lepisosteus platostomus. NCBI lineage: Eukaryota > Metazoa > Chordata > Actinopteri > Semionotiformes > Lepisosteidae > Lepisosteus > Lepisosteus platostomus. Next base: position 1,827,823 of record NC_142625.1, read on the forward strand.
TGTATGTTTTCTTTTTCATCTTGAAATAACTCATTTCTAAATACCTTTTTCACTGTTAACATCTTGTAGCAACTTTGCGACAAAATATACACTCTGACAGTTCATCCTGCTACCAACATTAAATAAAACAAATCTTAAGATTTCTATATTTATGTCTTTATTTAGTGGTTTCATTCGAAGCTTACAATGTTTAGGGAGAAATGGAATACTGGTGCGTATTTTTTTCTTTAAAGTACCGAGACCAGCCATATACTGTATGTTTATGTTAAGATTTCCCTTCAGTGGTAAAATTAGATATGAATATTCAATACTTAAACGGGCACAGTTAAGACATTAAATATACATATACATATTGTATACAGTACAGTTTGCATACGGTAATATGTTTATGTTACGCGATTAAAAAATAAATAAATAAAACTGGAAGGTCCAGCACCACCATTATGTTTATATGGTTGTTTTTGTTGGTTGGTTGTTATTATGGTTATTAATAATACGATCTATAGTTGAAATCTGAGCCTAAATAAAAAGAAAAAGCAAGTGATTAGGTTTATGAGCAATCTAATTTCTTATTCGTTTAAAACGCTATATAAAATAAAGTTTATTATTAATTTGCTGGACAGAGCGGTGAACATTATTATGCATAAGACAAAGATAACGATCCTGATCAGTTTAGAAATCTGTGTACGCTGTAAGGTTTTTACTTCTTAAACTTTTAAAATACACGTTTTGAATGGAAAGAAATCCTCTTCCTGGTATAGCACACCAGCACGTCTTTTTTCTCCAATCAGAGGGGTGTCAGATGGTGTCAGCCAATCACCATTCTGCGTTGGGTAGCAACGGGTGACTGTTCTCAGGCGGAAGATGTAAGCAGCTTAATGTTCGTGTTAAATATGTTTTTTAAATTCAATTAAACGGGCACAGTTAAGACATTAAATATACATATACATACTGTATACAGTACAGTTTGCATACGGTAATATGTTTATGTTACGCGATTAAAAAATAAATAAATAAAAATGAAAAGTCCAGAACCAGCTGGATTCGAACACCCAACCTACCAGCTGGTGTGCACGCACCTAGACCAGTAGGCTACAAGAGAGCTCACATGATCAGGCAGGCGAAACAGCCCTACATAGCTCTGCCGCAGTACACGGATATAATCATACCGTTATTAAATTATTGAGATATGCGATTCCATATTATATTCCCTTTTAATCAAATTCTAAAAGTATGCTTGTTGACTCCGGTTTCACGTTAGTTAAAGACTTCGAAGCTTACAATGTTTAGGGAGAAATGGAATACCGGTGTGTATTTTTCCTTGTGATATTTTAAGCTCTAGTTGAATGATAGGTGTCGCATTTTAAATCATTTTCGTAGCTAGAAATTATGAAACGCCCTGTTAAAAGCAAGGAAGTTTTTATGCCCCGTTGAAGTAAAACAAAATGCCTGACAAAGTATGGCTTGGACAGATTCCAAGTGCTTGTACAAATGTGCTAAAGAAATTATACTTTGAGTATACAGCTTGTCCAAAGTCATCCATTATTAATACTATTAGTAATATCTTCAGTAAAGGCTTTGATGCATAAATATTTCTGATAAAGGTAGGTTGTGTACTTCTGTCCAACTGAGCAATCTTGCTTTCATAATATATACCAACATTTTAATGACTGATGATTAACATGCTGTAATACACAGTTCCAAATTAAAGGCTCAAATGCTGTACATGAGAGGTTAAGCTCCCCCTGGCGGTTTTACAAGGCGACGCCGGATAGTTAGTCACGTGACACACGTGACACACGTGATACCGCGTGATACTGCGTGATACTGTGACACGCCCACCGGGGTATGCCGCGAAATACCTCACCCATTTTGAATGGCTGCATCTGTATTCCCACCAAAGCTAAACTCCTCTAATCAATCTTATACAGCTGGTCAGTCTTACACAGCTCAGGTTCTGTGTTCCAGGTGTTAATTGTTCACCTGCCCAATGGAAACAGAGCATTTTTCTGCATTCTCATGCACAAAACTAATAATGTTGAAAACCAATATCTACAGTTTTATACTTCTAATAAAATGTTGTCATGTGTTTATAATAAAAAACAGTCATGTGTTTAGAAAAAAACTGATGTAAAAAAGTGAAGACAGACTAAAAGTACAGAAATTAAACTGGTATTTAAAAAATCCAAAAATAAAAAGCAAGGTCAAAGAAAAAAGTAAGTGTTTGGCAACATTAATGGCAATTTATATACATTTTTAAAAAGCAATATAATTCAAACAAGTGTTATACATTACATGGTTTTATAATTATATAAATAGATGAGATGGAAAGTAGTATTTCAAAATTGTAAAACTAATGTTTTAGAATATTTTGTAAAGGAAAACTACAAATGCCTTCTTACTTCCTTAAAGCTCAAAATAAAACTTTACAGATAAGACCCAATTAAAAAAAGACTAAAAAAGCAATGTTTTTTAAATGCAGATAGTTAAAGGAGAAAGGGTACTTTCCAAACCTAGTTAATCACAAATTTAAAAAATATCATTCTGCAAACAACCATTTAGAAGTCTGGATAAAAATTATGAGTGTTACATTGTAAAGCAGAACTGCTCTGAACATTTAAATATCAAGTGTTTGGTAAAAAAGGGGATATTTTAAATTACTTTAAATAGATATTACAAAATGTGAAGACCTAAAAAATTATGCAATTCACATCACTTTAAATAGATTTAAATATTAAAGCCAAGTTAAGAAATGATTTATTTCAAAACTGAAATTTAAGTCCCATCTCCCAAATCAGGTTTTTAGGAGAAATACAATTATATGTGCCACAGAATAGGTAAATAGCAAAGTAATGTGAATGTTTTATAACATTTCTGTGATCATTTCACTGTTAAGAACTCAACTGATAACTATTTTTTATTGTATGTGTTCAAAGTCACACCTCAACTGTCTAATGACGTTAAAAATGACACAAATAACGATGTTAAAATTGTATTTCAAATACTAGAACTGTTAAGAATAAAGCAAAATGATGCAGGATAAGAAGGTTATACGTTTACAATATGAAAGAGAAAGGAGAACAAAATTCTTTATATTTTATTAAAACACAAATAGCAGAAATATTCAGATTAAAAAACTCATGGGATTGAAGATATCTTACTAAAATGTAGTCAACTGCATAATGCAGTAAACAAACTTGAGAATCTATTGTTTTTTCCACATTCCACCTGTTTTTTCAAATCGAATTAATTTTTGTACTAAGGATTTTACATGAAAACAAATCTGAAGTGATCATTTTCGCGCTGAACTTTCATATCGAGTCATGAAAATATCGATTTCTGAGCGTAATTAAAAAAAATCTTTGGCACCTTAGCTATGACATGGGCTATGTTGCAACTCACGCTTACAAAGGATTCTGATTGTTATGATCGCTTTGTGAATATTTCACGCTGATAAACAATTTTTCTTAGGGGTTTCTACTTTATCTTAACGTATTTTGCATCAAGTCTGAGTACTTCTGTGCTTCGTATTGGAACGGCTTCGAATATTAAACTCTGACAACAGCGACGGTTTCTCTGCATATTAAGCACAACGCTTTGTTGTTGCTTTCAAATACGAAATATTTTTTTACTCCACTTCTCATTAAAAACACGGCACTATTCGCCAACGTTTATCCTGACATTTCGATGTAAAATAAATAACAAAAATGCAAGAAAACTCGAGAACAACAAGCATGTGAACCTGAGGTCAAGGTTACTTGACGTCACACTTGCGCATTTGCATGCAGTGGTGGCGCTGTTCTCTGTTCTCGGGACGTAAGATACTTGCTCAAAATCACTGACTGCTCTAAATGACTGATTTCTGAAAACAAAATCGGGTAAATGTGATAAAACGATTATTAACAGCCCAAATTCAAGAGAGCGGTGAGGTTGATCTGTGTAAATTCAAATTAGGACTTGAGTTTTATTCAAATATATGAATTTATCAGGAATAAAACTAATACAAACAAAAGGCTTGTATAAATAGTTCAGGGAATGCTTGGAAAATAGCAAATTAGAAAGCGTTGCCCAAGTACTGTATTGTACAATTAGTTAGATATACAATATCGTTATAGCAACATGGAGTCTTCACAAGTATTAACGTCACAGCAAAATCAATAGAAGAAGTGTACATAAGATGTTAGAAATATCAAACTGATACAGAAGCGATACATAAAAATAGAGATATTATGTTAGTAAACCATTGGTTACATTAATCTCCTCATTAATCTAATTAAAATGATCAACATGAATGGACTTTTGATTAACTATGGAGACGTTAATATCAATTTCTTCAAAGTAAAAGTAGTTACTCATGAGCACCTGACTTGATTATGATAATGAAAGTGATCAAGTTAGAAAAACCAACAGTTTACTCAATATATGGTCTTTATTTTTATGCATCTCTTCTGTGCACTTGCTATAAGCTTGATATTTTGAATGCTTTTATGCATCAAATGTTTTCTGTGTAATGATTCCTTGTGGGTCCTTGAATCAATTTACTGTTACAACTAAACACTGCCAGTAAACTCACCGGTAAACCCTTACATATTTAGGCATCCCGTGTGAGGATTGGTTTAAACTAAAATAAGAATCAATTGAAAAAACAAAATCTTGAGAACTAACTGTAGTTTGACAAAAGCTGAGGCTTCACTGGATTCTACACAGTGTACAGTTCTGTGTATGCAAAGCTCTCCCCTGCTTTTTAAATCCACAGTTCAGTGTGCTCCTCATTTTAAGACATTTAAACAATACTGTAGAAGTGTGGTAAAACTAAAGTAAGGGGGGCAATATTCTAAAAGAGACTTTTGTCTTACCGAGTAATAGTAATGGCTGCCAGAAAATCATTTATAGTTAAGATGTCTGAGAAGACGCTGTTCTAATTAAACATTGTGCCTGCAAATTCACAAAATCCCTACACAATATTCGATGTATTAAAGGATAGATTCTTAGTCTATTTCAAGCAGTGTAATAGCTTAGGTTTGCACTTCAGTATCCTCAGGAAGGCAGCAGCTACTTCTTCAGGTTAGTTACTATGGAGAGCTGGTAGATTTCCCAGTACAGAGGTGGGAACTAATGTCAGCAGCCAAGCTCTTTGCAATTGGCATTTACCTTCTGTACCTGTGGAGTAAGAATCAAGCTGCATATTAATTATGAACAATTCTTGGGTTAACACACTGCTTTCATTTTTTGCAATTTCACCCATTATATTTTGCTAGATTATAAACTACTAGCTGAAGTACCTGCCAGGAAATCATTTACAGATGCAGCCATTCAAAACAAGTTGGTTATACCACGTTAAAACACAGTGGACGTGACCCAGTATAACACAGGTTACCGTATAATACCGCAATAAGATAATAGTATCCGGAATTACCGCCAGGTGGAGCTAATAAAGCTCAACCTCTCGTACATAGTTTGAACTGTCACCATCAAAGTCTTTACCGAAGATATTACTAATAGTATTAATAATGAATGACAAGCTATAAACTCAAAGTTCTACCCTGGTCCACATTCTTTGTAACCGTCTTTGTAAACGAAAAGACAATTTTCATTGATCCAATCACGCATTTGTTTCCAGTCATACAAAGTAATTCTTGAGAATGTCAGATTCACCATGCCTTCCACATGCTCATAAAATATATTAATTTAGGAACATAAACATATTACTATACAGATGCAGCCATTCAAAATGGGTGGGGTATTTCTCGGCATACCCCGGTGGGCGTGTCGCGGTCTCACGCGGTATCACGCGGTTAATCGCGTCATTTGACGTCATGCCGGAAACTATCCATAAAAAAGTCACCTTGTAAAACTGCCAGGGGGAGCTTAACCTCTCATATACAGCATTTGAGCTTTTAATTTTGAACTGTGTATTACAGCATGTTAATCATCAGTCATTAAAATGTTGGTATATTTTATGAAAGCAAGATTGCTCAGTTGGACAAAAGTACACAACCTACCTTTATCAGAAATATTTATGCATCAAAGCCTTTACCGAAGATATTACTAATAGTATTAATAATGAATGACTTTGGACAAGCTGTATACTCAAAATAAAATATTTTTAGCACATTTGTACAAGCACTTGGAATCTGTCCAAGCCATACTTTGTCAGGCATTTTGTTTTACTTCAACGGGCATAAAAACTCCCTTGCTTTTAACAGGGCGTTTCATAATTTCTAACTACGAAAATGATTTAAAATGCGACACTTATCATTCAACTAGAGCTCAAAATATCACAAAGATCCTCAAGAGCACAGCAAAGACTGTATTAAAAGATACTTGTATGAGATACATGAGAATCCAGGCTTATCAACGCTTTCTTTTCCGTATACCAGATTTTATGGAACCACTTCAGAAGGGTGTCAGCCAGTCAGATTCCAGGAATCGGTACTTTAAAGGAAAAATACACACCGGTATTCCATTTCTCTCTAACGATTTTAAGCATCGAAGTATTTAACTAGCATGTGAAATAGCATGTGAAAAAGTGGTAGTTTTAAGCTTTTCTGCTAATATAATATGGAATCGCGTATCTAAAGAATTTAATAACGATATGATTATATTCGTGTACTGCGACAGGGCTGTGTAGGGCTGTTTCGGCTCTTTCTTCATGCGACTTCCCTTGTAGCCTACTGGTCTACGTGCCCGATTACCAACTCACGGGTTGTGTGTTCAAATCCAGCTGGTGCTGGACTTTTCTTTTAACAAACATTTCTTCGAAAAAATAGAATAGCAATATTATGGACAATCAATTGACTTTTATATTTCAAAATATCACAACATGATCGATTCTAAGTCATTTTTGATAACAATGAATAGTCACCTTCTTCCCTTCTGACAACGGTCCCTGCTTCTGCTTCCTGCTTCTATTGTGTGTGTGTGTAATAGAGTAAATTTTTATAGAGAAATGGAGGCTGGACAGTATGCATTACAATATAAAGATTTATATTGATTTAAATCATGTTTTGATTTAAATCGCAAACGTGTGTTTAATTATATGTGTTTTTTTAATCATAATCAGGCTAATGCAACATAAATTGATACAGTATCTTTGTCTTCTTAGTATCTTAATAAACTTTCAGCATAGCTTTTATACCCGTTTAGATTTACATTTCATGGGATTTTGGGATCAAACGTGGAAGGATTAGATTGTAATCGTTTTGATTTTTCAAATACGTTTTAGAAAAGTGTAATCTATACCTGCCCAGACTGTACGCCTTCCTAAACCCCGCCTTTCACTCCTGTCCCGCTCTTCCCCGTGCACCCCAGCCGGGCGCTCTTCGGCCTCTGCCCGGGACGAATGTATATTTTGATATTTACACCCGGCGCGGCACTGAGGGATTTATAACTGCATTTATAACTTAGTTTTTAAAATTAGTCAAGCAATATGAAGCATCTCCTTTTACTTTTAAGTCCCTTAAATACATTGAGCACAGCTTTCTCAACACTTAAGATTACTTTTTGATACCATCCTTACACAAAGCAGAAACTTTCCGATGACATACAGTACAAGTGGAAAGATTACAGATTTTAATTGTCTTTAATTTTGTTACGTTATACGTTTTAGGAACGTTTCAGCTAAACAAACACCACAAAACTATTCTCGATTGTATTTCTGAATGTTATGTTCACCTACAGTAGTTCACTGCTTTAAATACATCGAATTAAGAAAGTTAGGTGTAGCACTTTAGATATTTTTTTCTGAACCAGGGAAAATCTGATCATGTTTCTCTATAACAATAATTAAAAACTTTATTTTACATATCACCTTTAAAAGTGGCATCTCAAAGCAATACAGTAGATGGAAAAACAGTTAAAGGTTTAATTAGAGGCTTGCCACACCCGGACTGTTAAACCAACGCATTAGCACGGCAAAGCCCATTGAGGACCCGGGCGCAATAGTTGTTTTGTCCCTTGATTTACTGATCTGCATTAATTATGGAAATCAAGTTCCTGCTCTTTGCAGACGACCTGGTCCCGCTGTCGCCCACAGAACAGAGGCTGCGCCAGAACCTGGCACTGCTGGAGCAGCACTGTCAGACCTGGGTGCCGACAGTCAATCTGGACAAGACCAGAGTTATGGTTTTCCAGAAAAAAAGCCAGACCTCAGGGAAACAGGTACAAATTCACACTTAACAACACATTAACACCTAACAACGGGAGCAGGCCAGTACCCACTATTGTTAAACATACAGAAAAGAATATTAAAGTATTGAATATTAGTATTGGCTTTAGTATTAGCCATACAGAACATTAAAGTGCCCCTTTTCCATTCAGCGGGTGCCTGAGCCGCTGTGTCCTATCTTCTGACAGTCGCCGTTGTGAATGTCTGTAGAGTGTATCTTATTTTTAGTACTATATTTTTGTATTATATTCCCTATTAATCAAACTCTAAGAGTATGTATCGGCTTGTCCCCTCCTTCTGCCCCTCTCTGTGTACAGTAGAGCCTCCTGTCCAGCCAGCAGATGTCCACAGACATTCACAACAGCGACATATCATAAAACGTTTGCACATATAGTTAAATTATTAGTTGTTTTTCAGGAAGTTAAAAAAAACACTTGAATTACTTATCCAGTCTCTCGAAATAAAGTTATTTTTCAAGCAATGCAACAAACGTCGGGCAATGTGTTTTTTTTAATCCAACATTGACAGCCACATCTTAAATCTTGTCAGTCAGCTCTTTTTTCTCTATTTGAATTGTGGCTTACACATCGCATGACTTTAAAAGCTAGAAAGACAGGTTTCGATTCACATTAGCTGGCGAGCCTTGTTAACAAAAAAACAGACAATACACAGGGAGAAGGAGGTCAAGCCAGAGAGAGAGTTTTTTACCCTCTGTCTAAAAACCCAAATAACCTGGGGCAGAGACTCTGGGGGGATCATTGCGTGGTACAGAGCGGAGCTTAGTCAATTCTTATGGAATGTGTTTTCTTTCTTCTTTTTTTTCAGCATGGAATAAACCTGTTACTTGATTTATATGGATGCCCAGTTACATTATACGTTTTAGGAACGTTTCATCTAAACAAATACCACAAAACTATTCTCGATTGTATTTCTGAATGTTATGTTACACCTACAGTAGTTCACTGCTTTAAATACATTGAATTAAGACACCCAATTAATAATGTAACATGCCACTGTTTGTTCATGAACAAAGTTCTACTGAGATTTCCTTAGATACGCGATTAAAAAAAAAATTGAATCCCCGGCGGAACATATTCCATAAGAATCAGCGCTTTTACAGTATATATCGCCTTTAAAGGTGGCTTCTCAAAATGCTTTACAGGATAAAAACAACAAGAACAGCAACAACAACAATATTGTATTTCATTGCACTTTGAAAACCAAGTAATAACTTAACTATATGTGCAAACGTTTCATATGTTGCTGTTGTGAATGCCTGTGGAGTGTATCTTATTTGCCTTGCGTCCTGGTTATCTCGCTCGCCCTCCCCCCCTCTCTCCCTCAATTCAATTCAATTCAAGGTGTTTTATTAGCATGACAGATGGGTACAATCAGTGTTGGGTATTTACTTTGCTTTGAGATTCCACTTTTAAAGGTGATATATAAAATGTTGACTAAAATAAATTGATATCTTTGTCTTCTAAGTATCTTAATAATCTTTTAGCATAGCTTTCTCCCCATTTAGATTTATTTTCCTTAACTAGTATACTTTAGATCTTTTTTTCTGAACTTTATTTTATTTATGTAAAATAAAGTTTTTTATTATTGTTATAGAGAAACATGATTAGATTTTCCCTGGTTCAGAAAAAAGACTATTAAAATCTGTAATCTTTGCACTTGTATGTCATCGGAAAATACAGTCAGTTTCTGCTTTGTGTAAGGATGGTGTCAAAAAGTAATCTAAGTGGTGAGAAAGCTGTGCTCCTCAAAGCGCTTTACAGGATAAAAACAATAACGACAATAGTGGATGGGCAAACTATTTTTTTTTATAGAAATACAAAATGAGATACTGTATAATGATGTGCATGAACAAAGTTATATTGCAATTTTCCTTAGATACGCGATTAAAAAATAAATAAATTTTTTGAATCCCCGGCAGAACACATTCCATAAGAATCAGTGCTTTTATACAGTATATCGCCTTTAAACAAATATTTAAACACGCGATTACGATTACGCATAGGTGACTATTCATTGTTATTAAAAAGACTTAAATTCGATCATGTTGTGATATTTAGAAATATAAATTTGTTTGGTGCGAGTGAGGTTTTATTTAATCTCTGACCAAGGGAAACGTTTCATTTTTTCAAAGAAATGTTTGTTAAAAAATAAAGTCATAGTTCCATGGGATTCGATCACAGACCATGTGACATGGAAGTCAGGAACCTAACCCACAGCGCCACCGCCGCAGTCACATGCTGAGGGTTGAAAAAGCACTACAGAAACATTATCGACAGACAATGTACAGATTTGATAAAGCTATAAAATAATATCATTAGGCACAGACGAAGTTTACAGCACAGTACAATAATAAATGCTGACCATGACTTTAGAAGCATAAATTACCTTACACTCAATTTAAACACAAGCTGTCTTTAGCCCTCTAAGCTGGTTCATACAGAAATGTAGAGAACCAGGCTCAGAACACACAGCTTCATTAGTGAATACATATGCAGAACAAGTGGAGAAGACGTTTTACAGTGGATGGATTTTTAGAAACATCCCATCAGTGACATCACTGAAGTCAACTCCTAGGTAACTGTCGTGTGGATAGTTTCACAATGTACTTCATAATGTACTTCTTTGCGGCTCTGTTTGCCCAAATCATATATTCACAACGTGAAATTAGAAAATAATATTACGTAACCAAAATCCGCAATATGGAAACAGAACCTGTGTAATTGTTGACAGATGATGTACTCGTAACATTTTGACAAGATGAACTACAACATTTAAAAAATGACTTGTATGTACTTGATATCTCTAATCAATCCCATGCACTGCATTAAAACAAAACGAAAACTAGAACGCCCTGGGCATACTGTTTCGCGCTTCTTATCAGTTGCTCAAAAGTAATTTGACCGTATGAAATGCATAATATAAACCTAGAAACATATACGTGAGCAGTATTTATGTAGTATCAGTGTCAAGACATACCTCTCAAATACTGTAAATCAAATTAAAAATATCTCAAGACCGATACTGGTCATAATGAAACCATGTTTCGTGTATGTTTTCTTTAAAGTACCTAGACCAGCCATATACTGTATGTTTATGTTCCAAAATTAATATCGTTTATGGCCGTTAAAGCATACTTTTAGAATTTGATTAATAGGGAATATAATATGGAACTGTGTATCTAAAGAAATTAATGATAATTATTTTCATGTACTGTAACACAAACAGTAGTATATACACATACAGTATCTATTGATATGTGTACGGCTGTTTCACCACTTGTCATGTGACTGTATCAGTAGCGTGATGGCTTAAGTGCCTGACTTATAAGTAAGAGGTTGGCTGTTCAAATTCAGCTAGCGCCATGAGTTTTCTTTTAACAAACATTTCTTTGAAAAACTAAAAAAGCAATATTATGGACAATTAATTGACATGTAAATGTTTTATGATATGTCTATATTGTGAATGTCTGTAGATTGTACCTTATTTTTAGTCTTTGTTTTGTTTCACGTTAAGTTTAGAAGGCAGGCTCCCTTACCCCCATCTTGATTAAAATCGCAAACATGCGTTTCATAAAATACTTTTATTTTTCACAATCTGGCAATGGCAGACAGAATCCACATTCACCGCGGCCAAACTGCCTTGCAGATCAGAACATCAAGGAAGAAAAAAATTATTATGCCCGGCTTTTCAACATAATTGCTTTAACTTGCTAATGCGTTACTGTAACAGTCCGGGTGTGGCAAGCTTCTAATGTCTCCTGACTTGGGCGAAAGGAATAAAGCTTTGTTTAATTTCTGAAACCCTTTCTTTATGTCCTCAGTTTTCTTTTAATATTTCATTTAACATTTATTCCTTTGTTTTGTGGTCTGGGTAATTGGAGGCTACGCTGTTATGCTTCCTATAGTGATATACGTGTGTAGCGGCAAGGCTTATTAAAATACAGGAATTAAGTTTTCTGCTCCCTTGCCAGTCCCTCTCTCTTTCATCTCAGTGGTGCTTGATACAGAGAGGCCATTCCATTTGGTTCACAGTTAAGGTGTTTTTCTAGCTGATAGAGTGTCCTGATAAGGAACAGCTCCCCAGTGCTGAGATTCTCTAGCAACCTTAATAAATGTTCAGCTCTGGCGCCTTAAAGTCTGAGATTCCAAGGGAAAGTGTTATTCAAAGTTGGTTTACAACTCTGAGGTCAGAGGGCATGGTTACTCATCATCAGCCAATCAGGAACTGGTAAGGCAGGTTAACCCCACGTGGGTCTCTGATGCCCATGAAACTTTCAACCAATGAACAACATGTATTTCCTCCAGGTAAACAGGCAACACAGAGCACCTGTAGAACAGTTCCCAAGCGCAGGACATTCTCGCAGCGTGCCTGCTGGACGTTCAGCCTCAGGGCTCCTCCTGAACATCCTTAGACTCAGCCCAGACCACCATGTAACGGCCAGTGTGTCCGAGTGCAGGACTTTCCTTTGTTCTAAGAGTCGAGAACAGAGGTTGCCAGCGTGTAACTAAAGGATCCCCCCGAGGTTAGCATCAGCAGCAAGCCTTGTGAACAGGTCGGAACTGTGGACAGCTGAATCAGTCAGGACTAGCGCTTCATCAGGAATTAACCGGTCTTCTTCGTGACCTGCTTGGACCCACAGTCACTTTTCTCCCGTGTACAAACACTTGCTAGTTTCAGCCAGCACTAACTAGCCAGCCTTCAGTGAGCACGTCACAAGCCGCACCGAGCCAGAGAGCGCCGATTGGACAGCGACAAGCCCGCCACCGCTTCTTTGTGTCTGCAGGAGATCTGAATCCCCAGAGATTGGATGAGTATTCAACATTCTGCGTTACTGTACGAGAATTCAATTATTACCTCAACCTGAGTTGATATCAATTTAATTCCTATGAGTGACGTACTTGTTTTGAGTATCTAGTGTAGAAGTTGTAATCCAAGTTCATTTACGAAACGGTCTAAATGAATGATATACTGAACGTATGTCCCTCTTGGTATTTGTAACTCTTCATGACTGAATATATACGTTTTGTATTCTGCTAACCCTCACGATAAGATCTGTTTATCTGCACATTTTATGTATTAATAAATGTATTTTCATGTATTAGTATCTGTGTGTGTGCGTTTTTTTAGTTATCCCGCAAGGTTGGATTCTAATAGCCATCAGAAGAATCATTTTTGTGACTTGCTGCCACTTTTAATTGTCCCAGTTATGCACAAACCCCTACATTTACTGGTGCCTTGTGAGAAGGCAAGAAGCCGTATTGAGCAGTATTTCTCACCTTTCTTAACTCGTTAGCAAAAACTATTAGTAATCAATAATATTAAATTTAGCACTGTAATAAATTGTGCTAATAATAAATTCTATTCTACTCTGAGAATATATGGGGAAGAAGAATGCCTTTTCACTGATAAACTTTTGTTAGCAAAAATTACTTTAAAATTATTAAGAGTTGTTCAACCGTTTTTTTTTCAGCACAGCTAGAGCACCACATCACACTCAACCACATCACAGATCACAGAGCAGTCCCAGTGTGTGAGATCTTGCTGTTTGATCTGTGCTTGATCTTTGATCTAAGCTTTAATAGAGAGCTTATCTGTGTAAAAATATTAATATCGAATGGTATTACTTTTTTGCATAGATGACACTTTTCTAAAATGGCAATTACAAATGGCACGACTGTACCTTTTTCACGATAACCCCTAGAGTTACAAAAACACTTGGTGTGCATACAAAATACATGTGGCTGTGTACACATACATACATACCTCTGTGTACACACGTTCACAATGCGAGAAATACTGTTAAATATGGCTTCGTGTGAAAAACCCATATATCACCATAGGAAGTATAACAGCATTGGCTCCAATTACCCATACTGTAAGCACTGGAATAAAGCTTTGTTTGATTTCTGAAACCCTTTCTTTATGTCCCGTTTTCATTCAGGTAACGGTCAACTATATACACAATACTGCTGACAGCAGGAAAATTCCTATACTTTACTCAGCAGCGTCTTAAACCAGCACCCATGGTGTTCAAACTGATTTTTTTTACACAGAAGACTGACACAGCTTTGTGTTGTGAATCTGTTTTTCTAAGAAAACCTTTGAGTGGGGGAGGTGGACTTGCCCTTATTCTACTTTGAAAATACCTGTGAAACCGGTTACTTTACAATGTTGACAGACAGACAGACAGACGATAACAACCTTTGCAAATTAATGTAGGGCTTTCGGGCTCACATGAATTTGCGCCCTACAGTACAACCTGCAGTACCGCTGTGTACATACAGTCCGAACATGTTGTGATATTTAGAAATATAAAATATGTCAATATAATGCCAATAATATTTCCAATTTTAGTTTTTCAAAGAAAGTTTTATTTGTTAAAAGAAAACTGATGGCAACAGCTGGGTGTGAACACCTGACCTCAGGGTTCAAGTCAGTCACTTAAGCGATCACGCCACCAATGCAGTTATATAGTTATACTGTTATTAAGTTCTTTAGATACGCGATTCCATATTATATTCCCTATTAATCAAATTTAAAAATATGCTTCTGTTTACTCCAATATCGAGCGTATTCACAGAAAAGCTTAAAACTATCACTTTTCTCACAGAGTACTGTATACTGTATAAACATAAAGTAACATGGTCAGAAGGAGCAAGGAGCATGTAAAAACGTTTCCGAAATAACCACATGTAAGACTCTGATGCTTAAAATGTTAAGGGAGAAATGGAATACTGTGTGTATTTTTTTCTTTAAAATACCAAGACCGGCAATATTTTACATTAGTTTATATAATGTTTATGTTCCTAAAACCTTCAGATGTGTTATGCTCCTATTCTTTTTATACTCAGCTACTAAAATTTCCCTTTAGTGGTAAAATTCCATATAAATATTCAATACTAAGAGGATTAAAATGTGCACAGTAAAGTGATTAAATGATTAAATCTTTCCACGACTGACCAACGGACCACGAGTGTCCCTGTCGGTCATTTTGGCCAGCCAATCATGTACCGTGGTATGACACGCTATGACATAATGATTTGCCCGTGGTACGGATTTGTACCATGCACTTGGAATGGCTTCATCTGTATAGCCAAGATATCTGAGAAGACACTGTTCTAACTAAACATTGCACCTGCAAATTCACAAAATCGCTACACAATATTCGGTGTATTATAGGATAGATTCTTAGTCTATTTCAAGCAGTCTATCATAGCTTAGGTTTGCACTTCAGTATCCTCAGGAAGGCAGCAGTTACTTCTTCAGGTTAGTTACTATGGAGAGCTGGTAAATTTCCCACTACAGAGGTGGGAACTAATGTCAGCAGCCAAGCTCTTTGCAATTGGCATTTACCTTCTGTACAAGTGGAGAAAGAATCAAGCTGCATATTAATTATGAACAATTCTTGGGTTAATACACTGCTTTCAATTTCCTGCAATTTCCATTATACTTTGCTAGATTATAAACTACTAGCTGAAGTACCCAGCGTCACCCAGGTTAAAATAGGGATGCTGTAGGATTGAGTATTTTATTATTGCATTACATAAGTATTTACTTGTGGGAAGCTTCTTTATGAACAACAGTTTTGATTTTTCCTTCTGGAGCAAAGATGTGAAGTTGTTTTTTCCCCAAATTTTTGCATGCGAGCATCCAGCAAAGTTATCCATGTGAGAAGCATGATGATTCCAGGTTCAAGCCCACTTTTTTAAGAGGCTGACCCTGTGCTTTGTTGGTGGACATAGCAAAACTGAGTCTAATGGGGAATTGAACCTGAATGGTAGATCAGATTAAATGATTTGAATTCTTAGAATTGCTACTAATGTGTCTGACCATTTAACACTTGGTCATCATCGTTGCTTTCTTTGTTTTGGAATCCAAAAACTGCCATGTCAAAGCCTTTGTTGACATATTTGTACACATATTTGATTTGACTGAGCTGCAGTATTCAACATTGATGTGAATCTTGATAGTTTATGAGAGAAGTGGATTGGAGGTAACAACCCACTTGTTGTCCACAAATACTTCCTGACCATTCCAGTGGGCAAAAGACGTATAATATACGTCTATTAAACGCATATCTTAGACGTCTAAATGTGGTCTGCAATTCGTCTAGAATGAAATTCTAATATACGTCTAAAGTTATACGTCAATTATACATCTATGTTTAGACGTTCATTATACATAAATGGTTGGAGTTCTATTATACGGATAAATTTAGAGGACTATTATACATATATGGTTGGAGTTCCGGATAACTTTAGAGGTCTATTATACGGATAACTTTAGAGGACTATTATACGTATATGGTTAGAGGTCTATTATACGTATAACTTTAGAGGTCTATTATACCTATAAGGTTAGAGGTCTATTATATGGATAACTTTAGAGGTCTATTATACGGATAACATTAGAGGTCTATTATACGTATATGGGTAGGGTCTATTATACATCAAAGATAGGTTTCATAGGTGTAGAAACAAGTAAACCAAGCCAATTATTAGGTTTAGAAATTTATTCTGAAAATACACATTCACACCTGAAACATATGTATTTCAAATTATACATTGTAAACAATCAATCAACAATCAACATATGGGCAATAATCATAAAAAACACAACTAGTCTTAAACTTCAGCTACAAATTCTGGTAACATGGCAATATACAGTATAGTAATGACAAACACAAACTAATTACATTAACACACTAACTCAAAACCACATTTTGATTCAAATATACATTTTAAAATGTACAACTTCTATATTTCCAAGAAAAAAATATTACAATGGAAGTTAAGACGATTTTTGTCCACTATTTGCAAACCCTGTCTAATTGTCCTAACAGTTAGAACCAAAAAACTATTATTTTCAGTGTCCAGATCTCCTGGCCCCCTGCCTTGCATATGCATTCTTCAAGTAACACATTCCGTGCTCCTTTATTTCTTTTTCTGTTGATGTAGGGTGGGACTTCAGCACCGCAGCTAGGAGAAAATTATATAATATTACTTCCCAAATAAATGATGATTAATATCTTCTTTAGTATAATCTAAAAAATGAACAGTATACTAAGCTCAAAGCTGAAATAAATGTATAAAATTTGGCTTGCATCATAGCAGTTGAGCAATAAAGTCTGTCCTAATTAAAGAGTACCCAAAGTTTGAAAGTACAACATAGAATAAGAATAGAGAAACGGCAAAACGATTTTGTGTTATCTTCCCCATTCACACTATTTTTATGTGCCATTTTTTGCTTATTCACGTACTATTTTAATCAAAATAATATTAAGAAAGATCTGTATGTATTCATATAGTATTATTATTGTTCATACTTACTCGTCAAAAGAGGATTGCTGAGATATTTGCGGATATACTTCTACGTTTGAAAAACGTGTCCAAAATGGTGACCAACGAATACTAGCAATGCATTGTGGTATATAACCGGAAAATATGCTGGGTTCGATATTTTCTCAACGTATGCGTTTATTAATGTTGTCGATATTATGGTTGAAATTTAACATTGATAATACATCGCGGCTATGTCCCCCCTGCTATGAGCTGATGTGCAATTTTAACGCATGCAGTTAGTAAGGATCGGTCACTGTTGTATGGTATTATATATAATGACATTATGGAATAGGATGGGGACAGGCCTGGCATCACGGGGGGAGGGAGGAATGTCGCCCCTTCAGTTTTGGGCAAAAAGATTTACCTAACTTAATTTGCGCCCTAAAAAAATAGTTGTACTTTGTCAATGGTCAGACAACACTAAATGACACGAACAGTCATTCAGTCTGTTTGATGGGCAGGAGGGCTATCCGTCCAGGAACGGATCATATCAGTGTCGTTATTGAGTGTCAACATTACGATCCTGTTTGCTCAGGTGGACCGATTCCTTGCAGTAGTTTATCATTATACTTAAAATCGTTATATAACTAGGACTAGTTATAGCAATCTGTGCTTTCTGTTGGTTTTACAACATTTTTTTCTTAACGATTCAGAACGTCCATGTACAGATGCAGCCATTCAAAACGAGCGGGCGATACCGCATTATTTTGCGGTGCGCTTTAAGCAGTCTACCGCGAGTTACCGTAAATTCTTCTATAATACCGCAAGTAAAATAATAGTATCCGGAATTTCCGCAAGGTGGAGCTAATAAAGTTCAACCTCTCATGTTTGTGCTGTCGCCATCAAAGTCTTTAACGAAGATATTACTAATAGGATTAATAATGAATGACCTTGGACAAGCTGTAAACTCAAAGTCTGGTCCACATTCTTTTTTTCATTGACCGTCTTTGTAAAAGTAACACCACAGCATTTCGCAATCACGCATTTGTTTCCAATCATGCAAAGTACAGTAATTTTTGAGAATCGATTCACCATGCCTTTCACATGCTCATAAAATAGATTGATTTAGGAACATAAACATATTACCGTATGCAAACTGTACTGTATACAGTATGTATATGTATATTTAATGTCTTAACTGTGCCCGTTTAAGTATTGAATATTTATATGGAATTTTACCACTGAAGGGAAATCTTAGTACCTGAGCATAAAATGAATAGGAACATACTGTAACGCGTGTGAAGGCCATAAACTATATTAATTTTGGAACTTAAACATACAGTATATGGCTGGTCTCAGTACTTTAAAGAAAACATACACACCAGTATCCCATTTCTCCCTGAACATTTTAAGCATCGAAGTCTTTAACTAACGTGATATCGGAGTCAACAAGCATACTTTTAGAATTTGATTAAACGGGAATATAATATGGAATCGCGTATCTAAAGAAATTAATAACGATATAATTATATTCATGTACCGCAACACAAGAATAGTACACACTGTACATTGTCTGTTGATAATGTTTCTGTAGTGTTTTTTCAGCACTCTCCATGTGACCTTGCTGGTGGCACTGTGGGTTAGGTTCCTGACTCCCATGTCACATGGTCTGTGATCAAATCCTGCTGGAGCCGTGACTTTTTTTTTAACAAACATTTCTTTGAAAAAATGAAACGTTTCCCTGAATCAGAGATTAAATAAAACCTCACTCGCACCAAACAAATCTATATTTCTAAATATCACAACATGATCGAATTTAAGTCATTTTAATAACAATGAATAGTCACCTAGGCGTTACAATATAAACATTTATATTGATTTAAATAACGTTTTGATTTAAATCGCAAATGCGGGTTTAAATATATGTGTTTTTTGATTCACAATCAGACAAATGCAACATAAATTGATATCTTTGTCTTCTAAGTATCTTAATAAACTTTCAGCATAGCTTTCTCCCCGTTTAGATTTATTTTGGGATCAAACGTGGAAAGATTAGATTGTAATCGTTTTTATTTTTTAAATACATTTTAGAAAAGTGTAATATATACTAAAAAGCTGTACACCACCTGCTATAAAGATACATATTGTAATACTTTCGGGTTCGGATAGGACAGACACAAGAACTCAGACTTGCGGAGTTAAAGCAAGTTAAAGCCTTGATTTTATATATCACCTTTAAAAGTGGCATCTCAAAGCAAAGTAAATACCCAACATTGATTGTACCCATCTGTCATGCTAATAAAGCAGCTTGAATTTAATTGAGAGAGGGGGGGGGGGTATATTTGTAGTACATTGTGAATGTTTTCACAGCCTTCACTTTGTCGTTTTTATGCCATTTTTTGACCACGCACGAATATTCCTATGTCCGTATCTTCGCAAGGGAATCAGTGCGAATTTTAATACTAATTAAATGACCGCGGGCACTTTCCACCCCCTCTACATTCTCAGAGTAGAACAGACTAACCTTCTAATGAAAGACGGTCCACCCCCCACGGACAGAAAAAGTGCCCACAGGCACTTAAACTTAATATGGTCCGTAACAGTAAACAGTAAGGTCAGTGGTCAGAAGGAGCACGTACAAACGTTTCCGAAATAACCACATGTAAGACTCTGATGCTTAAAATGTTTAGGGAGAAAGTGGAATACTGGTGTGTATTTTTTCTTTAAACTACCAATACCAGCCATATACAGTCTGTAACGTAGGGATTTCTATGTCTTTATTTAGTGGTTACATTAGTGACAAAGGCTAAACTTTTAGCTTCAGTAACGTGTACATATCTCCCCTTTTTGTAAAACGACATGGTTGAAAATTGTTCTAGAGCCACTGTTGTTTCATCAGTGAAAAGTACATCATGAAATGCCTCTCCCTTTTCAATCCACTGGAAAAAAGAAAAGGAGCATAAAGCTTCTGATGGTCATAAACGATATTCATTTAGGAGCAGCATCAGAGGTATGTTTTTAACTGCACTGCATTGGAGAGAATACCATAGTGTGTTTTTTTTTTACTCCCTGGCAGAAACTGGCTTCCAGAAGAATCAGTATGGCTCAGAGATTAAATAAAACTTCACTCGCACCAAACAAATGTATATTTCTAAATATCACAACGTGATCGAATTTAAGTCATTTTAATAACAATGAATAGTCACCTATGCGTTACAATATAAACATTTATATTGATTTAAATCGCGTTTAAATCACCTTTATTTAAAACCCATAAATAAAGTTGATACTGTTTAGACTTTTAATTATTTAAAACTGTATTAAAGCAGCACGATACACAATGCAACGTAAATCACTATCTTTGTCTTCTGTGTAATAATGTTCACCTCTCTGTCCAGCAAATTTACAATAGTAATAATAATGAACTTTATTGTATATGGCGCCTTTAAAGGTGGCTCCTCAAAGCACTTTACAGGTTAAAAACAATACTGTTAGGCTGGGAAAACGATTTTTTTTTTAAGAAATACAAAATGAGATATAATGATATGTTCCGGCTTAGACATTAACGAAGAGCATAACGCGTGTACTGTATACACTGCAAGTACAACCCCCCTCTCTGCAGGAGTGCTGGCTGTGATGAATTGAACCGGTTTCACAGGTATTTTCAAAGTAGGAGGCGAGATTTCCAGCGAAAGACACCTCCCCCCCCTCAAAAACCCAGTAAGTACAGTACTTACTAGTTAAAGGCTAGGCTCCTCAATGAAATCGCTTTAACATGCTAATGCGTTGGTGTAACAGTCCGGGCATGGCAAGCTTCTAATTTCAACCTGACTACGGCGAAAGGAACCCTTCTTTCATTAGAAGACAATGAACATATTTTAGCCCTGAATGAATTAATAGCAAACATGGTTTACATAAAAGACATTTTTCCAAGAAAGTTTAGCCTTTGTCACTAATGAAACCACTAAATAAAGACATAAATATAAAAATCTTAAGATTTTTAAAATACATGACTTTGCTAAAATTTATTTGAAAATAAAAACGATTACAACCGCCAGGGAAGAGAGAGAACAGGGGAGGGATGTTGGTTTTGCATAAGGGGCGGGGCTATAAGACATTAGGTCTGTTTGGGAATGTGTAGTTACATGTTCTGGCTGTTTGGGAATTATCGTTGTTGAGTATGGAGTGTTGAGGTATTGATTTTGTGTAATGCTTTATGTTGAAAATTGAGGTGGATTTTGTTTATGATAAACAGGATAAACTGGGATGGGAGGAAGGTTTGGTTTTGCATAAGGGGCGGGATTATGATAATTGGAGGACTTTGCGAGAGTAAAATGGTTTGATTATTTGATTTTGTATTGTGGTTGTTATCTATGTTTTTGGTTGGTATTATGTTTATATGGTTGTTTTTGTTGGTTGGTTGTTATTATGGTTATTAATAATACGATCTGTAGTTGAAATCTGAGCCTAAATAAAAAGAAAAAGCAAGTGATTAGGTTTATGAGCAATCTAATTACTTATTCATTTAAAACGCTATATAAAATAAAGTTTATTATTAATTTGCTGGACAGAGCAGTGAACATTATTATGCATAAGACAAAGATAACGATCCTGATCAGTTTAGAAATCTGTGTACGCTGTAAGGTTTTTACTTCTTAAACTTTTAAAATACACGTTTTGAATAGAAAGAAATCCTCTTCCTGGTACAGTATGTATAGCAAACCAGCACGTCTTTTTTTCTCCAATCAGAGGGGTGTCAGATGGTGTCAGCCAATCACCATTCTGAAGCCCTACCATAATCTCTGGTATGGGGAGACCCCAGAATTCTGTCCCATAGTTTAGACAGATGATAGATACTTTTATTGATCCCGTGAGGGAAATAAAGTAAATCATGTTCATTTTAGGAAATTATTAAACGCTCGGTTAAAAGCAAAGGAGATAGTCTGTTATATCGGACATAAAAACAAGAGTTCGCTGGCATTATATCCTGGAAGACACAGACGGGCACCAGACCGGTAAAATGCCTGATGAGCTAGGGATTGGACAGTTTCCAAGTGCTTGTACAATCGATGGAAATGTTCAAATAAATGTGCAAAAGAAATAAACAAAATAATCATTTATTTCTTTATCATATTGGGTAGCTAATGTCCTCTCTTTGCTAGTTAGTGGCTGTGTTTCTGCGTTGGGTAGCAACGGGTGACTGTTCTCAGGCGGAAGATGTAAACAGCTTAATGTTCGTGTTAAATAATTTTTTTAAATTAAAATTCATTCTATACAGCAATCGCATATTTGGGTACCGTTTCATAAAACTTTCATGCTTAAAATGTTTAGGGAGAAATGGAAGACTGGTGTGTATTTTTTCTTTAAACTACCAAGACCAGCCATACACAGTACAGTTTACATACATACAGTAATGTTTATGTTCCTAAATTAATATCGTTTATGACCTTCAGATGCGTTATGCTCCTCTTCTTTTTATGCTCAGCTACTAAAATTTCCCTTTAGTGGTAAAATCCATATAAATATTCAAAACTAAGCGGATTAAAATGTGCACAGTAAAGACATTAAATGATTAAATCTTTTCACTACCAACCAATGCACCACGAGTGCCCCTGTCGGTCATTTTGGCCAGCCAATCACTTACCGCGGTGCCCTCCGGTGCCCTGCGGTGGCTTCTGGGTAGGTTACTGTACCGCGGGTTTTTACCGCGCATTTTGAATGGCTGCATCTGTAGCTGCAAAAATGAACGCTTATGGTACTTTTCGCTCCAGGCAATACAAACCGTGAGAGTGACGTGTGTGCCGCAACTAGGAGTATACGGCACTCTGCACAGTGTACGAAGTAAATTATTTTCGCAGTAATCAATTTACACGTGTATAATAAATATAGTAAATATAATAAATTAATTACTGCAAAAATAATTTACTTGGTACACTGTGCAGAGTGCCGTATACTCCTAGTTGCGGCACACACGATACATACAGTAAAAAGCCCCAGGCACTGTGTTAGATGTGTTTTCGACGTTATATATGCGTTTATTAATGTCGTCGATTTTACGGTTGCAATTCGACGTTGATTATACATCGAGGCGACGTATATATACGTATAGCCGTATTTTCGCCGTGAATATACGTATATTCGACGAATCAATGCCCACTGGGATTAATCATGATGATTGCCTCATAGCCACCATCTTCTGCTTCCTTCTCTTCTACAGTTGATAACCATCCTGATCGTTTTGAGTTTCATGTAAGAACTCTGTCCTACATGCATGAGTTATGATTCAAAGCACCACAGGGCACAATCATTTATTTCATTACAACATCAAACAGAACTTGGTCATCATGAGGATCTGGAATTTCAGCTGAAATAATTGTGTCAACATCTTTGGGGTGAATCTTGTTGACCAGCCAGAGCAAGATATGAGTGCGAGGTAGAACTGTCTTTTGCCATTTTATGGTATACAAGTGGCATCTTGAATCACCAAAGATTTTGCTCTTTGTTAGGAGATTGATGATGGACATCACCTTTCTCCGAAAACCTCTTGTAATAAAATTGTGTTTGTGGATTGCCTTTTGGCCAGGTAAAAGGTCTCTGTATCTCCTGCCATGTACAGCTGCATGTGAAAGTAATGGATAGGTCAGGTCTGCCATAAATCATGGCATCTTGAGTCTTTTTGTCAATGTATCTTGGTCCTCCTGTGAACTTGGAAGGTAATATCACCCTTTTCCAATGTTGTTGACGTCACTGGTGATTGCATCTCTCAGACACTGGTATGTCTCAGTACCAGTTCAAAATTGTGCCCGATTTTGGCCAATGAGCAAAAGAGCAAAATTTTGCCTACATGTCAACAACGTACAGGCGGAATAGTTCTGTGCACTTCAAAATGTGATTGGAACTGTTTGATCTCACCCTAATCTGGTAAGCATAGTAATCACTTGACGTTACTTTCTTTCCTGATGAGAGATAGAATGTTGATCTTGTCCTTTCCAAAATATTATTGGGTATTGGAGCACATCATCTCTCTGATGAAGGATAATTTCATGTTTTCCCTGCATCTTGATCAACCAAAAGCATTGCAACTTCATTTGTGGCTGGGGAATTAAACCTGCTCTTATGCTCAACAGCTGGTGTCTTGTCTGCTCTAATGATAACTTTGTGATCCATGAGTGCATGATCTTGCAGCACTCTCTTGAAACTTTGACCAAATTGTTGTGCTCGTGGAGCATGTTTTGTAGGCTCTGAATGACTTCCTGTTGAACACCAGGCAAAATATGGCACCTGCGATCTGTTTGTTCTTGCTCATCGTCCATGAAGTAATTTTGAACAAATGTAGGCAGTTCTTCAACAGGTAAAAGCAAACTAATTCTGTGATACACTTGTCCCTGGATTTTGAAGGTGATCATAAATCCTGGCTCATTTACTTCTTTTAAAGCACCAAACAATGTCATTTAGAAACATGAATTGTACTTTCTGATGTTTGAAAGGAAGGGCCTGGACTTTTCTGTGTCACCTTCCATCAGTAAGAGAAGAGGCTCTGGTGGTTGTTCTATTGGCAAAAGGTTCACATTTCCATTATTGCAGCTAAGACCTGGTGGTTCTTTCCACTTTTTCGCACTGCAGTGACTTCACACCATACTCATAGTTTCAATTTCAACAGCTTTGCATTGTGAGATGTCCAAGTTGTTAATGTAATCAAAAGCTGCATTGTTCTGGACATTCTCTGCCTACATTACATGTTATCATAAGCACTTTTAAATGCAGGAGCCATACCATGTGTCTTGGAGGTTACCGAAAAACCAAAGGTAGGTATAAAATTGGACTTGTGATCTAGTGGTAATCCCTATACCAACTCTTAAATTATTGTGATCTCTGGAAACACAATCAGGTTAATGTGATAATTAACGTGATTCTAAACAACACAAATTCAAGATAGCGGTGAGATTGATCTGCATGAATTCAAATTAGGATTGCTTAATTTTATTAAAATAGATGAGTTTATTAGGAATAATACAAACAAAAGGCTTTTAGAAAGAGTTAAAAGAATGGTTGGAAAATAGCAAAATAGAAAAAGTTGCTTAAGTACTGTATTGTACAATTAAGTATTAGTAATTTCAAATCCTAATTTGAGTCACAGCTCTGTCCAATCCGTGCTTTGCTGGTTGGGTGCCACTCCAGTCCTGCAGCAGCTCAAGGTGACCGGGAGAGTGAGAAGGATCCTGCTGTAGATTTGTGCCGACAGCTGATTCCCTTAAATGGATTGTATGGTTAGCATCGAGCTGAACTGGGACAAAGTCTGTGAGCAGGGAGAAAACAAGTCACGCAAAAAGGGGAGAAACGTGGTTTAATCCTGCCGTAGCAGCTACTGCTGAAAAATGCTCTATTCAGCCTAATCAGGCATGTCAACAAAAGGTCCAACCATATTTCTCCAGTGATCAAGGGGGCGCATGGTAGTAGCTAACTGTTCACAAGGTCATACTGCAGGTAGGATAAGTCCCAAAGTTCAGACAAGTGTAGCAGGCTCGTGGTTTTGTTGTCAGCCAAGTTACTTCAGCAGAGAGAGGAGGACGGCAGAGTTAGACGTGCTACACTGCTTTTTAACAGAGGAAAATGTGGTTAGTGATTGGTCAAGAAGCTACCAGGTGGAGTTCATACCCACACCTTGCAGGTTGGTCATCTTGACCTTGTCCTGTGACTTTTAGGATTATCTCCAGATGTGCTTGTCCTTCTGCCAGACATCCAGGCACCAGCAGCAAACATCCATCTTAAGGAAGTATTGATAATGGATCTGGACTGCCCTTGGAAAGATCCTTATCCAAAAGATAAGCTTATCTCCCTCACTTGCTCACATACAAAGACCACTAGGTCATCTTGTGGCTGACCGCAGAGATGTGATTTTTTTGCTACTTTCCTATGACAGGCAACAGGCTGTTTGGACCAGACACACAAAGATTTTTATAAATATATAATATCACTTAATTCTGAGTGAAATAATAGATAGGCTTTGATCCTATGTACTGAACACAAGCACAAGGTAAATGAGAATAATTATTTTAAAAGGGTAGAAAAGATTTTACAAAAGCTTGTTGTGTTCCTATCTCATATGGTCTAAATACTAGAGATGTAGGCATCATCGGATCTGTGAGGAATTCATCAAATTGTGGAGTGATGTGACCCAGCTTAGGAGATGATGCTGCATTGTTGTGGAGTGCAAATAGATATCCTCCTGACTTTGCATCACTGATCCAGTTGAGCTCTTTGCTAATTCTTCTCTTTGTCATACTGTCTTCTTTGGTCTTTAGTAATTTGTATTGCTTCTATCGGGCAAGACAGGATAAAATGTCTATTATTTCTGAAAACTCATAGGTTCTTCTAAATAATACACACATGTTTGATATCAAGATTCCTGAACCACCTAACTGTATTTTGACTATGTAATTTGTCTTACTAAAAATAACTTTATTTTAAGATTATATTTTTACAAAATTAGAGGATAAACAGGGAATTGACAGAAGATTAATGTATAAATCAATTAAGTAAATTAAATAATCATAATCCCTAACTTCTAAGGCCTTTTCCAAGAATATACCCAAGTGGTTGGTGTAATTAAATACATTAATTCTTTGTTCTATCACACAACTTTGCTTAAATAAATAATTCAGACACAGTTGGTTAAACCAGTTTTTACTAACAGTGGCAACACACTATGCTACTCACCACATAAACATACAACACACAAGTTTTTTGTACAAGAGAAGTTCACAGATGCAGTGTCCTAGAGGCCTAACAATCCAATCACCCAGGAAAGTCCCAGACTCTTACCAAGTATTCCAGTCTTAACAAAAGTCATAATAATAGATAAGCTGCCTTCAAAACTAAATTGAAAATAACCAACAGTTAAATCTCTTTATTTATAGACATAGACTCCCCCAAATAAATGGAAATCTATCTCCCCATTGTAAAATGCACCCATGAACTGGGAGAGGCTGTTTTTAACTAAGGGATTCTTCACTCAGGAAATCAGAATTCCCTAAAAACACGGAATAGCAAGCACCCTTAGCAATGCTCAAATACTCAGCTCAGATCTGGTCTTTTTGGATGATCTTGACAAAGACCTCTCACCTGGCACAAGCTTTATATTCTGGCTCCTTTTGTCTTCCCTTCATATTCTGTTCTTCTGTCTTGATGTCTGTCTTGATCTCATATGATGTCTTTCTAGACTGTTGATTGACACGTAGTTAATTAAGTCCTGGGTAAATGAGTAAGGTAAACCATAAAACTGTTTTGAGCACCGATTCTGGACCCCCTAGATCTCAGCAAACATTCCTTTTGCTTTGAACCTGGAAAACGTTGACACTAAGAAGGCATTACCCACTGTCTGATTGAGACACTTCCACAGTCAACTGTAGCTGTAACAATATCTGTAGGAATTTGATCAGATACCCCTTGTTTGTTTTAGGTTTTATTCCACTGATTATGATTATTTTGAGTATAAGCATGTGATTTCTTCATTTAATATTGTTACAAATTGGGGGTTATGAACATGGTGAAAAATGCTGTTTGTCAATAAGTAAAATAATTATTCATAGCCCCCGACTTGTAAGTGATTTCTAGTGATGTACCAGAGAGGCTGGTATAATACAGGGACGTGAATTCTATGTCCTCTGGCACAGCTTTGTTGAAAGCAGTAACAATCCAGACACACTTGATTAACAAATATTTATTACAATGACAAAACACAAACTACACTACACAAAATTTACAACACATAAAGTTACATTATATATAGTATATAGTACAGACGAGGCATTTTAGAGGCCTAACATTCTGGTCACCCAGAAAACCCCAGACTTCTACTAAGCACTAAACTCTTAATATGTCTACAGAGCCCACACAAGAAATGAGCTGCCTTCTAACTAAATACAAAGCAGCCTGCAGTTAAATCTCTCTCTCTCTGCACCCCGGATGCAAAAAAATAAATGGGAGCCTATATCCCTATCCATAAAATGCACCCTAATCAGGAAAGACGTTTATAACTGAGGTATCTTTTACCCAGGAAATCTAAGTTCCCTAAAAACACAGAATAGCACACTCTTATAAGGTTCAAATACTAAGCTCCAGTCAGATTTAGTTTGGATGATTAAGAAGTAGGGGTTCTCGCCTGGCACAATCTTCAAGTCCCAACTCCTCTGGACTTCTCACACTTGTCCCTGCTCTCCTTGTTTCTTCCTTCCCCTTTTTCAGTTCAATTTAATTCAATTCAAGATGCTTTATTAGTGACCGACGGGTACAATCAGTGTTGCCAAAGCAGATAAAAATAATAAAATTAACATGAAACAAAACATAAAATAAAAGTAAAATAAGATCTACAGACATATTACAGACATTTACAACAGGGACATGTCATAAAATATTTACATATACTGTAAACATATTGAGCATTATTGGGAGACAGACTCACTGTTCCTCAGGCTGTGACAGGAGATCACATATTGGGCTGCCAGTTCAACTGAGTTCCCTCCTCCCTCTCCCAGTAGGATTGGGACCCGTTGTGATTCTGGCAGGTATGGGAACTCTGGGACTAGATTTGTGAATTTAGGGAAGAATGTTTCTCTAATCCGAGAGTATCTGTCACAGTGCAGTAGGAAGTGCACCTCTGTCTCTATTTCTCCCCGCTGGCAGTGGGAGCACAGTCTGTCCTCTTTTGGCGGCCAGGTCTGTCTGTGTCTCCCAGTTTCTATGGCCAGGCTGTGGTCACTGAGCCTGTACTTTGTCAGGGTCTGTTTCTTTTTGTTGTTTCTTATCTCGGTCAAATATTCGGCTAATGTGTATTGTCTGTTTAGGGTTCTGTAGCATTCCAGTTTATGTTGTGTTTGTGTGTGTTCCAGTGTGTGAGATATTGCTGTTTGATCTGTGCTGTGATGTGGTTGAGTCAGGGTTGTGGTGCTCTAGCAGTGCTGTCCTGATGCTGGTTAGTGTTGGTGTGGCTTGTGTCAATGAGCCTCAGAACCAGCTGGCTCAGGGGGCTCTGTTTTGGGCTCAGCTCTTGGCTCAGCAGGGCTTTGTGGTGGTATGAATTTTGGTTGCTGTTTTTTAGGTGTAGCCAATACTTTAATACTCTTTTCTGTATGTTTATCAATAGTGTGTACTGGCCTTATTCGGCCCTGCACCCATTGTTAGGTGTTTTTCTCTGCACACAGAGGATGTTTCTACAGATCTCCATGTGCAGAGTTTCTGTGGGGTGTTTGTCCCATTGAGTGTACTCCTGGTCTGTGAGGGGACCCCACACTTCACTGCCGTATAGGGCAATGGGGTGGATTACACTTTGAAATATTTGGAGCCAGACTCTTGTTGGTGGGTTGATGTTGAAGAGCCTCCTTCTTATTGCATAGAATGCCCTGAGTGTCTTCTCCCTCAGTGCCTTCACGGCCAGGTCAAAACTCCCAGATGAGCTGATGATGAGACAGCGATATGTGTAGCTGGATGTGTGCTCCAATGTGTTGCTGTTGAGTGCGAATTTGTATTTGTTTCCCTGGGGTCTGGCTTTCTTCTGGAAAACCATAAATCTTGTCTTGTCCAGATTGACTGTTAGCGCCCAGGTCTGACAGTACTGCTCCAGCAGTGCCAGTTTCTGCTGCAGCCACTATTCTGTGGGCGACAGCAGGACCAGGTCATCTGCATGTCACGACCACCAGCCAGCGGAGATCAACACGTAAGCGAGTCAATCAGCACCAGCAGCGGATTACTACTAACAAGCGCCGCCGCACGAGTTAACACACCTGCAATTGCTCTACCGTGCGGCACGCCGGGTTATTTATACCATTCGTACCTGATTCCCGTTGCTCGGTATTGAGTTCTCTACTTGTTGCTCAGCCTAGCGTTCTCACCCCTCTTGTGCCTTCCTGGAATTCTGCCTGCACCTTTTGCCTTCGGACTTCGGATCTCGTCTCGCCCTTTGGATTGTTTGCTATCATTGCCTGTTTTGGATTTGACCCTGTAGCTCTCTTTTCGACTACGATTCTGTCTCACGTTTTGGATTGTTCGCCACCAGTGCCTTTACCGGATCTCGACTTACCTTCGCCTTCGGACTACGACTCAGCTCCTGGATTTGCTCGGTACGTTTACTTACCTCCCTGCGACTCCTGCATCTGCATCGGATCCTTTTCACCTCTACAGAGCATCGTTACAGAATACCGAGCCCGATTATGGATCCCGCAGACGCACAGACCCTTCGTTCCCTTCTCCCGCAGCAATCCCAGACCATCGCCCAGCTTCAATCGTCTCTCCAACTGCTCACTAACCAAGTCGCCTGGCTTTTTTCTTCCCCTGTTTCGCCGGCTCCCGCACCGATTCCTACAACGCCTTTGTTACAAACACCTGCTCCAACCACCGCGGCCCCGCCCACCACTCCCTCAACTTTACCATTTGTACTCCCGGAGAAGTATGACGGCAATCCTGCAGGCTGCAGGGGCTTTATTGCCCAGTGCTCCCTGGCTTTTCAGCTGCAGCCTGAGCGTTTTTCTACTTCTCGACAGAGGATCGGATTCGCACTTTCCTTGCTCACAGGCAAAGCATTGGATTGGGCTGCAGTATTGCTTGCTAGAGGAGAGCAGCTGTTCTCTGACTTTCAGCTTTTTGCTGACCGTCTCCAGGCGCGTTTTTCTCAAAGCAACCCGGATTTGACTTGCCTTCGGCTTTCCTCTCTTCGCCAGGGCGACAGACCACTGCAAGATTATGTGGCTGAATTCCAAGCCCTCGCCACGGAGTCTGCCTGGAACCCGGAAGCTTTGGTTTGCCTCTTCGCTAAGGGTCTCTCGGAGGATCTAAAGGACCACCTGGTGCTCATGTCCTTACCAACCTGGTCTCTAGAGGCGGCTATCGCTGCGGTAGTTGAATTGGACACTCGCATTCGGCTGCGGAGAGCGGAGAGACACCCAGGAAGCAGACCTGTGCGCCCCATGGGTCCTCCCCTCGTGGCGCCCACCCTGCCACATGCACCCCTGTCCTTGGAGGAAAAGGAAAGGCGCCGTCAGGAGGGGCTGTGTCTGTACTGCTCTGCGTCGGGTCACCTGCTCGCTACTTGTCCTTTGAGACCCCCACATCCACCTCGAGCTCCCCCACTGCCTACTGTTAGTGTCAGTAGTGCTGTTTTTTCACAATCCTCTTCAGGGCCTTTATTCCCAGCTGAGATTTCCTGGATGGACACGCACCTTCCCCTTTCGGTTTTGGTGGATTCAGGGGCAGCTGGGAATTTTATGGATGCCTCTTTTGCTAAGAAGTGGGATATTTCTCTCGGCTCCATGACCCCCCAGACCTGGACGACACACCTGAACCAATCATCTCTCCTAACAGAATCGTGGCAGCGATTCATTGCTCCATTGAAGATCAGGTCAGGCGTGCCCTCAACGGAACTACAGTTCCTCTGTGCTGCCCCCCAGATAAGCTTTTCGTCCCGAACAACTTACGTTCTGCGGTTTTGCAGTGGGGACATGATTCCCGGTTTGCCAGCCACCCGGGATGCAGACGCACTCTGGACCTCCTCACCAGGGACTTTTGGTGGCCTTCCATGCGATCTGATGCAGCAGAGTACGTCCGGGCTTGCCCGGTCTGTGCCAGGAGCAAGACTCCGCGCTCTAGGAAGGCTGGCCTCCTTCACCCCCTTCCAATCCCACACCGCCCTTGGTCCCACATAGCTGTTGACTTCATTACGGACCTTCCTAACAGTCAGGGTCATACGGTAATCATGGTGGTCTCCGATCGTTTTTCCAAAGCAGCCCATTTTGTCCCCCTCCCAGCATTGCCCACAGCCCAGGAAATGGCATCTTTGTTTGTACAACAGGTCTTTAGGATACATGGTTTGCCTGATGACGTTGTCTCGGACAGGGGACCTCAATTTATCTCGGCCTTTTGGAAGGCTTTCTGTCAAACTCTAGGGACTCATGTATCTTTGACTTCTGGTTATCATCCTGAGGCCAATGGTCAGGTGGAAAGGACCAATCAAAGCCTCCTGACCTTTTTGAGAGCCTTCACCTCCAGCTCACAGGATGATTGGTCATCACTACTTCCCTGGGCAGAATATGCCCACAATTCTCTTACCTCCTCCTCCACAGGTCTCTCTCCCTTCCTTTGTTCTTTAGGTTATCAGCCCACTCTCATCCCTGTCACACCTCCACTCACGGCAGTGCCGTCCGTGCAACAATATATTGCCAAACTGCGAAGGACCTGGAAAATGGCGAGGACAGCTCTTATTAAGTCAACCCAGCGCCACGCCAAATTTGCCAACCGACACCGCAGACCAGCCCCTCGTTTTCGGAAAGGACAGTTTGTTTGGTTATCTACACGGAACCTACCTATACATCAGCCTTCCAAAAAGCTTGGGCCTAGATATATTGGTCCCTTCCGGATTCGTTCCCGGATCACCCCGGTTACCTTCCGTCTTGCTCTCCCCCCTACCCTCAGAATCCACCCCTCATTTCATGTCTCCCTCCTGAAACCTGTTTACCGCTCGCCCCTTGCGGCTCCCCAACATCGCCCGCCACCTCCTCGTCGCATTCAGGGGCGCCCGGCTTATACGGTCCACAAGATCATTGACTCCAGATGGAACCGCGGTACCCTGCAGTATTTAGTCGACTGGGAAGGTTTTGGTGCCGAGGAGAGATCTTGGGTTCCAGAGAAGGATATTTTGGACCCTACACTAATCAGTGACTTTCACAGGGACTATCCTAATCGGCCGTCTCGGGCGTCGGGAGCCGCCCGTGAAGGGGGGGGTACTGTCACGACCACCAGCCAGCAGAGATCAACACGTAAGCGAGTCAATCAGCACCAGCAGCGGATTACTACTAACAAGCTCCGCCGCACGAGTTAACACACCTGCAATTGCTCTACCGTGCGGCACGCCGGGTTATTTATACCATTCGTACCTGATTCCCGTTGCTCGGTATTGAGTTCTCTACTTGTTGCTCAGCCTAGCGTTCTCACCCCTCTTGTGCCTTCCTGGAATTCTGCCTGCACCTTTTGCCTTCGGACTTCGGATCTCGTCTCGCCCTTTGGATTGTTTGCTATCATTGCCTGTTTTGGATTTGACCCTGTAGCTCTCTTTTCGACTACGATTCTGTCTCACGTTTTGGATTGTTCGCCACCAGTGCCTTTACCGGATCTCGACTTACCTTCGCCTTCGGACTACGACTCAGCTCCTGGATTTGCTCGGTACGTTTACTTACCTCCCTGCGACTCCTGCATCTGCATCGGATCCTTTTCACCTCTACAGAGCATCGTTACACTGCATAGAGCAGGAACTTGATTTCTGTGTCGTGTAGTGTGAGACCAGGAGCTGCAGAGTGTTCCAACATTCCTGCTAATTTGTTGATATTTGATTTGTTGAGGACTCCCATCTGATAGATTGTTAGGGTTCATAAATGATTATGAATCTTAGGCTCGGTTATATATAAAGACCATAGAAGACAAGACGGTATCTTGAATGGTTTTGGTTGAGTGGTTGTGGAAGGTCTGTACTGATTTGGTTAGATTATTATGGGAATTTAGTCTGTTCATTAGTTTTTGGTTTAACTGTCTATTTATGCAAACAGAAGCAATCATTTACATTTCAAAGATTTTCCAGGTAAGAAACTTTTTGACCTTTCACTGTCATATTCTGACCAATGTTCAAAGATATTGTCTGTTCTAACTGTAAAACGGACATTAGAAACCCTTTACTGACTTTTTACTTGAGCCTTTGTTTGCACGGGAGTTACGACCTTTGTGGGTTCATAAGGATATGGATAAGGATAACATAAGGATATGTTTAATCCTTATATGGCGGAAGATGACATTATGAGTTTTGTGAAAAGGTTTGTGGATGTGCAGGAACTTGGGGTGAAGGTCTTGGACAAGAGGAGAATATGGAATGGGAAGAGGAAATATATGGTCCATTTAAGGTCTGATCCCAAAGCAGGGGACGGGCTATTGCACCTTCCAGCTTCCTTTTCAATCAGTGCTGTAGAGGCGAGGCTTATTAAAATACAGGAATTAAGTTTTCTGTTTCCTTGCCAGTCCCTCTCTCCTTCATCTCAGTGGTGCTGGGTACAGAGAGGCCATTCCATTTTGTTCACCTTTAAAGTGTTTTTCTAGCTGATAGAGTGTCCTGATAAGACACATCAACCACTCTAACAGATGGTCGTTTCTGGTGCCTAAAAGTCTGAGATTCCAAGGGAGAGCTTCATCTTAAGTGGTTTACAACCCCAAGGTCAGAGAGCATGTTTACTTATCCTCCACCTAGATCAGCCAATCAGGAACTGGTAGTGCAGGGTAACCCCAAGTGGGTTTCTGATGCCCATGAAACTTTCAACCAATGAACGACCTGCAGTCCCTCCAGCTAAAACAGGCAACGCAGGACAGTTCCCAGGAGCAGAGCAGTTCCCAAGGGCAGGACATTCCCGCAGCGCGCCTCCTGGACTTTCAGCCTCAGGGCTCCTCCTGAACATCCTCAGACTCAGCCCAGACCACCACGTAACGGCCAGTGTGTCCGAGTGCCAGAACTTTCCTTTGTTCTTTGTTCTTCCTTTGAGTCGAGAACGGAGGTTGTCAGCACGTAACCAAAGGATCCACCTGAGGTTAGCATCAGCAGCAAGCCTCGTGAACAGGTCAGAACTGTGGACAGCTGAATCAGTATTCAGAACTAGAGCTTCATCAGGAACGAACCGGTTTTCTTCTTGACCTGCTGGGACCCGCAGTCACTCTTCTCTGCTAGTTAAAGCCAGAACTAACTAGCTGGTCTTCAGAGAGCATCAGCAGCGCATCAGCAGCGGGAATCCTTCTCCAACACCACCAGCTGCACCGGCCATGGCTTGGCACCGGGCCAGAGGATGCTGATTGGACAGCAACAAGCCTGCCACTGTTGTTTGTGTCTGCAGGAGATCTGAATCCACATAGATTGGATGAGTATTCAACATTCTGCATTACCGCTCGAGAATTCAATTGTTACCTCAACCTGAGTTGATATCAATTTAATTCCTATGAGTGATGTACTTGTTTTGAGTATCTAGTGTAGAAGTTGTAATCATAGTTCATTTACGAAACGGTCTAAATGAATGATATACTGAATGTATGTCCCTCTTGGTATTTGTAACTCTTCGTGATTTAATATGCCTTTTGTATTCTGCTTACCCTCACGATAAGATCTGTTATGTTTATATGCACATTTTATGTATTAATAAATGTATTTTTGTGTATTAGTATCTGTGTGTGTGCATTGTTTGAGTTATCCCGCAAGGTTGGATTCTAATAGCCTAATATCAATTCTAATATCAAAAGAATCATCAATTAATTGTCCCAGTTAAGCACAAAACCCTTCCATTTACTGGTGCCTCATGAGAGGATACCTACAGTGCTAATAGAGGTTATCTGTTCTATCTGGAACAACCTCTTATGTATAGGCATTGTGGGCAAGGAGGCCATTTTGCTTTGGATTGTAAAGTGGAGGTACAGTATTTTGGAAATGTGCTGCTATAGGTCACTCTGCGTCGATATGTATGGAGAAGCCTAAGTGTAATTAATGCAGAGACATCGGGCACGTTTACAAGGAATATCCTTGTAGGGCAAGGAGTTTTGCAGCAGTCATTGGCAGACCACGGGTAGTAGGCACTGCTTCGTCTAGTTGCATGGAAGACTTTGGATCAGTGACAGTTGAGAGGGAGGAGCCTGGATCTATGGGTTTGAGCACCATCACAGATCGTGAAGGGGCCAGAGAAGAGGGACAGACTGGAAGATTGGCAGACTTGACACAGACTATGGGTGTACTTATCTCTAAACAAGTCCATATTGACAAAGATGAAGACTTGGATGTTGCCGATACTAGTATGGAAGTCACAGAGGATACACACAACACGCTAGGATGATCAAAGAAAATAGTAGAAGTGTAGAGTTCAGGCACACAGCAAAGAGAAGAGCTGGGCTGAGAGTATGGATGATGATAATGATATCAATGCAACTAACACAAGGAGAACTGTAAAAAGGAAGGCAGCTATTCACAGGATTTCTATAGTGAAAAAGTCAAGCAGGGGCTCTAAAGAGTTTTTGGGAGAGTCAGTTAGTGCGATGGCTGCTCAGAGTTGCGGTACATCACTGGGTAAAAAGGGTGTAGAAGAGGTGTCTGAAGAAATTTCCTTCTCTACTGGATCAGCCATTTCTACAAAGTCATGCAAACCTGAAACAGAGGCATCACAAGTTTTTACTGAGAATCCAAAGCAGGGAGAAGAATCTGGGTTTAGTTTGTTTGCAGAGGTACCTTGGAAATTCAATGCTTTTTGTAAATGAGATGAGATGACCTATAAGATGATATGGCCTAGGACCTTTGATGAGAAGCAACTGTTTCAAAGGGGGGTCGAGATTCAATGTTTGTATTCAGGATGTGACAGTTCCCTTCTCGAGCAGGGTCTTTTCGTCAAGTGTTGAAAATGTGGGGGTGACGCTAGAGAGTGAACGGACTGGGGGAGGAAGGTAGAAGGTTTGTGTTTACATGGGGAAAGGGAAGTGGTAGTGAGACAGGGTTATATAGACCATCATTGGACGGAAACAGCGTAACAGACTGCCTACAGAATGCTGGAGATTTTAACACTAGATGTGAGGGGGTTAAGAAACAAAGTAAAAAGAACTGCTGTTTTTAATTATTTGGAGACTATGGACTTTGCTATCTGCCTGTTGCAGGATGTTTATCTTAGAGTTCAAAAGGATGTCGTACAGTTCATGCAAGACTGGGATAAAGGGGGTTCACAGTGGAGGGGTTCATTCCTCCAGTGTGGAAATTTTGTTAGGTGATTATGACTTAATATTGGAGAACTGCGAGATTGTAGTGCCTGGGAGGAGTTTGAGTCTTGATGTTTGTAGTTTTAGCTTTAGCTGTGTAATGTTGCCATAGCCAAAATGTAATGTAGTGGCTCTCTGAAGGCACCAGTTCTGTAGGGTTTGGGCATTTACTGGGACAATTATTAATCGTAGCAGTAAATCACAAAATTGATTCTTTTGATGGCTTTAGAATCCAACCATGCGACATAACTCAAACAACGCACACACACAGGTACTAATACACGAGGATACATTTATTAATACATAGAATATGCATGTAAAACTAACATATCTTATTGAGAGGGTTATCAGAATACAAAAGGTATATATTCAGTCAGTTACAAAGTGTTACACATATCAAGAGGACATACGTTCAGTATATCATTCATTTAGACCGTTTCATAAATGAACTTGGTTATAACTTCTACATTAGATACTCAAAACAAGTACATAACTCTTAGGAATTAAATTGATATCAACTGGTTGGGATAACAATTGAATTCTCGAGCTGTAATGCATTGAAGTTGAATACTCATCCAATCTTTGGGGATTCAGATCTCCTGCGGGCACAAAGAAACAGTTGCAAGCTGTTGCTGTCCAATCCGTGCTCTCTGGCTCGGTGCCAGGCTGTGCTGTGCGGCTTGCGACGGTGCGCTGCTGATTCTCACTGACCGGCTAGTTAGTGTTGGCTTTAACTAGCAAAGTTTGCGCACAGGAAAAAAGATGGCTGTGAGTCCCAGCAAGTCAGGAAGAGCACCGGTTCGTTCCTGATGAAGAGCTAGTTCTGAATAGTGATTCAGCTGTCCACAGTTCCGACCTGTTCACGAGGCCTGCTGCTGGTGCTAACCTCGGGTGGATCCTCTGGTTACTCTCTGGCAACCTCCGCTCTCGACTCTTAGAACAAAGGAAAGTTCTGGCACTCGGATACACTGGCTGTTCCGTGGTTGTCCGGGCTGAGTCTCAGGATGGTCAGGAGGCGTGCTGCGAGAATGTCCTGCCTTCTGCTCCTGGGCTGTCCTGCCCTGGAATTCTCCTTTGAATTCCCTTTAGAAAAGTCCACAGAATTCTCCACTGAATCTTACTGAATCTCTCAGGCTCTCTGTGTTGCCTGTTTTTACCTGGAGGAACTTCAGCTTGTTGATTGGCTAAAAGTTCCATGGGCATCAGAGTCCCACGTGGGTTACTCGGCCCTACCAGTCCCTGATTGGTTGATCAAGGTGAGATATGAGTCACTTACTCCTGACACTTAGGAATGCAGTCCAGATGTCCATCTGGCACTCCCTCGACAGATAGGCGCCAATGGATGACAATTGATCATGATAGCCAGGCTTACCTAAGTGCATCCCCCTTTGGGAGCTGTCCTAGGAAACCTTATCAAAGTAAACCTTAAATCAGCCTGCATGAATAGTTTCTCTGTGGCTGCACCACAGAGATGAACAGAGAGATGGGGCTTAATTTGGGAAAGCTCAGAAACACTTAATTCTGCCTTATTAATAAGCCTCGCCACTACAGCTGTTTTAACTTTTATAGGGAGCTGTACCCTGTTTGTATGACTTATAGGCTGGTCATCATTAGAGGAGATTTTAATGTTGACTTAAACGATAAAAAAAAGATGTAGAGGCAAATCAATTCAATCTTTTCTTATGAGGAATTGCTGTTGGGTTCGTCAGTGAAGTTTTGGTTGGAGGAGAGTCCAAGGGGGAGTTGGCCGAAAAGCCACTCCTCTCCTTGATGATGGATCTGGGAGTTCCTGGAATCTCTGGGAGAATTCCTAAGCCAAAATGGACAGTTCGGTTTAAGTGGAAGAAGGAGACGGAGATGCCCAGCAGACATGAAAGCAAGGTTTGGACTTGACTTGGACTTTGGACTTGAAAATTGCTGCTAAGGAAGTGAGATCTTTGCAAGCAATAGACCTCTGAAGTTAATTGAGTAAACTTTATGTCTGAAGAAATTCTTTAAAAAAGTATTTGTAGTATTTGTGAAGAGTAAAAGGATAATGAACTGTTACGGGACTTTGATTTGGTGGGGTTGGCACGGGATGATTTTCGAGTTGTTATTGTCCACGTTAGATCCTTTTGTTGAAGATAGTGATGTGACTGCCATTTTAAAGAGGCATGTAGATGTGTTGGAGGCACTTCAGAAGATTAATGAGTTTTACAGCATCTGGACAGGGAAAAGGAAATACAAAGTGCTACTGAGACGCAACACGAGTTATGATCCTTCCTTTTTCTCACCCTCCAGCATCCTTCTCCTTGGGTGCAAGCAGAGGGTATCTTTATCATCAAAATCAACCCAGGTGTCTGCTGAAAGTGTTATAAATTTGGACACCTGTCTGACACCTGTATAATAACTGAATGTTCGGTGTGCAGAGAAAGGGGGCATGTCAAAAAGCATTGCCCTAATAAGTATTACTCCCTGTGTGGAAACGAGGGACACTCTTTCAAAGTCTGTAAATGGAGAGACCCAGCATATGTGGAAGCGGATGAATCGGCATTCCCAGATGCAGTCAATGACGATGACAACCTAGATGAAGGGAGAGAGAGGGAGGAGGGGATGGTAAATCATGAGGCTACAGACACTGAGCTACTGGAGGAGACATGGCGGCTGTTTTTGACCAGACCCTGAGAAGTCTGGAGGATGTTTTGGGTTTGGGAACTGGGTTTGATTACATGAGCCCTAACAATGAAATGAATATGGAACTGTCTGTGGTCACATCTAAAAAGCCTATGGAAGACACAGACAGTGAAAGATAATGAGTGATGAGAAAAAAGTTACTGAAGACAATGTGACAGAAAATACCACTGAGAATACTTCAGGAGAGGAGGTGGCATTGAATTCAAAACAGGACATGGGAACTGAGAAGGTTCAAACTGGCATACAACATATAGGCCACGCAGAATGGTCAGACCTTACTTACCCGGTATGTTGCTCTGTTAATCCCAAGATGCTTAGGTCAGATTTGGAGGGGGAGAGTCTGCCTCAATTCTCTTTTGAAGAGCTTCTTCCTGGATGAGGGAGACATTTGGACATGGGTTACGGGCTGGAAGAACACGTGGAAAATAACTTTCCTTGTGATCCTACAGGTGACCCTTAGATTTATTCCAGTGAATGTAAGAGGTTTGAAAAATAACATGAAAAAAGTTTCTGTATACAATACTTTATGAAGGCAAAAATTTGATGTGTTTTTCAGGAGGTTCATTTGGTAGGGGAATTGGACGTGAAATGTTTTACTGCAGATTGGAAAGTGGGAAAGTCATTTTGGAGTTCATTCCTCAGGAGTGGGCATTTTGTTAGGTAGCACAAGGATAAAAGTGTCTGAATCGTTACTGGTTAATCCAGGAAGAATGTTTATTTTAGATGGGTTTCGGATAAATGTAAGGATTCATTTCAGTTGTGTATATACTCCAGCGGATAAGACCCTAAGAAGGACTTTTTTTTAAAGAAATTGCTCCT
The DNA here is from genome assembly GCF_059453375.1 of Lepisosteus platostomus. Taxonomy (NCBI): domain Eukaryota; kingdom Metazoa; phylum Chordata; class Actinopteri; order Semionotiformes; family Lepisosteidae; genus Lepisosteus; species Lepisosteus platostomus. The sequence continues at coordinate 1,868,584 of NC_142625.1, forward strand.
TGGTGTATAATTAATAGGAGAATTATTATGGGCGGTAACTTCAATGAGGATAGGGATAAGGACTCTGGGCTCAATTGAGTCCATTTAGTAGAAAATTTTAGGGTTTTAAATAAAAATAGGACAGATGGGATCCTCCCACCTACTTGAAGGAACTCAAGAGGAATAGGTAAAAGGTTAGATTATGGTTTTTTTTTTGGCAAGTGACTTTCAAGTTCAGAGTGGTATGATTGTTCCTTTTTGTTTTTTCAGATCATAAGCTAATTAAAGTTGATTTAGTGGATTTGAGTGTTAATTTTGGGGCCGGATATTGGAAACTGCTGTTTTAAATGATGATGATTAGCTTAAGGGTGATTGTTTTTCACTGATTGATTGGTGGGAAAGCTTTAAACGTCATGTGAAGGTGATAACTCAAATTTATTGCAAAAATAAGACAAAGAGGCAGAATACAAAGTTAAAGCAATTGCAGGCTGAATTGGAGGCTGTGTATGAGAAAATGAAATCGGGGGTCCAGTTTGACTTTAGTAAAGCACAGGTGTTAAAGACTGAATTAAGGGAGAAGTACTTACAGAGGGTAAGGGATTATCTCTTCAAAGAAGGTGGGGATCACATGAAGTAGTTTGAAATGGCTACAGGCTACATTCAATTCTTTATATGAGTTAGAGTTAAATTAGTTAAATTAGAGAAAAAGATGTTTGTAGGCATTAGAGACCATGGAGAAAAGTGGTAGCTGCTTCGAGTGAAATTGTGTCTGTAGCCTGTCAGTTGTATTAAAACTATTTTACGAGGAAGGTTGGGGATACTGGTGAGATGGATTTAATCATTAACTACTGGACATGCAAAGTTGAGGCAACAGAGAATAAAGTGTTGGAAAGGGACATACAGATGCAGCCATTCAAAACGAGCGGGCGATACCGCATTATTTTGCGGTGTGCTTTACGCAGTCTACCGCGAGATACCGTAAATTCTCCTATAATACCGCAAGTAAAATAATAGTATCCGGAATTTCCGCAAGGTGGAGCTAATAAAGCTCAACCTCTCATGTTTGAGCTGTCGCCATCAAAGTCTTTAACGAAGATATTACTAATAGTATTAATAATGAATGACCTTGGACAAGCTGTAAACTCAAAGTATTGCCCTGGTCCACATTCCTTTTTTCTTGACCGTCTTTGTAAAAGTAACACCACAGCATTTCGCAATCATGCATTTTTTTCCAATCATGCAAAGTACGTAATTTTTGAGAATCTATTCACCATGCCTTTCACATGCTCATAAAAGAGATTGATTTAGGAACATAAACATATTACCGTATGCAAACTGTACTGTATACAGTATGTATATGTATATTTAATGTCTTAACTGTGCCCGTTTAAGTATTGAATATTCATATGGAATTTTACAACTGAAGGGAAATCTTAGTAGCTGAGCATAAAAAGAATAGGAACATACTGCAACGCGTGTGAAGGCCATAAACGATATTAATTTTGGAACATAAACATACAGTTTATGGCTGGTCTCGGTACTTTAAAGAAAACATACACGAAACATGGTTTCATTATGACCAGAATCGGTCTTGAGATATTTTTAACTTGATTTATAGTATTTGAGAGGTATGTCTTGACACCCATACTACGTAAATACTGCTCACGTATATGTTTCTAGGTTTATATTATGCATTTCATACGGTCAAATTACTTTTGAGCAACTGATAAGAAGCGCGAAACGGTATGCCCAGGGCTTTCTAGTTTTCGTTTTGTTTTAATGCAGTGCATGGGATTGATTAGAGATATCAAGTACATACAAGTCATTTTTTAAATGTAGTAGTTCGTCTTGTAAAAATGTTACGAGTACATCATCTGTCAACAATTACACAGGTTATGTTTCCATATTGCGGATTTTGGTTACGTAATATTATTTTCTAATTTCACGTTGTGAATATATGATTTGGGCAAACAGAGCCGCAAAGAAGTACATTATGGGTTGTTGGGTTTTTTTTGCAGTTTTATCTAGAACAAGCGATGCTTAAACCTTTGTCTGATTCTTGTGAAACTATCCACACGACAGTTACAGTACCTAGGACTTGACTTCAGTGATGTCACTGATGGGATGTTTCTAAAAATCCATCCTCTGTAAAACGTCTTCTCCAGTTGTCCTGCATATGTATTCGCTAATGAAGCTGTGTGTTCTGAGCCTGGATCTCTACATTTCTGTATGAACCAGCTTAGAGGGCTAAAGACAGCTTGTGTTTAAATTGAGTATAAGGTAATGTATGCTTCTAAAGTCATGGTCAGCATTTATTATTGTACTGTGCTGTAAACTTGTTCTGTGCCTAGTTACATTATTTGATAGCTTTATCAAATCTGTACATTGTCTGTCGATAATGTTTCTGTAGTGCTTTTTCAGCCCTCAGCATGTGACTGCGCTGGTGGCGCTGTTAGGTTCCTGACTTCCATGTCACACGGTCTGTGATTGAATCCCATGGAACTATGACTTTATTTTTTAACAAACATTTCTTTGAAAAAATGAAATGTTTCCCTTGGTCAGAGATTAAATAAAACCTTACTCGCACCAAACAAATTTATATTTCTAAATATCACAACATGATCGGATTTAAGTCTTTTTAATAACAATGAATAGTCACCTATACGTTACAAAATAAACATTTATATTGATTTGAATCGCGTTTTGATTTAAATCGTAAACGTGTGTTTAAATATATGTGTTTAAAGGCGATATATACAGTGCCTTGCGAAAGTATTCGGCCCCCTTGAACTTTTCAACCTTTTGCCACATTTCAGGCTTCAAACATAAAGATATAAATTTTTTATTTTATGTGAAGAATCACCAACAAGTGGGACACAATTGTGAAGTGGAACGAAATCTATTGGATTTTTGAAACTTTTTTAACTAATAAAAAAATGAAAAGTGGGGCGTGCAAAATTATTCGGCCCCTTTACTTTCAGTGCAGCAAACTCACTCCAGAAGTTCAGCGAGGATCTCTGAATGATCCAATGTTGTCCTAAATGACTGATGGTGATAAATAGAATCCACCTGTGTGTAATCAAGTCTCTGTATAAATGCACCTGCTCTGTGATAGTCTCAAGGTTCTGTTGAAAGCGCAGAGAGCATCATGAAGACCAAGGAACACACCAGGCAGGTCCATAATACTGTTGTGGAGAAGTTTAAAGCCGGATTTGGATACAAAAAGATTTCCCAAGCTTCAAACATCCCAAGGAGCACTGTGCAAGCGATCATCTTGAAATGGAAGGAGTATCAGACCACTGCAAATCTACCAAGACCTGGCCGTCCCTCTAAACTTTCAGCTCAGACAAGGAGAAGACTGATCAGAGATGCAGCCAAGAGGCCCATGATCACTCTGGATGAACTGCAGAGAACTACAGCTGAGGTGGGAGAGTCTGTCCATAGGACAACAATCAGTCTTACACTGCACAAATCTGGCCTTTATGGAAGAGTGGCAAGAAGAAAGCCATTTCTCAAAGATATCCATAAAAAGTCTCGTCTAAAGTTTGCCACAAGCCACCTGGGAGACACCCCAATCATGTGGAAGAAGGTGCTCTGGTCAGATGAAACCAAAATCGAACTTTTTGGCCACAATGCAAAACGATATGTTTGGCGTAAAAGCAACACAGCTCATCACCCTCAACACAGCATCCCCACTGTCAAACATGGTGGTGGCAGCATCATGGTTTGGGCCTGCTTTTCTTCAGCAGGGACAGGGAAGATGGTTAAAATTGAGGGGAAGATGGATGCAGCCAAATACAGGACCATTCTGGATGAAAACCTGTTGGAGTCTGCAAAAGACCTGAAACTGAGACGGAGATTTATCTTCCAACAAGACAATGATCCCAAACATACAGCAAAATCTACAAAGGAATGGTTCACAAATAAATGTATCCAGGTGTTTGAATGGCCAAGTCAAAGTCCAGACCTGAATCCAATCGAGAATCTGTGGAAAGAGCTGAAAACTGCTGTTCACAAACGCTCTCCATCCAACCTCACTGAGCTCGAGCTGTTTTGCAAGGAAGAATGGCCAAGAATTTCAGTCTCTCGATGTGCAAAACTGATAGAGACATACCCCAAGTGACTTGCAGCTGTAATCGCAGCAAAAGGTGGCTCTACAAAGTATTAACGCAAGGGGGCCGAATAATTTTGCACGCCCCACTTTTCATTTTTTTATTAGTTAAAAAAGTTTCAAAAATCCAATAGATTTCGTTCCACTTCACAATTGTGTCCCACTTGTTGGTGATTCTTCACATAAAATAAAAAAATTATATCTTTATGTTTGAAGCCTGAAATGTGGCAAAAGGTTGAAAAGTTCAAGGGGGCCGAATACTTTCGCAAGGCACTGTAAAAGCGCTGATTCCTATGGAATTTATTCTGTATTCTAAACTGTATTACAACAGCACATTGGACAATGCAACGTAAATTGCAAAAATGCACTTGGAATCTCTCCAAGCCCTCCTACGAAAATTATTTAAACTGCGACACTTATCATTCATCTTTAAATAAACTTTATTTTATATAGCGTTTTAAGCGAATAGGTAATTAGATTGCTCATAAACCTAATCGCTTTTTCTACATAAACACAGCGTGATTGCTCTCTGAAAATGCTTTTCCTTTATATTTAGGCTCAGATTTCAACTATAGATCGTATTATTATAAACTTTCTTGGAAAAATGTATTTTATGTAAACCATGTTTGCTATTAATTCATTTAGGGCTAAAATACGTTCATTGTCTTCCAATCGAGTTGAGTTGACATTGGAAGCTTGCCACTCCCGGACTGTTACACCAACGCATTAGCATGTTAAAGCGATTTCATTGAGGAGCCTAGCTACCAGTTAACACTGTACTTCCTACTTTGAAAATACCTGTGAAACCGGCTTAATTCGTCACAGACAGCACACCGGCAGAGAGGGGGTTATACTCGTTAATGTCCGATGACATACAAGTGGAAAGATTACAGATTTTAATCGTCTTTTTTTCGGAACCAGGGAAAATCTGATCATGTTTCTCTATAACAATAATAAAAAAACTTTATTTTACATTATTTTACATATCCCGCTTACACATCGCACGACTTTAATAAATCTATTCTTTATTATTACTAAATAAATAATACTAAAGATACTACAGCAAAAAGGTCACTTGATTTTTGGTATAATTCCAAATAGCACAATGATCCACTGGCATCCCTGAAGTCTGTTTAGTCCATAATCTTCCAAGTACAATCACTAAGCAATTATAAGAATTATACCATCCTATTTCTTTGTGATGTCCTGTGAAAACTAAACCTATTTTTATAAGGCTTTTACTTAAAAGATTTCCAAACACACAAAGCATTTGTGAAGTACTATAGTATTTCTAAAGGTTACTGGACAACATCAATCATTAAAGCTTAACAATAAAGTTTAGATTGCTGACTATGGACTAACTACATTAACTAACTGCAATACAACAGTAGAGATTTTACAAGTAAGAATATCTGGTTGAATTCTTGCATTTGTAGCCAATTTAATGTGAGAGATTTTAAGTTTTCCAATGCAGTTCACTATCATTATACACAAAAGCCAAACCATAAACTTTGAAGCTAGCAGACTTCAAGAAAACACCTGTTGGTGTTAAATGGTGAGGTTTTATTATAATCTAAGGTATGAAAACAAACTAGCTACATTTTTAACACACTTTATATTACATATTTTTGTTGTATCCCAAGTGATTTGAAGCATTTCTGTTTTAATTGAACTTCTAGAGTTATTTCTCCAATGTTTAGGAGGATATCGCCATAATAAGGGCATGCTTGTCATATGCTCAAAGAATAGCTTATAACAGGAAAGGCAAAGTCTGTTTTTTTTTAAAAAGCTCCTTTAAAGCCTGTGCCCCAGAAGGTCCATTTATGTTGAGTTGTGAAAGTGCTTTACAGTAAAAACCTTGTGTAAATGGTTAAAAGCAATAATCCAGGGACCAAAGGTGATTCAGGAGCCTAGAACCAATATTTGTGTGCTCGGTGCAGTCGGATGTTGAAATTTGTTCCCCGTTTTTGAAAAAGTCCCACTGTATGCTGTTCCTTTTATTTACAATAAGAATCTAGGAACCTCTAGGAGACATCAACTGCAAAGTGACATGACTGAGAGCCTCTTGAGTCCTGCAGATACAGGGTACCTCATAATTTTAATGAAATCAAATGTGTACTGTACGTGTAAAACTGAAGCTGACCTAACAACCATCCCCTTTTCTGCAGAGTGTGTTTAATTGTACTGTTTCAGCACATCAGTTTTTTTTTAAATTAAGCCAATAGACAATTAGGAGGTACTGATATGCACAAGGTAGAAGGTGGTGTTTTCAGAGGCCTAAAGGGAAACTGTTATACCTAATGATTAAATACTTGATGAGACATTTTTTTACTGCATTGTTTATGTATGATCTGTGTATCTCAGCTGAAAAGCTGAGATAAAATAAGATGTATGCATCTAAATAACTGGACCTCAAATAGCAGACCTTTTGAGCAATACTGTGTGTATTTATTTAAAATATTTATAGCTGCTCTGGAAGGTTGTTGGGGGAAAAAAACCTCACTCACACCAAACAAATTTATATTTCTAAATATCACAACATGTTCGAATTTATGTCATTTTAATAACAATGAATAGTCACCTAGGCGTAACAATATAAACATTTATATTGATTTAAATTGCGTTTAAATCACCTTTATTTAAAACCCATAAATAAAGCTGATATTGTTTAGACTTTTAATTATTTAAAACTGTATTACAGCAGCACAATGCACAATGCAACGTAAATCGGTTTCTTTGTCTTCTGTGTAATAATGTTCACCTCTCTGTCCAGCAAATTAACAATAGTAATAATAATGAACTTTACTGTATATGGCGCCTTTAAAGGTAGCTCCTCGAAGCGCTTTACAGGTTAAAAACAATAACAACAATACTGTTAGGCTGGGCAAACGATTTTTTTTTTATGAAATACAAAATGAGATATAATGATGTGTTCAGGCTTAGACATTAAGGAAGAGCATAACACGTGGGTGGCGTAGAGGTCGGCTCTGGCTTTCCCATCTACTGTATACACTGCAAGTACAACCCCCCTCTCTGCAGGAGTGCTGGCTGTGACGAATTAAACCAGTTTCACAGGTATTTTCAAAGTAGAAGGAGGCGAGATTTCCAGCGAAAGACACCCCCCCCCCCCCTCAAAAACCCAGTAAGTACAGTACTAGTTAAGAAAGGCGAGGCTCCTCAATGAAATCGCTTGAACATGCTAATACGTTGGTGTAACAGTCCGGGCGTGGCAAGCTTCTAATTTCAACCCGACCACGGCGAAAGGAACCCTTCTTTCATTTGAAGACAATGAACATACTTTAGCCCTGAATGAATTAATAGCAAACATGGTTGACATAAAAGCCCTTTTAGCCTTTGTCACTAATGAAACAAAGGTCACTAGCCTTTGTCACTAATGAAACCACTAAATAAAGACATAAATATAAAAATCTTAAGATTTTTAAAATACATGACTTTGCTAAAATTTATTTGAAAATAAAAACGATTACAACCGCCAGGGAAGAGAGAGAACAGGGGAGGGATGTTGGTTTTGCATAAGGGGCGGGGCTATAAGACATTAGGTCTGTTTGGGAATGTGTAGTTACATGTTCTGGCTGTTTGTGAATTATCGTTGTTGAGTATGGAGTGTTGAGGTATTGATTTTGTGTAATGCTTTATGTTGAAAATTGAGGTGGATTTTGTTTATGATAAAGAGGATAAACTGGGATGGGAGGAGGGTTTTGTTTTGCATAAGGGGCAGGATTATGATAATTGGAGGCATTTGTGAGAGTATAATGGTTTGATATATTTGATTTTGTATTGTGGTCGTTATCTATGTTTTTGGTTGGTATTATTTTTATATGGTTGTTTTTGTTGGTTGGTTGTTATTATGGTTATTAATAATACGATCTATAGTTGAAATCTGAGCCTAAATAAAAAGAAAAAGCAAGTGATTAGGTTTATGAGCAATCTAATTACTTATTCGTTTAAAACGCTATATAAAATAAAGTTTATTATTAATTTGCTGGACAGAGTGGTGAACATTATTATGCATAAGACAAAGATAACGATCCTGATCAGTTTATAAATCTGTGTACGCTGTAAGGTTTTTACTTCTTAAACTTTAAAATACACGTTTCGAATAGAAAGAAATCCTCTTCCTGGTAAAGTCGCATGAAGAGAGAGGCGAAACAGCCCTACACAGCCCTGTCGCAGTACACGAATGTAATCATATCGTTATTAAATTCTTTAGATACACGATTCCATATTATATTAGCAGAAAAGCTTAAAACTACCACTTTTTCACACACTATTTCACATGTTAGTTAAATACTTCGATGCTTAAAATGTTTAGGGAGAAATGGAATACCGGTGTGTATTTTTCCTTTAAAGTACCGATTCCTGGAATCTGACTGGCTGACACCCTTCTGAAGTGGTTCCATAATATCTGGTATACGGAAAAGAAAGCGTTGATAAAAAAGCCTGGATTCTCATGTATCTCAGAGAGTGAGTGATCAGAAAAAGGAACAGCTGTTACACTCAGGTTTTATGCTCTCTCTCTGTTGAATGAATGAAAGCATTTTATTAAAAACACGTTTGCGTTTGTCTGGGTATTTACTTTGTAATCTGTGGTTTACATCTACTGTATTGTTTTGAGATGCCACTTTTAAAGGTGATATGTAAAATAAAGTTTTTTATTATTGTTATAGAGAAACATGATCAGATTTTCCCTGGTTCAGAAAAAAGACGATTAAAATCTGTAATCTTTGCACTTGTACAGTATGTCATCGCAAAATACAATCAGTTTCTGCTTTGTGTAAGGATGGTGTCAAAAAGTAATCTAAGTGGTGAAAAAGCTGTGCTCCTCAAAGCGCTTTACAGGATAAAAACAATAACAACAATAATGGCTGGGCAAACGATTTTTTTTTATAGAAATACAAAATGAGATACTGTATAACGATGCGCATGAACAAAGTTATACTGCTATTTTCCTTAGATACGCGATTAAAAAAAATACATTTTTTTGAATCCCCGGCGGAACACATTCCATAAGAATCAGCACTTTTATACAGTATATCACCTTTAAACACATATATTTAAACACGCGTTTATGATTTAAATCAAAACGCGATTCAAATCAATATAAATGTTTATTTTGTAACGCAAAGGTGACTATTCATTGTTATTAAAAAGACTTAAATCCGATCATGTTGTGATATTTAGAAATATAAATTTGTTTGGTGCGAGTGAGGTTTTATTTAATCTCTGACCAAGGGAAACGTTTCATTTTTTCAAAGAAATGTTTGTTAAAAAATAAAGTCATAGTTCCATGGGATTCAATCACAGACCGTGTGACATGGAAGTCAGGAACCTAACAGCGCCACCAGGTCACATGCTGAGGGCTGAAAAAGCACTACAGAAACATTATCGACAGACAATGTACAGATTTGATAAAGCTATAAAATAATGTAATTAGGCAAAGAACAAGTTTACACCACAGTACAATAATAAATGCTGACCATGACTTTAGAAGCATACATTACCTTACACTCAATTTAAACACAAGCTGTCTTTAGCCCTCTAAGCTGGTTCATACAGAAATGTAGAGATCCAGGCTCAGAACACACAGCTTCATTAGCGAATACATATGCAGGAGAACTGGAGAACACGTTTTACAGAGGATGGATTTTTAGAAACATCCCATCAGTGACATCACTGAAGTCAAGTCCTAGGTACTGTAACTGTCGTGTGGATAGTTTCACAAGAATCAGACAAAGGTTTAAGCATCGCTTGTTCTAGATAAAACTGCAAAAAAAACCCAACAACCCATAATGTACTTCTTTGCGGCTCTGTTTGCCCAAATCATATATTCACAACGTGAAATTAGAAAATAATATTACGTAACCAAAATCCGCAATATGGAAACATAACCTGTGTAATTGTTGACAGATGATGTACTCATAACATTTTTACAAGATGAACTACAACATTTAAAAAATGACTTGTATGTACTTGATATCTCTAATCAATCCCATGCACTGCATTAAAACAAAACGAAAACTAGAACGCCCTGGGCATACCGTTTCGCGCTTCTTATCAGTTGCTCAAAAGTAATTTGACCGTATGAAATGCATAATATAAACCTAGAAACATATACGTGAGCAGTATTTACGTAGTATCGGTGTCAAGACATACCTCTCAAATACTGTAAATCAAGTTAAAAATATCTCAAGACCGATTCTGGTCATAATGAAACCATGTTTTGTGTATGTTTTCTTTAAAGTACCGAGACCAGCCATATACTGTATGTTTATGTTCCAAAATGAATATCGTTTATGGCCTTCACACGCGTTGCAGTATGCTCCTATTCTTTTTATGCTCAGCTACTAAGATTTCCCTTCAGTGGTAAAATTCCATATGAATATTCAATACTTAAACGGGCACAGTTAAGACGTTTACTGTAAATCTTTCTACGACAGACCAACGGACCACGAGTGCCCCTGTCGGTCAACCAATCACGTACCGCGGTACCCCGCGTCATCTTGTGTCACGATGCGCGACGCCGTAGCCAATTACCTGTACTGTGCCAATTAAGTGTACCGTGCACTTTGAATGGGTGCATCTGTATGTATATATATTAATACATTTCATATATTAAATATACTGTATTATGATATGTATTATACATATTGCATATAATACACACAGACCTGTAAGCGGTGCTGTCCCGCTGTCTATCTCCCCTCAGGAAGGCGTTACGTTTTGTCAATGAAAAAAAAGTATTTTTGTGTCGAATTAGTTGTCCTTCTTTCGGTTGGGTAAACATGAATAGCATGAAGCAACACGGGGTCATTGTTATGATATCTCTATTATTATCAAAACCTCAAATTATTAAATTTTGGTTATTTTAGAAACATTTTGACATGTTCCTTGTAACTGTGCTGCTGTCGATATTGTCGCAATAGACAAAATGAAACTCTTGGAGTTTGTAATGTAGGGATTTCTATATTGATGTCTTTATTTAGTGGTTTCATTAGTGACAATGGCTAAACTTTCAGGTTCAGTAACGCGTACGCCATATGGCCAACATTACAGGTATTAGGGTTAATAATACTGGCTGGTTCCCTGTTGGGTGACGGGCTGATTCGATCCCCCAGCTGTTAGGGCACATACCCACGTGAGCCCAAAAGTGCTACATTATTAATAATATCTTTCGTGTCGCATTAACATTGGAATGTTCTTTTTTAAATGCATAAAATGAGGCGATACACAACGTGTCTCCTCTTCAGTTTACAGAGAAAAAAATCGCCAGAGCCTCACAACATTGTCCAATAATACTCTTCTTGTGTCTAATTTTTAGTTAAGCAGGATTTGAGATACAGAACATAAAAAAACAGGATTCACTTTTTTCTCTCTTTCTCACCCGCTGCGATTCGGGTGTTAATAAAACGTGTTTACAAAGAAAGTGGATTACAGTAATACTACCAGCTATATACATACATATATTTAGATCCTTAAATTAATATTGTTATTAATTTCTTTAGATACGTGACTCCATAATTGTATTCCCCAATAATTGAATTCTAAAAAAGTATGAATTTCTTTTACTGCAACAACAAGCGCAAGTATTCATGGAAAATGGTAATCACTTTGAACGTTTTGTGATATTCAGAAATACAAACAAATGAAATATATTGTTGATAATATTTATTATCAGTAATAAGGACAGATAAGATAAGATCACTTTATTAGCCATTGTAAGAGGACCAGAGGAAGGGTCATCCAGGACAGGTATTTTAGGAACGATTTGCTCACTATACTTGACTTAGACCTGACCAAGATGGCCGCTAAGAGAAACCAGCTGACCCGCAGAGGGAAAGGGCTCAGTCTGAAAGACAACGAGACGCAGGTGGGTCTCATCAGGAAACAAAATATATAAGCCCCGTAAACAGTGAACCAGCGCGGAAGCCAGTAGGTGAATGTGTTTTGGAGAAGATAGGGGAGTTTGGTTGGAGTGAATAAAGATTTAAGGACAACGGATTTTCGGAATAAATAAAGGATAACGATATACGGCTTGTGATTTGGACTCGGTGAGGATTTGTTGGATTTTACTAACTTTTGGAACACGGACTGAACAAGGACAGAGAAAACGGATTGCAGACTGGATTGGAAGGCGGATGAACGAAAGAAAAGGAAGAAACCTCACAAAAATAAAAGAGTTTGTGGTGTGAGTACTTTCGTACTTATTACATTTATCTATTCCCCTGGAGACACCACACCATATACAATTTCTTGCATTAGGAATTCATCTTTTTGCATACCCCAGCTTGCTCTCCATGAGACACACAGACAGGGAGTGAAGCTTGGGGTCAGAGTGCAGGGTCAGCCACTGTACAGCTCCCCTGGAGCAGCTGGGGTTAAGGACCTTGCTGTAACGCTGCTCTGTAGAGGTGAAAAGGATCCGATGCAGATGCAGGAGTCGCAGGGAGGTAAGTAAACGTACCGAGCAAATCCAGGAGCTGAATCGTAGTCCGAAGGCGAAGGTAAGTCGAGATCCGGTAAAGGCACTGGTGGCGAACAATCCAAAACGTGAGACAGAATCGTAGTCGAAAAGAGAGCTACAGGGTCAAATCCAAAACAGGCAATGATAGCAAACAATCCAAAGGGCGAGACGAGATCCGAAGTCTGAAGGCAAAAGGTGCAGGCAGAATTCCAGGAAGGCAAAAGAGGGGTGAGAACGCTAGGCTGAGCAACAAGTAGAGAACTCAATACCGAGCAACGGGAATCAGGTACGAATGGTATAAATAACCCGGCGTGCCGCACGGTAGAGCAATTGCAGGTGTGTTAACTCGTGCGGCGGCGCTTGTTAGTAGTAATCCGCTGCTGGTGCTGATTGGCTCGCTTACGTGTTGATCTCCGCTGGCTGGTGGTCGTGACACTTGCTCAGGGGCCCAACGGAGTAGGATTCCTCTGCCAGCTGCTGGATTTGAAACAGCAACCTTCCAGCGACAGGCAAAGATCCTTAGCCACAGAGCCACCACTTCGCCCCTACAGAGTTGTGTTGTGATATTAAAAAAATATAAAAAAGTCAATATAGTGTCCATAATATTTGCTATTTTAGTTTTTCAAAGAAATGTTTATTTGTTAAAAGAAAACTCATGGCAACAGCTGAGTTCAATCTTCTGACCCCAGGCATATAAGGCACACACTTAAGCCATCATGCCACAGACATTATCACGTGGAAAGGAGTGAAACTGAAATAACCAAAAATGGAAAGGAGTGAAACTGCATATCCAAACAGTGGACTAAATAAAGTGTACTACTGTGATAATTTTAGCTACAGTACATCTCTCATCCTAGCATTAATCCCCATCAACAGGGTCCGCCTGTCAGCACGCCCGTCTCCATTTGGTGGTTTGAACCAAATCTTTGAGCTGACGTTGCCATTAAATGCGACCGAGAATACTCCAACCGGCATGTCACTCAGCCTGCTGTTGGAGAAGGTGGGGTGGGGGAGGAGAACAAAGTAATGTAACCAATTCATAGAGGGGGATTATTAGGAGGCATGGGGAATTTGGCTAGGACTCCGGGGTTACACCCCTACTCTTTTCGAGAAACACCCTGGGATTTTTAATGAACACAGAGTCAGAGTCAGGACCTCAGTTTTACGTCTCATCCGAAAGACGGCGCTTGTTTAACAGTATAGTGTATAGTGTCCCCGTCACTATACTGGGGCATTAGGACCCACATGGACGGCAGGGTGAGTTAAGAGCAACACACAAAGATGACACAAAAATACAATTCAACTTCAATGGCAAATGTGGAACCCCCCCTCCTTCCTTTTCTATTGGACTATACATGTCAGTATGTCATATGTATTCATACTTTTTGCCCCATAATAACATCTCTCTTATGAGATTTCTGTTCAATCTCAGAGGCATGGGATAGACCGATGCTAAATAAGTTAAAATGGATAAAACTTCAATCTTTCTTATTAGTATTTTACCTATGTGACTTTAACCTATGTGAGTTTTTTCTTCCAGTGACCCAGTCACACACTTTCTCCAATTTCTCTTGCCAATTGTAATTGGCCACATACCCTTCCATAAAATAAACCCCAAGTATCCACATCGGATCCCTGTAAACTTGCAATCCTCCCCTCACCCTTTCCTTGTCTATTTCTCCATCTGCCAAAGTACTTTATCATACTTTTCTCTTTATTTAGTTTGGCTCTGGATGCCTTCGCAAACAGGTCTGCAGGTCGACGTTGGAAGTCATGAACAGGATCAGATCATCTGCATACTGGGCTATATTAACCCTCATACCCCTGCTCCCAGGTACCAAAAAGCCATCCACTCACAGGTCTGCACACACCAATCAAGCGTAAGCTTCGATGTATATGAAGAATAGCAATAGAGAAAGAAGGCATCCCTGTCTCACCCCTGAATTCTGCCATACAGTGTCTCCTAAATGTCTGTTTATCAATATTTTGCTTCCTACTTCCTTGTATAAAGTCTGAATCCACCTAATAAACTTAAAACCAAACCCCATCTGCTTCATTACTCTCCACAGAAAGGTGTGTGATACTCGATCAAACGCCTTTATCAGGTACACATTGACTAACATTTAGGGTAAGTCCCCTTTGCCCCGTCCAGGCTATTATGTCTTTTATTAGCTGTAAGGTCCAGCTAATTCTTCACCCTTGAGCCCCACATGACTGAAGGCAGCACTCTTTTCTAATCTATTTACAATAACTTTAACTAAAATCTTATAATCTGTACATAAAAGCATCAGTAGTCTCCAATTACCCAAATTGGTGGTCCTTCCTTTTTTATATAGTAATATCAGCACCCCTGTCCTCATTGTATCGCTCAAACGTCCTTTCCTGAAAACCTTGTTTATGATTAAAAGCAACAAATCTCTCAACAGATCCCAAAACATAAGATAAAACTCTACCGGTAACCCGTCCACACGTGGCAACTTACCCTATTTCATGTCTGCAAAGGCTTCATTAAGTTCTTCTAAGGTAAAAGGGCCTTCTTTATAAGCCCTATCACTCTCTGTGACTCTAGATGATACCCTTTCCAAAACTCTCTCACAAGCCTCCTCCTCTATTTCGTGTCTTGTGAAAAGTTCCTGGTAAAAAACTAAAGCTGCTGCCGACATCCCATCTCTCTCTGTCACTATTGTTCCTGACATGTTTTGAATCCCTTCCATCACCCTCTTGTGCTGCCTTTTCTTCAAACAGCTAAACTGAAAGGTTGAACATGTTTCTGAGAACCAATTTATCAATATGTATCTATAAAGGTAATGACGGGCCTTCCTTTCAGAAAATCTCTTTAATTTTTCTTTTTGCATGTTGATCTCCTCTAAATCAACCAGCAAACCATCATTACAATTTACATACAGACAATTCAGTTCTTCTTGCACGATCCTTCCCTCTATCCTATCCAATCTCTGCCTATTCCTACAATGTTTCCTAGTTTTATCCTGAATCCACCTCTTTACTACAGATGCAGCCATTCAAAATGGACAGTACAAACCTGTACCGCACGCAATTACCCACAGGTCACTGTGTTGTGCCGCGGTATGTGATTGGCTGCTGGAAGAAGTATTAGTGAGGCCAGCAGGGGGTGCTCACCCTGCGGTCCATTTGGGTCCTAATGCCCCAGTATAGTAACAGGGACACTATACACTATACTGTAAAACAAGCGCTGTCTTTCGGATGAGAAGTAAAACCGAGGTCCTGACTTTCTGTGGTCATTAAAAATCCCAGGGTGTTTCTCGAAAAGAATAGGGGTGTAACCCCGGCATCCTGGCCAAATTTCCCATGCCTCCTAATAATCCCCCTCTATGAATTGGCTACATTACTTTGTTCTCCCCCCTCTGATGGCAGGCGGAGCGACACGCCGGTTGGAGTATTCTTGGTCGCATTTAATGGCAATGTCAGCTCAAAAATTTGGTTCAAACCACCAAATGGAGATGGGCGTGCCGACAAGTGGACCCTGTTGATGCGGGATTAACGCTAGGATGAGAGAGACATGGGGAAGACCTACGCTGGCACTATCGATAGCAGTAGCCTGGTATCAAAAGCATGCAATTGAGGTCAAGGTGGTGTTGAACCATAGAACTCTCTATTCCAAGGTTTGGAAACAGATCCAACCCAAGGGTCTGCACCATGAACTAATGGACCTGAACTGGTTTATAACCTGGCAGCGGCTCCCGGTGAGAGATGTTTTGTATTGAGACAAATTAACCTTACAAAAGGCATGTCCAAGAACTATGTGCAGCCAACATGAACCCATAAGTCAAGTTTTCTGGGAGTGTGACTATGCAAAAAAGATGTGGGGAACATGTAATTCAGTGTTTGGGATGGCTGTACCCAATTTTACGATTACTTTGCATATTATATTGTACAGATTAAAGAGGGGGTATGTATCCACAAGGTGTAACTTTGGTGTTATGGGTATTAATGTGTTTTGTGAAAATTGAATTATGGGTTGGTTAAAGTGTGCTGGGTTTGTATAATCATTTGTTGTGTAGAGTCAAATGTGAAGTATTGGATGTGAGGAAATGGGGTTACCATGCCACCAAAGAAAAATGGAAAGGTCTATTTGGTCATTATATGTCTTGATTTGGATTGTTGATCTCTTTTGATTTGATAGATGTTCCTGTAATTTGTGTTGGTTTCTTTGGATGACTGCCTTCTTGTATATATTGTAAGATTTGTTTCTTTAATAATAATAAAAAATAATCTGTTCTTATCAGTTTAATATCTGATACGTCCCCCATCAGGGGACCACATATTAAACACATTTTTGGAACAGGGAGCTGGATCAGGAGCTTGCTCCGTCCTCTCCACACATCGGCCCGGTATTGCAGCACCTCTGGGAGCGGTGCACTACCTTCTCTCAGCGGTGAAAAGACAGACGTAACCCACCAACCAGCAAGCAAGCCAGCGAGGTGGACTGGAGCTCCTTCTTCTCCAGTCTCTTCTCTCATCTCTCTGTGTGTCTCTGTGTCTGTCTCTCTCTCTCTCCCCATCTCTGTCTCTGTCTCCGTTCCCGTCCTCCCTCTGTGCACTTTCTCACGTCTCAGCTTTCTTGGCAAGCAGGCAGGCCCCCTTTTCAGCTCCTGTGCATTATCCCTCCAAAAAACGTAGATATATAATTTTTTTATTAGGGAGGCAGGTGTGTGTGTGTTGTGCGTGCATGCACTTTGTCAGCTGGCAGACGCCCCCCCCCTTTTTGAGCATCTGTGCGTTTTCCCTCCAAAAAACTTAGATATATATATTAAAAAAATGTTAATGTGTGTGTGTGTGTTGTATGTGCGTGCATGCACTTTGTCAGCGGGCAAGACGGGCACCCGTGCTTTTTCCCTCCCAAACACATAGAGATATTATGAGAGGCAGGTGTGGTGTGGTGTGTGTGTGTGTCACTCCCGATAGAGAGCTGCCCCTTCTCTTTGCCCATAGGAGCTTTTGGTCCGCTTTCATTTGCAGCTCGGTCTGCACAGCTGCTGCTGGTGGGAGGGGCCTCAGCTCAGGAGGCTAGTGCCCCCCACGGTTGCGGTTGTTGTCAGGCTGTTGACAGAAGATCAACAGAAGATCAGGGCACCCACGAGCCGGTGTTGGGCATTGCTTCTCAGCCTTTTAACCAGATCAAGCAGTATGTGGTCTGACCATGGCTGTGCGACTGAGCTGGGGGAAGAAAAGACGACAACAACAGTGGAAAAGGAGGAGGAGAGCCGGAACCAGAGGTGGTGGATGACCTGGGAGAGGAGGAAGACGACACCACAAACCACCACGGGTAGTCGCTCTGGGTTGAGCCCAGATGGTGAAGAGGGACTTCCGGATTGCAGCCCGGAATGTGCTCAGTGCACTTTGGGGTGAAGGATGCAGAAGAGAGGGCGCAGTGGATGAATAGTGACAGGTTCGAGAAGGTGATCCTGTTCAGGGCCCTGGGAATACAGAAGGAGGACATCACCTGCCTGCAGGATTTTCCTGTGAAGGGAATGTTCGAACTGAAGCTTGAATCGGACAAGCTTTTTGAGACAGCCTGGCGCAAGACATACTTCGACAAAGACTTTGTACCACTCAGCATGTTTATGTTGGATCCTTTGTTTGCCAGGGAACTACGACCGCCGACGGTCCACTTGTTCAACCCCCATGTCCCATAACGGGATATCCTCACGTTCCCGTCAAGGTTTGTGGACGTACAAGGGGCTGGGTAAAAAGTTTTGGATTTTTGGACCCCGAATTTTACAGCGAGTGTTGTCCTGGGATGCCTTTTAGTGGTGGAAGGTGTGTGGGATGAGCTGAAGGTGCGGCTGATGGCTGTCTACAGACTCACCGAAAGTCGTCTCCAGACGGCCTTCCTGAAGGAGCTTGAGTCGCACTTGTTTACCTCCATGTGTGTGTGTGTCTTCTGAGAGAGAGCTGCTCCTTCTCTTTGAACATATGTGCATTTGGTCCGCTTTCGCTTGCAGCTCAGTTGGCACAGGTGCTGCTGCTGGGAGGGGCCTAAGCTAAGGAGGCTGGCGCCCCCCACGGCAGCGGATGTTGTCGTACGTTGACAATACAGTTTTTGTGGCGGAGAGGGTCCGGCCATTCCTTTTTTGATAGGCCCGTATAGGGGCTATCTCTATTACTACGGACAGCTTTCAGTGTGTAGGAAAGCAGGCCATAATGCATGGTATGTAGAAAGTGTGAAGGTGTGGGGCATTCCATGGCTGACATTACAGAAAAAATTAAGTGTAATCTGTGTGGGAATGAGGGGCACACATTTAAAGACTGTAACCGGAGATGCAAGAGCTTTGCAGAGATTGTGCTTGGTTCACTGGATGCAGGGCCTGTTCCAAGTGCCCAAAAGGAAGTTCGTCAAGAAGAAAGGATGAGGATGAGCTGGAGAGCATGGATACAGCCGGCAGCAGTGAAATGAACAAAGATGGAACTCAGATGGAAGACATCCAAGAGGGATCACAGATCCCTAGCCTTTCTGAGGAAGGCCAGGAAGGTACGGAGAAAGAAGTAGAGACGGGACTGAGTCTTCTGGAGCAAGAGTTAGGTGGTCTAAGCTGGGCAGACACTATGGAAGAGACAGAAGCTGAGCCAATCCTTTTGAAACATAAAGGAAAAAGGAAAAATGTGGATCCTGGAGAAGGTATGAGTAAAAAAGCAGGTAAAAGCACAGAAGGATCGGGTATGAGACTAGTAAAGAGTGTCTAAGCACACACTGAGTTAGAAGAAGAAAAATAACTTGTAATTAAGACACCAACCTTTGAAGACCTCTTGGGGGAGACATTCTGCGTGTCAGTTTCAGCTTCACTTCTGGGTGAAATGTCCCAGCAAAGA
The DNA here is from genome assembly GCF_059453375.1 of Lepisosteus platostomus. Taxonomy (NCBI): domain Eukaryota; kingdom Metazoa; phylum Chordata; class Actinopteri; order Semionotiformes; family Lepisosteidae; genus Lepisosteus; species Lepisosteus platostomus. The sequence continues at coordinate 1,888,005 of NC_142625.1, forward strand.
CAATAAGAGGAGATTAGTCAGCCTGTTGAGGTGACGGAGGAACAGTGTTGGTTTGAGACTGAGTTTCCTCTAAGTTTTCCTCTAAGTTTACGAAACTTTGCAGATGGGATGAAAAGAACGCAGAGGTTATATGGCCTGCGCACTTTGACGGATCCATTTACGAACAGAAAGGTTTTTTCAATCCCCATGTGCCAGAAGAAGATATCACATTTTTAAAGCAGTTTGTAGACATACAGATGCAGCCATTCAAAGTGCATGGTACAAACCCATACTGCACGCAACTCACTACGTCATACTGCGGTATGTGATTGGCTGGCCAAAATTACCGACAGGGGCACTCGTGGTGCATTGGTCAGTAGTGGAAAGATTTAATTTTCATTTTAATCTGCTTAGTATTGAATATTTATATGGAATTTTACAACTAATGGGAAATTTTAGTACACTGTCCAACTGAGCAATCTTGCTTTTATCAAATATAACGACTTTTTCATGCTTAAATTGAAAGATGCTGTAATACAGTTTAAAATAATTAAAAGTCTAAACAGTATCAATTTGAATTCTTATATCTATTAATATAACTATCAAGTGGTATTAAATAAATACAGCTTTTTAGTATAGATTACACTCTAATCTTTCCACGTTTGATCCCAAGAGGAAGTACAATACTCTTCTGCTTTGTTTAGTGATAGTATGAAAAATGAATCTAAATGCTGAGAAAGCCATGCTGAAACTTTAATAAGATACTTAGAAGACAACGATAACGATTTATGTTGCATTGTCAGATTGTGAATCAATAAAGACATTTAATTAAACACGCGTTTGCAATTTAAATCAAAATGGGGGAAGCGGGGACTCCTTTATTATTTCTCTCTTATTATCAAAACTCATTCAATTGTGGTTATTTTGGTTTCACGGAGGGCTTCTCAGATAGTTGTATTGTAAATATTTTGTTAAAGCAAGTCAGTTTTTTGCGACACATAAAAGACATATTGTGGCATTATTATATAGGACGGACACAGTGACTCAGACACTTGTTGAATGAAAAACGGCGCTATATTTTTCAGTACAGCTGGCTAGCACCCAGACAAACGCAAATGTGTTTTTAATAAAATGCTTTTATTCATTCATAACTTGACTCACATAACTCACATTCCCAAATGTCCCCCCCGCTCAACAATCTTAGGAAGAACACGGAACAGCCTGTTAATAAAATTGTTGCAATTTTGTTCTTTTAATTTCTTCCTCCTAGAACTTGTAAATCGCATTGATCAGTTCTTGCTTTATGCTGGGTTTAGCGGTTTTCCCAAATATAGTCTTTCAGGGAATGCCACACCATCTCTACTGAATTTAAATCTAGGGATTCAGTTGGAGTTTCCGTCCAGTTCAATCCTTCTGCTACAAGCCTCACCTTTACTGCTGTGTGTTTTGGATCATTGTCCTGAAAGAAACGGTGCCTTGATCCAAAGTGCTTCCCGATATATGGGGCGGCATGCTGTTTGACCACGACTTCCTCTTTGAACTTGAGCCGCTGCTAGCTCATCATTTTCCTCCTCCAGTCTGTCAATGGCTCGCACACTAGGACTTAAAAAAAAGAGATCAACAGTTAGTTATAAAAACAATGTCTGTAGTTGTATTTACATGTAATAAAGTATTTTTACAAAGTTATTTACCTTTGAACCCTCCTTGGTTTAGATTTTCTTTGCCTCTTCTCCTCTTTATAATGTTGTCTCATTGCTTTCACAAACAAAGATGTCCATGGAAGCCAAATGCTGTACAATGTCTCGTGTTGACTTCCCGTTTCTTTTCATCTTCATTATTTGGTGTGAGAGTGTCTTCGTGATTTTGGCCATAGTCCGTCTTCATACCAAAGCTATAGTGCTGTAGCGGCGAGGCTTATTTATAAGAAAGAATTAAGTGTTCTGAGCTTTCCCAAATGGTCCCATCTCTGTTCATCTCTGTGGTGCAGCCACAGAGAAACTATTCATGCATGCTGATTTAAGGTTTACTTTGATAAGGTTTCCTAGGACAGCTCCCAAAGGGGGATGCACTTAGCTAAGCTGGCTATCATGATCAATGGTCATCCATTGGTGCCTATCTGTCTAGGGAGTGCCAGTTGGACATCTGGACTGCATTACTAAGTGTCAGGAGTAAGTGACTCATATCTCACCTTGATCAACCAATCAGGGACTGGTAGGGCCGAGTAACCCACGTGGGACTCTGATGCCCATGGAACTTTCAGCCAATCAATGAGCTGAAGTTCCTCCAGGTAAAAACAGGCAACACAGAGAGCCTGAGAGATTCAACGAGATTCAGTAAGATTCTGGAGAGGATTCTGTGGATTGTTCTAAAGGGAATTCAAAGGAGAATTCCAGGGCAGGACGGCCCAGGAGCAGAAGGCTCCCAAGGGCAGGACATTTTCGCAGCGCGCCTCCTGACCATACTGAGACTCAGCCCGGACAACCACGGAACGGCCAGTGTGTCCAAGTGCCAGAACTTTCCTTTGTTCTAAGAGTCTAGAGCGGAGGTTGCCAGAGAGTAACCAGAGGATCATCCGAGGTTAGCACCAGCAGCACGCCTCGTGAACAGGTCGGAACTGTGGACAGCTGAATCACTATTCAGAACTAGCTCTTCATCAGGAACGAACCGGTCCTCTTCCTGACTTGCTGGGACCTGCAGTCATCTTTTCTCCTGTGCGCAAACTGTGCTAGTTAAAGCCAACACTAACTAGCCGGTCAGTGAGCATCTGCAGCGCACCGTCGCAAGCCGCACAGCACAGTTTGGCACCGAGCCAGAGAGCGCGGATTGGACAGCAACAGCCTGCAACTGTTTCTTTGTGCCCGCAGGAGATCTGAATCCCCAGAGATTGGATGAGTATTCAACTTCAATGCATTACAGCTCGAGAATTCAATTGTTATCCTAACCAATTGATATCAATTTAATTCCTAAGAGTTATGTACTTGTTTTGAGTATCTAATGTAGAAGTTATAACCAAGTTTATTTACGAAACGGTCTAAATGAATGATATACTGAACGTATGTCCTCTTGATATGTGTAACTCTTTGTAACTGACTGAATATATATCTTTTGTATTCTGATAACCCTCTCGATAAGATCTGTTAGGTTTATATGCATATTAATAAATGTATCCTCGTGTATTAGTACCTGTGTGTGTGCGTTGTTTGAGTTATATCGCATGGTTGGATTCTAAAGCCATCAAAAGAATCAATTTTGCGATTTACTGCTACAATTAATAATTGTCCCAGTAAATGCCCAAACCCTACAGAACTGGTACCTTCAGAGAGCACACTATACTACATTTTTGGCGTCCCTGGGTGGGCGTGGCAAGACTGAAATTAGTCAACCAAGCGGAATAATTCATATAAAACGCCGCGGGTTTCATACACGACAATACAGTGTGCTGAAAGCCGAAAGGAAAAAAAGTTCCCCTTGCTCTTTAAGCAGTGCTTGATTGTTTTGTGATCTTTTGCAATCTACCGGGTTGATTGCATACTTGATCTTGTGGTTTTCTGTGGTAAAACTGTGATTTCGTACTTAAAAGTAATACTCTTTAAGTTTAACGATGGTTGCTAAAAGGTCTGAATTCCCGTCGGTATTAAGCACTCTCTCTAGCAGCGACAAGTCTGACCACGATCTCCGTCATATCTCCGTCAGCAGAGAAGCTAGAATAAATCTCCATTCTCTGAGAGAGCTAGCAAAGGACATAGAGAGATTTGACCCAGCAGTGTCAGAGAATAATATTGAGAGTTATATTCAGGACCTCAGGTATACCCTGCAGTACCTGCCAAACGCCACAGAACAGGAGAAAGTGTTTCTGGTCAGGAAAACTACCAGCAGAGCTGTACATGAGTGGATGGCTAGGCAGATGAAAAAAGTCTGTAATGATTTTGAGGAGCTGTGTCAAGTACTTATCGAAGAATACAGTGCGTTTATTGACCCGACTGCCGCGATAGCCGCAGCCCTTAACATTAAGCACAAGAGAGCAGAGTCCCCTCGCGAATATTACGAGAGACTTAGACAAACTTATTTTGCAGGGCGAAATGATGAGGGTTGCGAAGAGAACACACATTTCAAGGGTTTATTCATTGCAAATCTCCACCCATCAGTCAGAAAGATGATCTTAATGCATACAGATGCACAGACCATGAAAATGACTGATATTAAGAGATTCGTGCAGAAAGCCTGGGAGTATGATGTCCAAAGTCGCTCTGAGCAAAAACCTGCTAAAGCGACTGTGTTCGTCGTCAGAGCCAGCAAGGTTAATTCCCCCCTGCTCGAAGAAGCACAGGCTCCTGAGCTGGCTAAGCCCCGTTCCAAAGCAGGCACACAGGACCGCACCCAGCGTCCTAAGTGCCATGAGAACACCGGGGGAGGGAAAGGGCTAGAAAAAGCTGAACAAAAGGATTCAGTAGCCGCCCGCCTGGCCAGGCTTGAACAAGCTTTATTAGGACAGGGACAACCACTCCCCAAGGCTGCCGGAAGCGTGATTGAGCTGATACTCTCCACTGGAGGAGGCGGAGACCCGCCCCCTCTCCCTCCCTCAGTCTATCTGATTGAGTGGAAGGGTTCCTGCTTGGATGAGGTCAGCCACTCCCAAGTGAGTGCTGACTCCACCCCTGAAGTCACAGAGCAGGCAGTAAAACAGACGACAAACAAGAAGCTTTTATCTCAAGGCTGCCATGGGAGATGTCTTACACAGTGAGACACTGATTGACACTGAGGTTGAGAGGTGTTTGATGTCACGCAACAAGCTCAAACGGGTTGAAAAAGAAAAGGGCATGCGACTCAGAGAGGAACCTTTGGTGGATCACCAGAAAGGCAAAGTGTGGAAACAGGTCAAGGCTCCTAAGCCTTCTGTAAAGAAGGAAAGGGGGTCAAGAGGCAGACTGTGCTCACACAGTGCCCACCGGACACAGAAGCCTATACGGAGATTCCTTCTGTTCTCTCTGGACAAGAAATAAAAATATTTTCTTGTTCCCCGAATATACAGGGAAGTCGTGCCCCTGCCGAGGTCCCAACAGCCTCCATGCCACAGGAGCTGTGCTCCAAGCAGCCGCCTGATCCACCAGGTAAAGCACACCCCTTTTACATCCCTAAAGAGGAGCAGATCTCCCCACCTGGCAATGAAAAGGAGCTTTCCCTGTGCACCCTGGCACCCAAGAGGGGTCAGGAACACCACCCTGCAGTGGTGGAAGGGATCCAGATGGCAGGAGAGCAGGTTGGTGATGTAGCCCTCACCCTTAGCCCTGAGAGGTCCTCTATTAGTGAGGATCTGCTTGAGCAGCTGTCACAGGGCCACCGCCAGGTGCCCCTTGTGCAACATTCACAGGTTAGACAGGAGGTCCAGCTGGACACTGAGACTACTGCGCTGTGGACACACCTGATCCCAGATGCCGATTCCCTCTGCTGTGACCCAGGGAACCTGCAGTCAGGTAACATTATTTCTCACAACTACCAGGTAGTGAGTGAGACTGACCTGATTGTTCCTGCCTCAACAGCAGGGTTGCCAATACACCCAGTCCCCAGGAATGGACAGGGAATGAAAGCCAAACCGGTTTTCTCACAGCCACCAGCTCAGTCTGTCAGTCTGAGTCTGACCGACAGTGGTTCAGCCAGACTGGAGCTGGATGGTCAAGCCACCCGCCTGCCAGTTTAGGGCATCGCAAAGAGGGGTGTCAGAATCCCCGCCTGCACTGACATGGGCCTGGTGAGTGATAGTGAGTTCAAAGATAGTGAACTAGCTATCCCACTGCTGGGGCAGCTCCCTGAACCCCTAGCGAGGGAAAGGGGGAGCGAGCAGGTGTCCTACACCTACCCCCAGCGAAAGATTGTAAACACGCCGATAGAGGGATTCCTCAATCAGGAAGTGTGCAGGGTGGACTGGAACAGTGAGAATGGGGTTACAATCCCAGATCACTCAGGTGCTCCAGATGACCTCTCAGCTGAGGGTCAGGCATGCTCCACTGCTGCACCGCCCCCTGCAGGGTTCCTAGAGCACAGGCATGAACAAATTGAAAAAGCAGATGCCCTGGAAAAGGAGGAGCAGCATCAGCAGCTGCGTCAGATCTCCCCAGATTTCCAGGATGTTGGTGCCCAAGATGCCACATGGCATACTGAGAAAGACACCATGTACATGCTGCGCCAGCTTAGAAAGGCAACAGTCACTCAGAAGGAGATGACTGGGATCAGCCACCCGAAAAGACTTTTGGGAGAACTGATTGCTGCCGCCACTGTTGCAGGTTTGCTATTTCTGGTAGGTTTGTGTGCTACTGGCACTCTCACCCTGACTGCCCCAAGGAGGCAGGTGTCAGAGATGCCAGAGGGTAATGATAGACTGTATCGACAGCAGCAAATGTTGGAAAGCTTAGGGAAAACCCTACAGGCAACTTTCTATGCAACAGGGCTATACCTTATTCCCCAAACAGTGGACATGATTGTTGGTGTTATACAGTGGGTTTATGCTTGTGTGCAACAGGCCAGAATGTTGACACAAGACCTCTTAAGGGAGCTTAGTGCCACTGTAGCCAGTCTAACCATGGCACAAATCCCAACCCACTTGATTCCACTCTTCTCAGTAGAGGAGTATGTGACATTAACCCCTTTGCTCATAGCTCACCTAGAAGTTAATCCAAGATTGAATTCGGTTCCAAATCTTGAGATGGGTATGGCTACCAAAGCTATCCATTGGCTGTGTCTAAACGATTCACTAATGAAGAATGTAAAGCTACTAACGGGCAGAGGGAGGTTAATGAACCCCATGAAGAGCAGGTGGGAAGTAAATGGCTGGTTAGCACACCACATTTAACTGTCACTATGACTTGTGACAGGCATGATACAGCTACCGCAATGCAGCTACCTAATCAAACAGTTTTCCTGCAAGTTCCCGAGGAGGCCACAGTGCTCTTGAACTTAACACTGTACTGTCTAGAACCAGACAACATAAGACCAAACTTGGATGCCTTCAGGTGCCACACTATTGAATTGGATAGAAATCCAAGAAACAGTAAGCCCTGAAGAGGTACAGGTAGTTAGTTTGCTTTAATGGAACAAACCTCCAAACCACCCTAGCAGATACCCAACACAGGTGTCGTGGTTCATCAGGGGGGCTGGGAACAGGAACTGGTGTTATTGTAACACTACTGCCGGGTAGTTGGATCATGACTGACAGTGTACTCTGAATGCTGTACTCTCGCATCAAGATGTACTCTGGGTAGCATGAATGAGTCAAAGGTAGAATGTCAAAAGAAAGGAAGTGACTTCTCCCCAAATATCTACTACAGAGGTATCAGATATTGACAGTGAACTTCCTGATGTGTAATTCCTAGACTGAGATGATGTCTCCTACCGTGTTTATACATACTCCAGATGTTATTCATCATGTTTGTTCCCAATGCTGGTTCCGGTATGAATTCTCGAGGAGTAATGTGGACATTTAAGATTAATGTTCTAATGGCAAGGGACATCACTTAACTCTGTTTTGTTTTGAAGGCAACAATGCCTCAGGACCTCGTGACCTTCAAAAAGGGGGGATATGTAGCGGCGAGGCTTATTAATAAAAAAGAATTAAGTGTTCTGAGCTTTCCCAAATGGTCCCATCTCTGTTCATCTCTGTGGTGCAGCCACAGAGAAACTATTCATGCAGGCTGATTTAAGGTTTACTTTGATAAGGTTTCCTAGGACAGCTCCCAAAGGGGGATGCACTTAGCTAAGCCTGGCTATCATGATCAATGGTCATCCATTGGCGCCTATCTGTCGAGGGAGTGCCAGATGGACATCTGGACTGCATTCCTAAGTGTCAGGAGTAAGTGACTCATATCTCACCTTGATCAACCAATCAGGGACTGGTAGGGCCAAGTAACCCACGTGGGACTCGGATGCCCATGGAACTTTCAGTCAATCAATGAGCTGAAGTTCCTCCAGGTAAAAACAGGCAACACAGAGATTCAGTAAGATTCAGTAAGATTCTGGAGAGGATTCTGTGGACTGTTCTAAAGGGAATTCAAAGGAGAATTCCAGGGCAGGACGGCACAGGAGCAGAAGGCTCCCAAGGGCAGGACATTCTCGCAGCGCGCCTCCTGACCATCCTGAGACTCAGCCCGGACAACCACGGAATGGCCAGTGTGTCCGAGTGCCAGAACTTTCCTTTGTTCTAAGAGTCTAGAGTGGAGGTTGCCAGAGAGTAACCAGCAGCAGGCCTCGTGAACAGGTCGGAACTGTGGAAAGCTGAATCACTATTCAGAACTAGCTCTTTATCAGGAACGAGCCGGTCCTCTTCCTGACTTGCTGGGACCCACAGTCATCTTTTCTCCTGTGCACAAACTTTGCTAGTTAAAGCCAACAGTGAGCATCAGCAGCGCACCGTCGCAAGCCGCACAGCACAGCCTGGCACGGAGCCAGAGAGCGCGGATTGGACAGCAACAAGCCTGCAACTGTTTCTTTGTGCCCGCAGGAGATCTGAATCCCCAGAGATTGGATGAGTATTCAACTTCAATGCATTACAGCTCGAGAATTCAATTGTTATCCAAACCAGTTGATATCAATTTAATTCCTAAGAGTTATGTACTTGTTTTGAGTATCTAATGTAGAAGTTATAACCAAGTTCATTTACGAAACGGTCTTAATGAATGATATACTGAACGTATGTCCTCTTGATATATGTAACTCTTTGTAACTGACTGAATATATATCTTTTGTATTCTGATAACCCTCTCGATAAGATCTGTTAGGTTTACATGCATATTCTATGTATTAATAAATGTATCCTCGTGTATTAGTACCTGTGTGTGTGCGTTGTTTGAGTTATGTCGCATGGTTGGATTCTAAAGCCATCAAAAGAATCAACTTTATGATTTACTGCTACAATTAACAATTAAGATTCATAGCCGTTCAGGGACGCCAAATATGTAACGTTGCCATAGCCAAAATGTAATGTAGTGGCTCTCTGAAGGCACCAGTTCTGTAGGGTTTGGGCATTTACTGAGACAATTATTAATTGTAGCAGTAAATCACAAAGTTGATTCTTTTGATGGCTTTAGAGTCCAACCATGCGACATAACTCAAACAACGCACACACACAGGTACTAATACACGAGGATACATTTATTAATACATAGAATATGCCTTAAACCTAACAGATCTTATCGAGAGGGTTATCAGAATACAAAAGGTATATATTCAGTCAGTTACAAAGTGTTACACATATCAAGAGGACATACGTTCATTATATCATTCATTTAGACCGTTTCATAAATGAACTTGGTTATAACTTCTACATTAGATACTCGAAACAAGTACATAACTCTTAGGAATTAAATTAATATCAACTGGTTGGGATAACAATTGAACTCTCGAGCTGTAATGCATTGAAGTTGAATACTCATCCAATTTCTGGGGATTCAGATCTCCTGCGGGCACAAAGAAACAGTTGCAGGCTGTTGCTGTCCAATCCGCGCTCTCTGGCTCGGTGCCAGGCTGTGCTGTGCGGCTTGCGACGGTGCGCTGCTGATGTTCACTGTTGGCTTTAACTAGCAAAGTTTGCGCACAGGAGAAAAGATGACTGTGGTCCCAGCAAGTCAGGAAGAGGACCGGTTCGTTCCTGATGAAGAGCTAGTTCTGAATAGTGATTCAGCTGTCCACAGTTCCGACCTGTTCACGAGGCCTGCTGCTGGTGCTAACCTCGGGTGGATCCTCTGGTTATTCTCTGGCAACCTCCGCTCTAGACTCTTAGAACAAAGGAAAGTTCTGGCACTCGGACAAACTGGCCGTTCCGTGGTTGTCCGGGCTGAGTCTCAGTATGGTCAGGAGGCGCGCTGCGAGAATGTCCTGCCCTTGGGAGCCTTCTGCTCTTGGGCCGTCCTGCCCTGGAATTCTCCTTTGAATTCCCTTTAGAACAATCCACAGAATCCTCTCCAGAATCTTACTGAATCTCGTTGAATCTCTCAGGCTCTCTGTGTTGCCTGTTTTTACCTGGAGGAACTTCACCTCATTGATTGGCTGAAAGTTCCATGGGCATCAGAGTCCCACGTGGGTTACTCGGCCCTACCAGTCCCTGATTGGTTGATCAAGGTGAGATATGAGTCACTTACTCCTGACACTTAGGAATGCAGTCCAGATGTCCAACTGGCACTCCCTAGACAGATAGGCACCAATGGATGACCATAGATCATGATAGCCAGCTTAGCTAAGTGCATCCCCCTTTGGGAGCTGTCCTTATCAAAAGAAAACATCTTAAATCAGCTTGCATGAATAGTCTCTCTGTGGCTGCACCACAGAGATGAACAGAGAAATGGGGCCTAATTTGGGAAAGCTCAGAAACACTTAATTCTTTCTTATTAATAAGCCTCGCCGCTACACTGGTCTTTCTCTTAATTAAAAAAAAATGTGAACTGATGGCTCTTGGGAACTGTGATGTTTCATCTATATGTGATATTCCTGTAAAATATGTAGTTAAATATCTAGGTATTAAGGCTTCCAAAAATCCAAAAATTAGAAATGATCTAAACTTTTCTCCAATTATGCATTCATTCGAAAAAAAACTTGACTTATGGTTGTTAAGAGACCTTTCTTTAAATGGTCGAATACTTTTGTCTAAATCTGAGGGTTTATCTAGATTAGTTTATGCTTCACTGGTTCTAGATGTACCACCTGCAACTATTAGGAAAATTGACTCCAAACTTTTCAAATTTATCTGGAGGAATAAACCCCATTATCTCAAAATAGAAATTATTTGTCATCCACAGGCAGAAGGGGGCTTAAATGCTTTAGACTTTAGGACATCAAATGCTATTTTTAAGATTAAATGGATACAAAACTATTTAAAAAATAAGCAAAGTGTATGGCATATAATCCCCAAATTGATATTTCAAGAAGTAGGGGTTCTAGAGTTTTTACTAAAATGTAACTTTGACATTGGAAAAATCCCCTTGAAACTTGCCAGTTTTCATAAACAAGTACTTCTGACGTGGTCACTTATGTATAAACATAACTTTTCCCCACATAGATTTACTATCTGGAACAACAAATGTATAAAAATTAGAAATAAAACCTTATTTTTTTAAAACTGGGTCAAGAATGATATAATTTGGATTAAACAATTAATCAAGGCTGATGATGAAATATATGGTTACACCGAGTTTGTTAATAGATACAATATTTCTATTACTTTGGATCAGTATTTTGCTGTAATTAATATGATTCCTGGGGAAATATTAACTCTTTTAAGGAGTTGTAATAGTAGTCCTTTAGAAACATTGGAAGAATTTATAGATCATATTAAACTACAAGGAAAGGATATTGTGAGTTGTGGATGTAATAACCAATTTTTGAGATCTCTGTTAAAAAATGATAATTTGCTTGCGACTACAATATATTGGAATTCCGCATTTGGAAAGCGCATTGATTGGAGAAAAATTTGGATGATGCCCAATAAATATTGTATAACCAATAAAATTAAGGAGGTTTCATACAAAATAATTCATCAAATTTACCCAGTTAAAACTCTTGTTACCCAACGATTTAAAATTAATATAGATGACAAATGTGTTTTTTGTGACAATAGCCCTGAAACTATTCAGCATTTGTTTTGGTTATGTCCCAGGGTAAAAATGTTCTGGACTAATTTGCAGAATTATATAAAAGAAGACACGAATATTGATATTTGTTTTGTTGAAAAAGATATTATGTTAAGTTTCAGCCCCAGTGAAAACAATATAAAAATTTCTTTTGTAATACATTTTATTATTATATTGGCACGTTATCACATACACAAAAAGAAGTGGTCTGGGAGGTACCCTGTATTTGAGCATTTTAAAATGGAAGTAAAGGGGTATTTGCAGACTATTTCGAAATGCAAAAATATGAAAGCGGTGCGGACATTATTTTTATTTAATTTGTTTAATCTTTTTTCATAACTTGAATTGATGTAGTAGTATGTACCCCTGACAATATTTTTGTTTAGAATTGTTATATGTACTCTTGTTTGTATTGTAATGTTTGTTCTTTTGTTAAGCATAAATAAAAATTAAAAAAAACTTAGTGGGACCAATCTTGCTGAAGTTGTTTAGAGAAGCAGTGCATGAGTCCATGAGGACAGGGGTATTGATGGTCTTATATAAGAAAGGAGATACAACGGACCTGTCAAATTGGAGGCCTCTCATGATGCTCACTACTGATTCTAAGATCTTTGCCCGACTTTTGGCCAACAGACTGCAGACCGTGTTGACTGACATAATTGGACGGGGGCAAGCGTGTAGTATACCTGGAAGGTCTGGGATGAAAGACTTGGAATTGTTGAGGGACATTATGGCTTGGTTGGAGGATAGGCGAGTGCCCTTGTTGGTGGTGGGACTCGATTTAGAGAAGGCTTTTGATAGGGTTAACCATTGTTTTTTATTAAAGGCAATATCCATTTACGGTTTAGGTAATGCCGATCTCTTTGATTCAACTGTTTTATCATAAGGCGGGGAGTAAAGGCCATCTGGGGATAAAGTGTTTCAGGAGGCCAGTGTTAGACAGGGATTTCCCCTCTTCCCACTCCTTTATGTTCTTATTGCACCACTTGTGAATGCAATTAGGGGTAATCCAAGGATTGATGGCATCTTTCTCCCTGGAAGCAATTGGCCGTCACTCAAAATTTTGTGGATGTGATGACGTGACAGTGGTCCTTAGTTATTAGCAGAGTCTTTATGTGGCCTTGGAAGTGATAGAGCAATATTCCAGAGTATCAGGATCTAAACTAAACAAGGAGAAATTCTGCATTAAGTATTTTGGTAATTGGCCTGACCAAAACGAGAGAATAGGGGGCTTGGTAGTTTGTAAACGTCCCTTAAAAGTCTTCGGAGTCCTTTTTGGTGAGGGAATGCCGGCCAGAATTAATTGGTCAACAGCTCTCGCTAAGGTCCAAAAACATTTATGATTATGGAAAGCGAGACATCTGTCCTTCTTGGGCAAAGTTTTGGTTTTGAAGGGAGAAATTTTACAGTGACTGTTATACTTGGCATACAGATGCAGCCATTCAAAATGGGTGAGGTATTTCACGGCATACCGCGACACGCCCACCGGGGTATCACGCGGTATCACGTGTGTCACATGACTAGCTATCCGGCGTCGCCTTGTAAAACCGCCAGGGGGAGCTTAACCTCTCATGTACAGCATTTGAGCCTTTAATTTTGAACTGTGTATTACAGCATGTTAATCATCAGTCATTCAAATGTTGGTATATTTTATGAAAGCAAGATTGCTCAGTTGGACAAAAGTACACAACCTACCTTTATCAGAAATATTTATGCATCAAAGCCTTTACTGAAGATATTACTAATAGTATTAATAATGGATGACTTTGGACAAGCTGTATACTCAAAGTATAATTTCTTTAGCACATTTGTACAAGCACTTGGAATCTGTACAAGCCATACTTTGTCAGGCATTTTGTTTTACTTCAACGGGCATAAAAACTTCCTTGCTTTTAACAGGGCGTTTCATAATTTCTAACTACGAAAATGATTTAACATGCGACACCTATCATGAAAAGAAAAAAATACACACCAGTATTCCATTTCTCCCTAAACATTGTAAGCTTCGAAGTCTTTAACTAACGTGATACCGGAGTCAACAAGCATACTTTTAGAATTTGATTAAAAGGGAATATAATATGGAATCGCGTATCTCAAGAATTTAATAACGGTATGATTATATCCGTGTACTGCGGCAGGGCTGTTTCGCCTGCCTGCTTATGCGAGCTGTCTTGTAGCCTACTGGTCTAGGTGCGTGACTACCAACTGGCAGGTTGTGTGTTCGAATCCAGCTGGTGCTGGACCTTTCAGTTTTATTTATTTATTTTTTAATCGCGTAACATAAACATATTACCGTATGCAAACTGTACTGTATACAATATGTATATGTATATTTAATGTCTTAACTGTGCCCGTTTAAGTATTGAATATTCATATCTAATTTTACCACTGAAGGGAAATCTTAACATAAACATACAGTATATGGTTGGTCTCGGTACTTTAAAGAAAAAAATACACATCAGTATTCCATTTCTCCCTAAACATTGTAAGCTTCGAATGAAACCACTAAATAAAGACTTAAGATTTCTATATTTATGATTTGTTTTATTTAATGTTGGTAGCAGGATGAACTGTCAGAGTGTATATTTTGTCGCAAAGTTGCTACAAGATGTTAACAGTGAAAAAGGTATTTAGAAATGAGTTATTTCAAGATGAAAAAGAAAACATACACGAAACATGGTTTCATTACGACCAGAATCGGTCTTGAGATATTTTTAACTTGATTTACAGTATTTGAGAGGTATGTCTTAACACCGATACTACAGTGCTTAAGTACTGCTCACGTATATGTTTCTAGGTTTATATTATGCATTTCATACGGTCAAATTACTTTTGAGCAACTAATAAGAAGCGCTAAACGGTATGCGTTTTAGTTTCGTTTTGTGCTGGAACCCGTGGATTGATTAGAGATATCAAGTACATACAAGTCATTTTTTAAATGTTGTAGTTCGTCTTGAAAAAATGTTACGAGTACATCATCTATCAACAATTAGGTTCTGTTTCCATATTGCGGATTTTGGTTAGGTACAGTATTATCAAATCCAGTGGCGCTGTGTGTTACTTTACTGAGTCCCAATCTGTGATTGAAACCTGTAAAACCGGTTTAATTCGTCACAGCCAGCACTCTTCAGGTGTGAGGGTCTTCTGCTCAGAATGAAACGCTAAAATGTTTGTGTATATTCTAATGGTAGTGGGGACAGGGTGTGTGGGAAAAGGTTTGTTCTTCACACCTGAAACATTTTCTCTGATTTTCTTCGCAGTTAACCGATCTTGTTACAGCATGTTACAGTTTACTATTATTAACCATATTAATTTTAAGTGCTTAATGTAAAATCTTGTAAAAATATATTTTCATTGTTCAAATATACATTAAGTCTGACTATCATATAATAAGTTAAATACAAAACTAAGGAAAAAATATGGTTAAATATAATTCAAAATATTTTGCTAACAATGTTAACTGTTTATGAATAATAAAATGTATTAACTAAGGAGTAGGATGGCACAGTTGTTAGTATGTTTTTTGTTTTGTTTCTTTTTCATAAATACAACAGTAGTACCTGATGTCTCAGTGGCTTTCAAAATTAAATTATGCATGCAAACCTGTGAACTAGAAAGATAACTAAGATTTTAATACTAATTAAATGACCGCGGGCACTTCCCACCCCCTCTACATTCTCAGAGTAGAACAGACTAACCTTCTAATGAAAGACGGTCCACCCCCCACGGACAGGAAAAGTGCCCAAAGGCACTTAAAATTAATATGGTCAGTAACGGTAAACAGTAACATGGTAAGAAGGAGCACGTACAAACGTTTTCGAAATAACCACATGTAAGACTCTGATCCTAAAAATGGGATTTCTATATGTCTTTATTTAGTGTTCACATTAGTGACAAAGGCTAAACTTAGCTTCAGTAACGTGTACATACAGATGCAGCCATTCAAAATGGGTGAGGTATTTCGCGGCATACCGCGGTGGGCGTGTCACAGTATCACGCAGTATCACGCGGTGTCACGTGTGTCACGTGACTAACTATCCGGCGTCGCCTTGTAAAACCGCCAGGGGGAGCTTAACCTCTCATGTACAGCATTTGAGCCTTTAATTTTGAACTGTGTATTACAGCATGTTAATCATCAGTCATTAAAATGTTGGTATATATTATGAAAGCAAGATTGCTCAGTTGGACAGAAGTACACAACCTACCTTCATCAGAAATATTTATGCATCAAAGCCTTTACTGAAGATATTACTAATAGTATTGATAATGGATGACTTTGGACAAGCTGTATACTCAAAGTATAATTTCTTTAGCACATTTGTACAAGCACTTGGAATCTGTCCAAGCCATACTTTGTCAGGCATTTTGTTTTACTTCAACGGGCATAAAAACTTCCTTGCTTTTAACAGGGCGTTTCATAATTTCTAGCTACGAAAATGATTTAAAATGCGACACCTATCATTCAACTAGAGCTTAAAATATCACAAGGATAATATGGAATAATATGGAATCGCGTATCTAAAGAATTTAATAACGGTATGATTATATCCGTGTACTGCGGCAGGACTGTGTAAGGCTGTTTCGCCTACCTGATCATGCGAGCTGTCTTGTAGCCTACTGGTCTAGGTGCGTGACTACCAGCTGGCAGGTTGTGTGTTCGAATCCTGCTGGTGCTGGACTTTTATTTTAACAAACATTTCTTCGAAAAAATAGGTAAGCGATATTATGGACAATCAATTGACTTTTATATTTCAAAATATCGCAACATGATCGATATTTGCGATATTTTGAATATATCTTCCCTTCTGACAGCGGTTCCTGCTTCTATTGTGTGTGTGTGTGCAACAGTAATTTTTTAAAGAGAAATGGAGGCTGGACAGTATGTGTTACAATATAAACATTTAGATTGATTTAAATCGTGTTCTGATTTAAATCGCAAACTCGTGTTTAATTATGTGTTTTTTAATCATGATCAGGCTAATGCATTTCTACATTTTCTGTATGAACCAGCTTTGAGGTTCATACAGAAAGACAGCTTGTGTTTAAATTGAGTGTAAGGTAATTTATGCTTCTAAAGTCATGGTCAGTATTGTTGTACTGTGCTGTACTGTGTCACATTATTTTATAGCGTTTTTATTGCGTTATTAAATCCGGTGCCGCTGTGTTAGTTTCCTGACTCACATTATTTAAACTGCGACACTGATCATTCATCTCTAAATAAACTTTATTTTATATAGCGTTTTAAGCAAATAGGTAATTAGATTGCTCATAAACCTAATCACTTTTTCTACATAAACACAGCGTGATTGCTCTCTGAAAATGCTTTTCCTTTATTTTTAAAGTAGGCTCAGATTTCAACTATAGATCGTATTATTATAAACTTTCTTGGAAAAATGTATTTTATGTAAACCATGTTTGCTATTAATTCATTTAGGGCTAAAATACGTTCATTGTCTTCTAATCGAGTCGAGTTGACATTGGAAGCCTGCCACACCCGCACCGTTAAACCAACGCATTAGCACGTCAAAGCCCATTGAGCCAGTATTGGCTTTAGTATCCCCCCCTTCTCCCCTCAATTCAATTCAGTTCAAGGTGTTTTATTTGCATGACAGATGGGTACAAGCAGTGTTGGGTATGTATATTGTAACGCTTACGGCAGACAGGCACTGTGTAGGAGCCGACGCACCAGAGCAGCGCCTGCAATTTTTATATTTATAACTAAGTTTTTAAAATTAGTCAAGCAATACGAAGCATCTCCTTTTACTTAGTGCCTGAGCATACTGCAACGCGTGTGAAGCCCATAAACGATATTAATTTTGGAACTTAAACATACAGTATATGGCTGGTCTCGGTACTTTAAAGAAAACATACACACCAGTATTCCATTTCTCCCTAAACATTTTAAGCATCGAAGTCTTTAACTAACGCGATACCGGAGTCAACAAGCATACTTTTAGAATTTGATTAAAAGGGAATATAATATGGAATCGCGTATCTCCAGAATTTAAAGACCAGACAATCGCAAACTCGTTTTCAATAAAATTATTTTATTCATTCAGCAGTTTGTGAGAGGGACATCCAGCAGGGAGAGACACACACACCGGTTTTCATTGACAACATTGTTTTTTTTTCAATTCCTCTTGTCTAACAGGAATGTTTTGTTTGTGGACAGACTGTTAGACAAGAGGAAAAGACCGCCTCCTCCTACGAAGCATTTCGTTGATCCGATCACTAATTCTTTTCCAGTCGTACGCAGCAAGGGTTGAGAATCTCCGATTCACCATCGTACTAATAGTTTCCTGGAGATTGGGTTAAAAAAAAACAAAAAACATACTAACAACTGTGCCATCCTACTCCTTAGTTAATACATTTTATTATTCATGAACAGTTAACATTGTTAGCAAAATATTTTGAATTATATTTAACCCTATTTTTTCTTTAGTTTTGTATTTAACTTATTATATGATAGTCAGACTTAATGTATATTTGAACAATGAAAATATATTTTTACAAGATTTTACATTAAGCACTTAAAATTAATATGGTTAATAATAGTAAACTGTAACATGCTGTAACAAGATCGGTTACAAGAAGAAAATGCTTTCAGAGAAAATGTTTCAACCAAACCTGTTCCCACACACCCCGCCCCCACTACCATTAGAATATACACAAACATTTTAGCGTTTCATTCTGAGCAGAAGACCCTCACACCTGAAGAGTGCTGGCTGTGACGAATTAAACCGGTTTTACAGGTTTCAATCACAGACCATGTGACATGGGACTCAGTAAACTACAGTAACACCGTATTTGATAACGCTTTAAAAACGCTATAAAATAATGTGACTTGGCACAGAACAAGTTTACAACACAGTACAAAGATAAATGCTGACCATGACTTTAGAAGCATAAATTGCCTTACACTCAATTTAAACACAAGCTGTCTTTAGCCCTCTAAGCTGGCTAGGCTCAGAACACACAGCTTCATTAGCGAATACATATGCAGGACAACTAGAGAAGACGTTTTACAGAGGATGGATTTTTAGGAACATCCCATCAGACATCCCATCATATTCACAACGTGAAATCTAGAAAATAATATTACGTAACCAAAATCCGCAATATGGAAACAGAACCTGTGTAATTGTTGATAGATGATGTACTCGTAACATTTTTTCAAGACGAACTACAACATTTAAAAAATGACTTGCATGTACTTGATATCTCTAATCAATCCACGGGTCCCAGCACAAAACGAAAGTAAAACGCATACCGTTTCTCGCTTCTTATTGCTCAAAAGTAATTTGACCGTATGAAATGCATAATATAAACCTAGAAACATATACGTGAGCAGTACTTAAGCACTGTAGTATCAGTGTTCAGACATACCTCTCAAATACTGTAAATCAAGTTAAAAATATCTCAAGACCGATTCTGGTCGTAATGAAACCATGCAAGGGAGTTTTTATGTCCGTTGCAGTTCTTTTGCAACATGAATATAATTATATCGTTATTAATTTCTTGAGATGAGCGATTCCATATTATATTCCCTTTTAATCAAATTCTAAAAGTATGCTTGTTGACTCCGGTATCACGTTAGTTAAAGACTTCGAAGCTTACAATGTTTAGGGAGAAATGTAATACCGGTGTGTATTTTTTTCTTTAAAGTACCGAGACCAGCCATATACTGTATGTTTATGTTAAGATTTCCCTTCAGTGGTAAAATTAGATATGAATATTCAATACTTAAACGGGCACAGTTAAGACATTAAATATACATATACATATTGTATACAGTACAGTTTGCATACGGTAATATGTTTATGTTACGCGATTAAAAAATAAATAAATAAAACTGGAAGGTCCAGCACCACCTTTATGTTTATATGGTTGTTTTTGTTGGTTGGTTGTTATTATGGTTATTAATAATACGATCTATAGTTGAAATCTGAGCCTAAACAAAAAGAAAAAGCAAGTGATTAGGTTTATGAGCAATCTAATTACTTATTCGTTTAAAAAGCTATATAAAATAAAGTTTATTATTAATTTGCTGGACAGAGCGGTGAACATTATTATGCATAAGACAAAGATAACGATCCTGATCAGTTTAGAAATCTGTGTACGCTGTAAGGTTTTTATTTCTTAAAATTTTAAAATACACGTTTTGAATAGAAAGAAATCCTCTTCCTGGTATAGCAAACCAGCACGTCTTTTTTCTCCAATCAGAGGGGTGTCAGATGGTGTCAGCCAATCGCCATTCTGCGTTGGGTAGCAACGGGTGACTGTTCTCAGGCGGAAGATGTAAACAGCTTAATGTTCGTGTTAAATATTTTTTTTTAATTAAAATTCATTCTATACAGCAATCGCATATTTGGGTACCGTTTCATAAAACTTTCATGCTTAAAATGTTTAGGGAGAAATGGAAGACTGGTGTGTATTTTTTCTTTAAACTACCAAGACCAGCCATACACAGTACAGTTTACATACATACAGTAATGTTTTAAATTAATATCGTTTATGACCTTCAGATGCGTTATGCTCCTCTTCTTTTTATGCTCAGCTACTAAAATTTCCCTTTAGTGGTAAAATCCATATAAATATTCAACACTAAGCGGATTAAAATGTGCACAGTAAAGACATTAAATGATTAAATCTTTGCACTACCAACCAATGCACCACGAGTGCCCCTGTCGGTCATTTTGGCCAGCCAATCACTTGCCCTGCAGTACCCTCCGGTGCCCCGCGGTGGCTTGTGGGTAGGTTACCGTACCGCGGGTTTTTACCGCACATTTTGAATGGCTGCATCTGTAGGTATATCCGCTACCTGCAAGGATGTGACAAGATTTTGTAAGGACGTTTTTTTTCCTTCATATGTGGTGGGGGGATATAAATACATTAAGCGTTTGGACATGTATCGCAGATTAGATGAAGGTGGCAGGGATGTACCTCATATCCCATTGAAATTAGACTGTCTCTATGCATCTCAGCTTAGCTTGGCGGTGTCCACTCCGGTGACGCATGATTGTCAGTATTTTGTGAGGTTTTGGTTTTCCTACCATATGAGACATTTGGTGTCATGGGATAACTCCATCCGGCTGTGGCACTATCAGCACGCAGCACAGTGGGTGAAAACACATCCAGAGTGTAAAGCTAACATGATTGCTCTTGACCGTAAAAAGTTTTATTTGAGGACTATACAGATGCAGTTTTCAAGACCTGCATCTGTATGGAATTGACTCTGAGGTCTAGGTGTGGGTGCAGCCAAAGGGCAATCATTGGCTTGATCTTAACTGGCTTTGTGTGTGGAACAGTCAAATCTTTAATGCATAGCCACCGTGTTGCAAAGTCTGCTTTATGTCCAGCACCCACTTGTGTGCAAGTGGAAACCATTGGGCATGTAATTTGGGATTGTTTTGGGGGAAATAGTGAAATTTTTTATTTGGCGGACGTGAATTTTGTTTTGGGGTACAATGTGTTGCTTTATGGGTTACGAGCCGACATGGTGGACGAGTCGTGCCTGTTTTTGTTTTGGTATCTAATTAGTTTTGGTTTTGAAGGCAGACATTTTAGCGCGACTGTTATACTTGGCACTTGTCTATCCACAACCTGCAAAGATGCCACAAGATTTCTAAGGATGGCTTTCTCCTTTGTATGGGGTGGAGGGTATGAATACATTAAGCGTTTGGACATGTATCGCAGATTAGGTGAAGGTGCAAGGGATGTACCTCCCATCCCATTGAAATTGGACTGTCTCTATACATCTCAGCTTAGCTTGGCGGTGTCCACTCCGGTGACGCATGATTGTCAGTATTTTGTGAGGTTTTGGTTCTCCTACACTACAGCCCAGGCACTATCGGCATGCAGCACAGTGGGTGAGAACACACCCAGAGTGTAAAGCCGTCTCTTGACCATAAAAAGTTGTATTTCAGGAATCTATAGGTGGTATAGTTTTCAGGACCTGCAGTTTATGGAATTGACTGTGAAGTCTGTGCGAGGGTGCAGCCTAAGGGCATAGATAATCATTGGGACGATCTTAACTGGCTGTGTGTGGAACAGACTTCCAGTCAAATCTATAATGCATAGCCACCGTGTTGCGAAGTCTGCTTTATGTCCAGCGCCCACTTGTGGGCAAGAGGAAACCATTGAGCATGTATTTTGGGATTGCCATATAGCATGCAAGTTTTGGGGGAGATATTGTAAAATTTTTGATTTGGTGGATGTAAATTTTGTTTTGGGGTACAATATGTTGCTTTATGGGTTACGAGCCGACATGATGGACAAGTAGTGTCTGTTGTGGTATCTAATTAGTATGTGTGAGCAATTCCTATGGGACACTCGGTGTTCAGTTGTTAGGACTGGCATACATATTGCAGCATCTGGGATTTACAGGAGGATGATTGCAGAACACCGGCAAGTGAAGTGCGCTGGTGAGGCAAAGAGGTGGAAAAGCCTCCGTGTTCTAGCAGACCCTAATGGCCTTTTTGCCTGAAAGTGTGTTTGGCTTGGATGATGCTTTCTAATTGCTGTAATTTTTTTGGTAGTTTGTATAAATACAAAAAAAATGTAATATCTGATACGTCCCCCATCGGGGTACCACTATTAAATGGATTGTTGAAACAGGGAGCTGGATCGGGAGTTTGCTCTGTCCTCTCCACACATCGGCCCGGTATTGCAGCGCCTCCGGGAACGGTGCACTACCTTCTCTCAGTGGTGAAAAGACAGACGTAGCCCGCCAGCCAGCAAGCAAGCAAGCAAGCGAGGCGGACTGGAACTCCTTCTTGAGTCCAGGTCCGTCTCCATCCTCATTCTGCACACTTTGTCTAAATCAAACAACCCTGTACTCAAGGATTTAGAGGTCTGAGGAGCAATCAAGTGTAGCTGTAACGGAAGAGATATGGGACAGACTACAGCCCGAAAATTGAGACAATAGTATGAAAGATTTAAATTGGTTATGTGCTTGGGATAGACTGCCAGTGCGGGAAGTATTACATAGGCATAAACTGACACGATCCCCGATTTGCCCGAGGTCAGGTTGTAATGAAATAGACAGTCTCTCATGTTTTGGATTGCAAAATAACACAGTTAGCGTGGAGCAAATATGATAACCTGTTTATTAGATTGAAACCTGGATTTGTGTTGATGGAGAAGAAAGGTTATGGAAATGGGACTCAATTATTGGTACAAAAATATTTTGTTATGGTTCCTTTATAGTTTAATCAAACGTGTGTTATGGGACAGTATGTAGTGAAGTACAGGTGCGATGGGGGAGTTGGTTGGTTTGAGGCAATTCTGCATTTTCTATGAATTGGTACATAAAAATAATTCTGAGCAAAAGGACAATCCTTTTGAGGCTTTGATGATGGGGGAGGATGGAATCCACTTCTTAAGCACAGGTAAAGGAAAAGGAAAAAAAATTGGCAAGGGATCACCTGGAGTGTCATAAGAAGCAACTCAGGCAGGTTTAGACAAGCCACAGGCAATGTGCAGTCTTACGAAGGCATTCAGAGATTTATGTGGACAGTTTTAGATTGACAGAATTTCCGAGGAGATTTTGTAATTCTTTAAAAAAATCGGGGAGTGATAATAAGGGGATTTAAATGAATGGATAGTCTTGTAGTTTTACGGACAGAGGGTGATGAGTTTTGTTAAGAATTTTACAGTGGTAGCAAGATCCTTGTGGGAAAATTGAAAACAAACACAATAAGAGGACAGCACAAATAAAAAATTACAATAAGACTTGAGTGCAGTAGAAAGTACTACAGTATACTCCACAAACAGGGTTACTGCATTGGCCTTACATAGTTGCTGTGAGGTGCCGAGAGGCATGATCCTGTCTTGGTGCAGTTTCAGTAAAGGATTTTTTTGAGACATCTATTTTTTTTTTTAACGTGAGATGCAATTATAGAGCAGAGACAGCTGTTTCAGTGTCTGGTTTAGTATGGACATATGTCAGCATTGAAATAATGATACCAGCACTGGGATCAAAAAGAATAAGGATAGAATGAGACCACAATTAGAAGCCATAAGAAGATTAGGGACTTTAACCAGGACAGTATCTGTGTGTAGTTGGCAGAAACCAGATCGAATAACTTTGAAGAGGATACTGCACTGTAGGGTAGCAGAAGGTTCCGATGTGCACAACACCCTTAAGTTAACACATTAATATCAATTTCATTAAAGTAGAAGTAGTTACTCATGAGCACCTGACTGTTGATTATGATAATTAAAGTGATTTAGAAGTTACAAAAACCAACAATTTACTAAATATACTGTCTTTATTTTTATGCATCTCTTCTGTACATTTGCTATAAGCTTGATATTTTGAATGCTTTTATGCATCAAATGGTTTCTGTGAAATGAATCCTTGTGGATCCTTTAACCCTTGATTAAATAAAACTAAACACTGTGCCAGTAAACTCACAAAACCCTTACATATTTGGGCATCACATGCAAGGATTGGTTTAGACTAAGATAAGAATCAATTGAACAGAAACTCTTGAAGAACCCACCATGATCAATCTAGAAGTTTTCTGTAGACATTTTCTTGATCTGATGTGAGCTTTGTTTCATTGCTTACAACTTTCAACTCTTCTTTCTTGTTGGATGTTTCCCTGAGCATGTCCTGAGTGATGCCACTTTTTCAGTTCTTGTTTGAGGCAATCCAAATTGCTTCAGTTCTTTGCGTCTTAATGAAAGGACCTTGTCTTCAATTTTCACTAGAGCCTCATTGAGGATAGTATAATCATATGAGGCATTTTGAATCAGTTGCTTTGCATGGTAAAAAATGTCTACAGTGAGAGCTTCCTTGTGATTCTCCAATAAGGGTTGTGGGTTGGAAAGATGACATGCAGTGAGCATTTGGAAAGGAGAGATCTCCAAGTCTATAAGGTGAACCAGTCAATGTAGCCTCTGTAAGAGCTTCAACCCAGTGCTTGTGATCTTCTAGAAGCCCATGGAGATTGCAGGCTTCTCTGTAGAAATGAACACAAGGTCTTTCAACTTCTTTTGAAACACTCAGGACATTTGACCTGTAACAGTGTGAAGCAGTAAACATATATAGTACTCTTCATTGTTGAGATGAACAGCTTAAAATCTTCCTTAAAATCAGAGGCTTTGATTTCATGGGAATCCTTCAATTGGTGTTCCTTGTAATCTTGGTTTCCATATTCTTGATCCACTCTACCAAGAAAAGTATTTGGGAATGTCATGGTAAAGCAGTGTCTTTGCAAAATCATTTGAAGCACAGAGATCAAAGAAAGCTATTAGGTAGTGGCTTTTGCATCAAGGAAGGCTGCTTGATGGTTTTTGAGAGAAGTGGATTGGAGGGAACAACTGACTTGTTGTCCACAAATACTTCCTGACCTTAAATCATGATGATTGCCTCATGGCCACCATCAGGCCTCCTTATCTTGTACAGATGCAGCCATTCAAAATGGGTGAGGTATTTCGCGGCATACCCCGGTGGGCGTGTCACAGTATCACGCGGTATCACGTGTGTCACGTGACTAACTATCCGGCGTCGCCTTGTAAAACCGCCAGGGGGAGCTTAACCTCTCATGTACAGCATTTGAGCCTTTAATTTTGAACTGTGTATTACAGCATGTTAATCATCAGTCATTAAAATGTTGGTATATATTATGAAAGCAAGATTGTTCAGTTGGACAAAAGTACACAACCTACCTTTATCAGAAATATTTATGCATCAAAGCCTTTACTGAAGATATTACTAATAGTATTAATAATGGATGACTTTGGACAAGCTGTATACTCAAAGTATAATTTCTTTAGCACATTTGTACAAGCACTTGGAATCTGTCCAAGCCATACTTTGTCAGGCATTTTGTTTTACTTCAACGGGGCATAAAAACTTCCTTGCTTTTAACAGGGCGTTTTATAATTTCTAGCTACGAAAATGATTTAAAATGCGACACCTATCATTCAACTAGAGCTTAAAATATCACAAGGAAAAATACACACCGGTATTCCATTTCTCCCTAAACATTGTAAGCTTCGAAGTCTTTAACTAACGTGATACCGGAGTCAACAAGCATACTTTTAGAATTTGATTAAAAGGGAATATAATATGGAATTGCGTATCTAAAGAATTTAATAACGGTATGATTATATCCGTGTACTGCGGCAGGACTGTGTAAGGCTGTTTCGCCTACCTTATCATGCGAGCTGTCTTGTAGCCTACTGGTCTAGGTGCGTGACTACCAACTGGCAGGTTGTGTGTTTGAATCCAGCTGGTGCTGGACTTTTATTTTAACAAACATTTATTCGAAAAAATAGGTGAGCGATATTATGGACAATCAATTGACTTTTATGTTTCAAAATATCGCAACATGATCGATATTTGCGATATTTTGAATATATCTTCCCTTCTGACAGCCGTTCCTGCTTCTATTGTGTGTGTGTGTGCAACAGTAAATTTTTATAGAGAAATGGAGGCTGGACAGTATGCGTTACAATATAAACATTTATATTGATTTAAATCGTGTTCTGATTTAAATCGCAAACGCGTGTTTAATTATGTGTTTTTTAATCATGATCAGGCTAATGCATTTCTACATTTTCTGTATGAACCAGCTTAGAGGTTCATACAGAAAGACAGCTTGTGTTTAAATTGAGTGTAAGGTAATTTATGCTTCTAAAGTCATGGTCAGTATTGTTGTACTGTGCTGTACTGTGTCACATTATTTTATAGCGTTTTTATTGCGTTATTAAATCCGGTGGCGCTGTGTTAGTTTCCTGACGCACATTATTTAAACTGCGACACTGATCATTCATCTCTAAATAAACTTTATTTTATATAGCGTTTTAAGCGAATAGGTAATTAGATTGCTCATAAACCTAATCACTTTTTCTACATAAACACAGCGTGATTGCTCTCTGAAAATGCTTTTCCTTTATTTTTAAAGTAGGCTCAGATTTCAACTATAGATCGTATTATTATAAACTTTCTTGGAAAAATGTATTTTATGTAAACCATGTTTGCTATTAATTCACTTAGGGCTAAAATACGTTCATTGTCTTCTAATCGAGTCGAGTTGACATTGGAAGCCTGCCACACCCGGACCGTTAAACCAACGCATTAGCACGTCAAAGCCCATTGAGTCAGTATTGGCTTTAGTATCCCCCCCTTCTCCCCTCAATTCAATTCAATTCAAGGTGTTTTATTTGCATGACAGATGGGTACAAGCAGTGTTGGGTACTGTATGTATATTGTAACGCTTACGGCAGACAGGCACTGTGTAGGAGCCGACGCACCAGAGCAGCGCCTGCAATTTTTATATTTATAACTAAGTTTTTAAAATTAGTCAAGCAATACGAAGCATCTCCTTTTACTTAGTGCCTGAGCATACTGCAACGCGTGTGAAGCCCATAAACGATATTAATTTTGGAACTTAAACATACAGTATATGGCTGGTCTCGGTACTTTAAAGAAAACATACACACCAGTATTCCATTTCTCCCTAAACATTTTAAGCATCGAAGTCTTTAACTAACGCGATACCGGAGTCAACAAGCATACTTTTAGAATTTGATTAAAAGGGAATATAATATGGAATCGCGTATCTCCAGAATTTAAAGACCAGACAATCGCAACCTCGTTTTCAATAAAATTATTTTATTCATTCAGCAGTTTGTGAGAGGGACATCCAGCAGGGAGAGACACACACACACCGGTTTTCATTGACAACATTGTTTTTTTTTTCAATTCCTCTTGTCTAACAGGAATGTTTTGTTTGTGGACAGACTGTTAGACAAGAGGAAAAGACCGCCTCCTCCTACGAAGCATTTCGTTGATCCGATCACGAATTCTTTTCCAGTCGTACGCAGCAAGGGTTGAGAATCTCCGATTCACCATCGTACTAATGGTTTCCCGGAGATTGGGTTAAAAAAAAACAAAAAACATACTAACAACTGTGCCATCCTACTCCTTAGTTAATACATTTTATTATTCATAAACAGTTAACATTGTTAGCAAAATATTTTGAATTATATTTAACCCTATTTTTTCTTTAGTTTTGTATTTAACTTATTATATGATAGTCAGACTTAATGTATATTTGAACAATGAAAATATATTTTTACAAGATTTTACATTAAGCACTTAAAATTAATATGGTTAATAATAATAAACTGTAACATGCTGTAACAAGATCGGTTACAAGAAGAAAATGCTTTCAGAGAAAATGTTTCAACCAAACCTGTTCCCACACACCCCGCCCCCACTACCATTAGAATATACACAAACATTTTAGCGTTTCATTCTGAGCAGAAGACCCTCACACCTGAAGAGTGCTGGCTGTGACGAATTAAACCGGTTTTACAGGTTTCAATCACAGACCATGTGACATGGGACTCAGTAAACTACAGTAACACCGTATTTGATAACGCTTTAAAAACGCTATAAAATAATGTGACTTGGCACAGAACAAGTTTACAACACAGTACAAAGATAAATGCTGACCATTACTTTAGAAGCATAAATTGCCTTACACTCAATTTAAACACAAGCTGTCTTTAGCCCTCTAAGCTGGTTCATACAGAAATGTAGAGATCTAGGCTCAGAACACACAGCTTCATTAGCGAATACATATGCAGGACAACTAGAGAAGACGTTTTACAGAGGATGGATTTTTAGAAACATCCCATCAGACATCCCATCATATTCACAACGTGAAATCTAGAAAATAATATTACGTAACCAAAATCCGCAATATGGAAACAGAACCTGTGTAATTGTTGATAGATGATGTACTCGTAACATTTTTTCAAGACGAACTACATTTAAAAAATGACTTGTATGTACTTGATATCTCTAATCAATCCACGGGTCCCAGCACAAAACGAAAGTAAAACGCATACCGTTTCTCGCTTCTTATTGCTCAAAAGTAATTTGACCATATGAAATGCATAATATAAACCTAGAAACACATACGTGAGCAGTACTTAAGCACTGTAGTATCGGTGTTAAGACATACCTCTCAAATACTGTAAATCAAGTTAAAAATATCTCAAGACCGATTCTGGTCGTAATGAAACCATGCAAGGGAGTTTTTATGTCCGTTGCAGTTCTTTTGCAACATGAATATAATTATATCGTTATTAATTTCTTGAGATACGCGATTCCATATTATATTCCCTTTTAATCAAATTCTAAAAGTATGCTTGTTGACTCCGGTATCACGTTAGTTAAAGACTTCGAAGCTTACAATGTTTAGGGAGAAATGGAATACCGGTGTGTATTTTTTTCTTTAAAGTACCGAGACCAGCCATATACTGTATGTTTACGTTCCAAAATTAATATCGTTTATGGCCTTCACACGCGTTACAGTATGCTCCTATTCTTTTTATGCTCAGCTACTAAGATTTCCCTTCAGTGGTAAAATTCAATATCTACAACGGGCACAGTAAAGACGTTTACAGTACAGTAAGTCTTTCTACGACAGACCAACGGACCACGAGTGCCCCTGTCGGTCAACCAATCACGCACCGCGGTATCGCGTGTCATCTTACCTGCGGTATCTGTACTGCGGTGTCTGTACCGCGCACTTTGAATGGCTGCATCTGTACAATGGATAACCATCCTGATCAGTTTGAGTTTCTTGTAGAAACTCTCTTGGATACTTCTTGGTGCATTTTCTGTCCTACATACATGAGTTACGATTGAAAGGACCACAGGGCACAAGAATCATTTTTTCACTACAACAGCCAGAGCAAGATATGAGCGCGAGATAGACCTCTCTTTTGCCATTTTATGGTATACAAGTGGCATCTTCAATCACCAACGATTTTGCTCTTTCTTTGGAGATTGATTTTGGCCAGGCAAAAGGTTTCTGTATCTCCTGCCATGTAGGGTTGCATGTGAAAGTAATGGATAGGTCAGGTCTGACATACTATCCAACATAAGTCATGGCATCTTGAGTCTTTTTGTCAATGTATCTTGGTCCTCCTGGGAACGTGGAAGGTAATATCACCCTTTCCCCCTGACAATGTTATTGACATCTCCATCACTGGTGATTAGATCTCTCAGAAACCCGTATATCTCGGGTTGAAATAGTGCCCGATTTTGGCAAATTAACAAAAGATACAATTTCTTGCATTAGGAATTTGTCTTTTTGCATTCTCCAGCTTGCTCTCCAGGAGATACATAGACACACAGACAGGGAGAGAGAATCTTGGGGTCAGAGTGCAGGGTCAGCCATTTATACAGCACTCCTGAAGCAGCTGGGGTTGCTCAGGGACACAGCAGAGCAGGATTCCTCAACCAGCTGTAGGATTTGAACCAACAAAACTTATCATATGTACATATCCTTAGCAACAGTGCCACTGCTCTGCCAAAGACACTTTCAATTTTTGCATCCATGTTAATGTACTGGTGGAATAGTTCTGTGCTTGGAACCATTTGATCTCACCATAATCTGGTAAGCATAGTAATCACTTGCAACTACTGTCTTTCCTGATGAGAGCGACAGAATGTTGATGAAGTAGCCATTTTGTCCTTTCCAAAATATTGTTGGGTACTAGAGCACATCATAAAGATGACATTTCCAAAATTCTCTGTAGGGTATCATCTCTCAGATGAAGGATAATGTCACGTTATTTGGATTTTGAAGGTGGGCATAAAACCTGGCTCATTTACTTCTTTTAAAGGATTTGGAAACATGAATTGTACTTTCTGATGTTTGAAAGGAAGCTCCTGGACTTTTCTGTGTCACCTTCCATCAAGGAGAGAAGAGGTTCTGGTGGTTGTTCTATTGGCAAAAGGTTTACATTTCCCTTATTGCAGCAAAGACCTGGTGGTTCATCTTTCCACTTTTTTGCACACCACACTCATAGCTCCAACAGCTTTGTGTTGGGAGATGTCCACAAGGTTAATGTAATCAAAAGGTGCATTGCAAAGCTCAAACCCTCTCTCTTTGAGCTGCTTTTCATGTTTGGTTTAACTGTTGCTTTGCTTCTCTTTGCTCATCTGTTTCAGCTTGGTGAGCTGTAGCTGTTCAACTGTGCAACTTTTGAAGTGACTACCCAATGATCCAGACCTCTTCTTGGGTGACATGTTTTGATCCATTTTAAATTAAGTGATTTATTAGAAGATTTAAAACTCAGGGGTTCTGTAGTCAATATCTCTCTATATCACAACATCACAATTATTTGCAAGTTTGTGCAGAGCGCCACTGCCTGACAGTCAAAAAACAAATGTTGTGAATTAAACAAATTTACCCTCGGCATGTTTGGAACATCTGCACCTGCGTTTTTTAATCCCATTTATCAAAATATGCGCGGGACAAGACTCCCATCAATTTGATACAACCATACCAAGTCTTAAATTAAATGGGAAGCCTTGAAATTAAAATTAAATTAAGTCAGCCTTGAATGTGAAAGGTTTTAGGTTAAAAACGTAACGTAAGATGTACTTACAAAATAAGATCTTATGTAAAGAACTGACAAAACACTGCAATTTACAGATAGAAATGTTACTATCTTCCAAATAGTGACAAGTCTGAAAGCTTCAATAATACCAGCTAACTTCTTTAGTTTTTATTTCTTCCCATATTTAATTTCACTTAGCCATAAGTGTACTCATTATAGACATTCTTTTCCAAACTTACATTAAAAACACTTGTAACAGAATAGAACAGCTTGATAAATCCTACTCTTTTTTAAACAGTCTAACCAAAACCTTCTGTACACCAGAATTAAAAAAAAAACTACTCCCTTAATCTTATAGTCTTGGGAAAAACTCTGCTTTGTACTTCTAAGCTTTATTCTCTTTGAACTATACACTCCAAGAGAACATTAGTTTCAGGATCCTACTCCTACCTAGGGTCCTTTAGTCAGTCTTATATAGCTCAGGTTCTGAGCTCCAGGTGTTAATTAATTGATCACCTGTCCAATGGAAACAGAGCATTTGCCTGCATTCTCATGCACAAACCTAATAATGTTTACAACCCAATATCTACAGTTTTATACTCCTAACAAAATTTTAAAAAAACTGACATTTGTTTAGAAAAACTTTACTATTGTAAAAAAACAAAGTGAAGAATGACTTCAAAATACTGAAATGTGAAAATCTGGTATTTTAAAAAAACAAAAAATACAAAAAGCAATGAAAACAAACAAAAATAAAGTGGTTGGCAACATGAATGGCAATTTATGTAAATTTAAAAAAATAATAAAATACAATATGATTGAAACAAGTGTGTTATGCATTACATGATTTTATGATTACATAAATAGATAAGATGGAAAGTAGTATTTCAAAATTGTTATGTTTTAGAATATTTGGTAAGAGAAAACTACATTATTACTTCCTTTAGCTCAAAATAACACTTTACAGATGAGGCCCAATTTAAAAAAAAAGAAAAAATGTTTTTTTAAATATAGTTAATGGAGAAAGGGTACTTTCCAAAACTAGTTTAACACAAGTTTAAAAAAATAGCATTTTGCAAACAACCATTTAAAACTCTGGTTAGAAATTGTGAATGTTAAATTGTAAAGCACAACTGCTTTGCACATTTAAATATTAAGTGTTTGGTAAAAAAAAAGACCTGAAACATTGTTAAAAAATGCTTCATGTTTACTTTATTATGCAGTTGTAATGTTGCCATAGCCAAAATGTAAATGTAGTGGCTCTCTGAAGGCACCAGTTCTGTAGGGTTTGGGCATTTACTGGGACAATTATTAATTGTAGCAGTAAATCACAAAGTTGATTCTTTTGATGGCTTTAGAATCCAACCATGCAACATAACTCAAACAACGCACACACACAGGTACTAATACACGAGGATACATTTATTAATACATAGAATATGCATATAAACCTAACAGATCTTATCGAGAGGGTTATCAGAATACAAAAGATATATATTCAGTCAGTTACAAAGAGTTACACATATCAAGAGGACATACGTTCAGTATATCATTCATTTAGACCGTTTCGTAAATGAACTTGGTTATAACTTCTACATTAGATACTCAAAACAAGTACATAACTCTTAGGAATTAAATTGATATCAACTGGTTAGGATAACAATTGAATTCTCGAGCTGTAATGCATTGAAGTTGAATACTCATCCAATCTCTGGGGATTCAGATCTCCTGCGGGCACAAAGAAACAGTTGCAGGCTGTTGCTGTCCAATCCGCGCTCTCTGGCCCGGTGCCAGGCTGTGCTGTGCGGCTTGTGACGGTGCGCTGCAGATGCTCACTGACTGGCTAGTTAGTGTTGGCTTTAACAAGCAAAGTTTGCGCACAGGAGAAAAGATGACTGTGGGTCCCAGCAAGTCAGGAAGAGGACCGGTTCGTTCCTGATGAAGAGCTAGTTCTGAATAGTGATTCAGCTGTCCACAGTTCCGACCTGTTCATGAGGCCTGCTGCTGGTGCTAACCTCGGTGGATCCTCTGGTTACTCTCTGGCATGGCAACCTCCACTCTAGACTCTTAGAACAAAGGAAAGTTCTGGCACTCGGACACACTGGCCGTTCTGTGGTTGTCCGGGCTGAGTCTCAGGATGGTCAGGAGGCGCGCTGCGAGAATGTCCTGCCCTTGGGAGCCTTCTGCTCCTGGGCCGTCCTGCCCTGGAATTCTCCTTTGAATTCCCTTTAGAAAAGTCTCAGAATTCCCTCTGAATCTTACTGAATCTCTCTGTGTTGCCTGTTTTTACCTGGAGGAACTTCAGCTCATTGATTGGCTGAAATTTCCATGGGCATCCGAGTCCCACGTGGGTTACTCGGCCCTACCAGTCCCTGATTGGTTGATCAAGGTGAGATATGAGTCACTTACTCCTGACACTTAGGAATGCAGTCCAGATGTCCATCTGGCACTCCCTCGACAGATAGGCGCCAATGGATGACCATTGATCAAGATAGCCAGGCTTAGCTAAGTGCATCCCCCTTTGGGAGCTGTCCTAGGAAACCTTATCAAAGTAAACCTTAAATCAGCCTGCATGAATAGTTTCTCTGTGCCTGCACCACAGAGATTAACAGAGATGGGACCATTTGGGAAAGCTCAGAACACTTAATTCTTTCTTATTAATAAGCCTCGCCGCTACATATCCCCCCTTTTTGAAGGTCACGAGGTCCTGAGGCATTGTTGCCTTCAAAACAAAACCGAGTTAAGTGATGTCCCTTGCCATTAGAACATTAATCTTAAATGTCCACATTACTCCTCGAGAATTCATACCGGAACCAGCATTGGGAACAAACATGATAAATAACATCTGGAGTATGTATAAACACGGTAGGAGACATCATCTCAGTCTAGGAATTACACATCAGGAAGTTCACTGTCAATATCTGATACCTCTGTAGTAGATATTTGGGGAGAAGTCACTTCCTTTCTTTTGACATGCTACCTTTGACTCAATCATGCTACCCAGAGTACATCTTGATGCGAGAGTACAGCATTCAGAGTACACTGTCAGTCATGATCCAGTTACCGAGCAGCAGTGTTACAATAACCACGGTTCCTGTTCCCAGCCCCCCTGATGAACCACGACACCTGTGTTGGGTATCTGCTAGGGTGGTTTGGAGGTTTGTTCCATTAAAGCAAACTAACTACCTGTACCTCTTCAGGGCTTACTGTTTCTTGGATTTCTATCCAATTCAATAGTGTGGCACCTGAAGGCATCCATGACCTCAAGTTTGGTCTTATGTGTCTGGTTCTAGACAGTACAGTGTTAAGTTACCAGGCTGTACTATGGCCTCCTCGGGAACTTGCAGGAAAACTATTTGGTTAGGTAGCTGCATTGCGGTAGCTGTATCATGCCTGTCACAAGTCATAGTGTCAGTTAAATGTGGTGTGCTAACCAGCCATTTACTTCCCACCTGCTCTTCATGGGGTTCATTAACCTCCCTCTGCCCGTTAGTAGCTTTACACCCTTCATTGGTGAATCGTTTAGACACAGCCAATGAATAGCTTTGGTAGCCATACCCATCTCAAGATTTGGAACCAAATTCAATCTTGGATTGCCTTCTGGGTGAGCTATGAGCGATGGGGTTAATGTCACATACTCCTCTACTGAGAAGAGTGGAATCAAGTGGGTTGGGATTTTTGCCATGGTTAGACTGGCTACAGTGGCACTAAGCTCCCTTAACAGGTCTTGTGTCAACATTCTGGCCTGTTGCACACAAGCATAAACCCACTGTATAACACCAACAATCATGTCCACTGTTTGGGGAATAAGGTATAGCCCTGTTGGAGGCTATGATGTTATGCTTCCTATGGTGATATATGGGTTTTTCGCACGAATTCTTATTGAGCAGTATTTCTCACGTTGTGAACGTGTGTACACAGCGGTCCCCCCGGGTTCCAGTTAGTGTGTAATTACGCATCGATGAAAAAAGAGCAGGTTTAAAAGTTTAAAAAAGAGAATTAGCTCACTGATGTGGAGACTGTGAAAATTTTCTTATGGTCTTTAAAATGCATTTGGTTTGAAGGGTTTCTGTGTTTACCTTGTGAAGATATGAACAAAAGAATATTTGAGTGTGGTAAAAAAAATGGCTTAAAAATGACATAGTGAAGGCTGTGAAAACAGTCAAAATGTACTTTGTACACACAGCAAGTGTTTTCGTAACTCTAGGAGGTTTCGTGAAAAAGCTATAGGCGTGCCAAAATCAATTTTTAACTTCAAGCTAACTTTACCCCAGTGCGGGCACTGCATTGTTATCTCAATCACCTGCTAATTCGTTTTACAACACGGGAAGACAGGAGAATGCGATTGTACTGTATCTGTACGGAATGTGTGTTACGTTTTTAAAATTAAAGTGTTTAAAATGTATAATTCAAAATTAAAAACTTGCAGCTTACTCAAAGATTCTTAGATGATCAAGAGGAATCGTATTGCATGTCTAATGGTCTAACAAAAACTACAGTATGCTTAAGGGTTGTTAAACCAGTTTTTATTTTTCAGCACAGCCAGCCGGCCCGAACCACACAGACACCAGCTAGCCTGCTAGAGCCCACAATTCACATTCAACCACATCACAGATCACAGATCAGTCCCAGTGTGTATGAGCTATTGCTGTTTGATCTTTGATCTGGGGCGAGTTTCCCGAAAATGATGAATCTTAGAGACTAACGAGCAACTTTAAGTACGTAACGTACGTGCTACTTTTTCATGCATTTCCCAAAACCCCTCTTAATCTGGCATTTAACAAGTGAGTATAATCAGTAGTGATGATGGCCTGCCTAGCCTCCACACCAGCCTTGTATACACGTTGTGCTGTAAGATCAGGAATTTGGACATTTCCAAACTCCATCACTTCTCCTTGTCATCACTGGGCAGGGATACCTGTGCTCTAACAGCAATGTTGTGCAGTATGACTATCACAGCGCAGCACCACTGAGGTGAAAATCTGATGCCACCCGACAACTTATGAAGACAGTGGAAACGCATTTTCCATATACCTATACTGTGTTCCACCATGCTGCGAGTTCACTGATGTGCTGCGTTGTATTGGTATGCGGCCGCCGTCTGGGGGTTAGTTACAGGTGTCAAAAGAAATGAATGAAAGGGATACCTGTTATCACCCAGTAGCCATCCACCACCAAACTCGTCGTTTCTTGCCTTCTGACACACTGCACAATTGGCCCAGATGAAGGCATCGTGGGTACTCCCAGGCCACTTTGCCACAATATCTGTAAAAAGTCACCTGTACGTTCAATGCAGAGAACCCTTTAAGGCAGGTGTAACTAGGCTCCAACAGGCTGGGAGTATGAATGGGTATCAGTGTATCATCCACTGCTCTCACAACGCGGGGGATGTGGCCGATTGTGTGGAACCCGATGTTAGTTTCATGCAGCGCTTCAGGGGTGCACGGAAATGTTATGTAGGTTCTTGCATGGTGTAGGAGCAGTCTGGTGACTTTATGCACACACTTACACAAAGATGCCGAGTCTGTGCATCTCCGACAGTCTGCTGGAATCCTCCAGTAGCCCAGTATCACAGTGCTACGAGGAGCTGCACCAGAGGGGTTAAAGCGTAGTTTCGTCGGGTAGGTCTTCCTCCACTAGATTGAGAAGTGCCATTATTTCTGCTCTTGGCAACCTGTATCTTTCAATTATTGCCTCCTAACTGGAAGTCGATTTGAAATTTGTCCGAACTGCAGCATTAATTCGCAGAGCTTGACTTGCATGATCGGCGACATCGTCCTCCTTCACAAAAGGGTTTTAAACATGAACAGTAATGACTCTTTTGTCTTTCGCCTATAGTCCTTTCACATCATAATGCAATGTGCTTTCTCCCTACAGCGTCTCAAAACTGAAAAATACACATTCTCATCTTCAAAAGAAAAAGCCATGGATTTAGATGTAACATATGAAAACATAAGTCTCTCAATCCCAAGCGGAGTCCTTTCACCAAAACATTATTAAAAAACTAAATCCAATCCTGCAATCCCTGATAAACATCATTTCGCAAATGAAATCGGCACGTATTCAGCAGCCCGGACAAATGTTTCTACTGCAAAGTTCTCCAAAAAAATCCATGTTTGTGCTGGCTGGCAAAAGAGGAGGAAAAACCTAAC
Organism: Lepisosteus platostomus; assembly: GCF_059453375.1. Classification (NCBI taxonomy): domain Eukaryota; kingdom Metazoa; phylum Chordata; class Actinopteri; order Semionotiformes; family Lepisosteidae; genus Lepisosteus; species Lepisosteus platostomus. Next base: position 1,925,125 of record NC_142625.1, read on the forward strand.
TCCAAAGGGAGCCAAAGGTAGTCCTTACCAGCCAACGAGAAGTCCCTCCTTCTGGCAGTCCTGGCTTCACTCCCCTAGGCTAAACCTGGAGCGATTCCCGGTATCACGTTCTCAAGCTTTAAGCAATCAAGGAATACTGCAGGCAGGCCACACAAAGGCCGAGAAACGATGTGATCCCTCTGTACAAAATGCACCGAGCTTCGGAGTTGCGCTTCCTGGTACAACCGCTTCCCAGCCGTCATGAAAGCAATATCCTCATCTGGAAGTTCCCCCTGCACCCCCTGGGCTTCACCCAGAGAGATTCCAGTTGGTGACTTTTGTTGTCCCCGTCTCTTCAGCCGCTTCTTCTGTCAAAGCTTCCTCTCCTCCGCCACCGCATCCCTCTGGACTAAGATCAGAGAACTGCGGGCTTTCCTGCTTGAACCCGGATCTTAGCCAAAAAGCAGAGAAGTCACGCCCAAGGCTGGCCAATGCCTCTGGAGCCCGTTACACACGCAGCGGCCGGTGGCCGGCCAGCTGCCCGGACTCCGCTCCCCGTCTCTTGCCTGCCTGCCTGTCAGTCCCTGGTGGGGGCCTTGCTCTTTCATCTTCTGTCAACGGCCCGACAACGACCGCAGCCGCCCAGCCTCCTTAGCTTAGGCCCTTCCCACCGGCAGCAGCTGTGCACAACCAGCTGCAAGCAAAAGCGGACCGTCGGCACCTCCGGGCTCTCTCTTGGGAGGGACACACACCAAACCACACCACACCTGCCTTCTTAAAAAAACAACAACCTATACAGATGCAGCCATTCAAAATGGGTGGGGTATTTCGAGGCATACCCCAGTGGGCGTGTCGTGTTTCCACGCAGTATCACGCGGTTAATCGCGTCATTTGACGTCATGCCGGAAACTATCCGGCGTCACCTTGTAAAACCGCCAGGGGGAGCTTAACCTCTCACGTACAGCATTTGAGCTTTTAATTTTGAACTGTGTATTACAGGATGTTAATCATCAGTCATTAAAATGTTGGTATATTTTATGAAAGCAAGATTGCTCAGTTGGACAAAAGTACACAACCTACCTTTATCAGAAATATTTATGCATCAAAGCCTTTACCGAAGATATTACTAATAGTATTAATAATGAATGACTTTGGACAAGCTGTATACTCAAAGTATAATTTCTTTTTAACACATTTGTACAAGCACTTGGAATCTGTCCAAGCAATACTTTGTCAGGCATTTTGTTTTACTTCAACGGGCATAAAAACTCCCTTGCTTTTAACAGGGCGTTTCATAATTTCTAACTACGAAAATGATTTAAAATGCAACACTTATCATTCAACTAGAGCTCAAAATATCACAAGGATCCTCAAGAGCACAGCAAAGACTGTATTAAAAGATACTTGTATGAGATACATGAGAATCCAGGCTTTTTTATCAACGCTTTCTTTTCCGTATACCAGATTTTATGGAACCACTTCAGAAGGGTGTCAGCCAGTCGGATTCCAGGAATCGGTACTTTAAAAGAAAAATACACACTGGTATTCCATTTCTCCCTAACGATTTTAAGCATCGAAGTATTTAACTAGCATGTGAAATAGCGTGTGAAAAAGTGGTAGTTTTAAGCTTTTCTGCTAATATAATATGGAATCACGTATCTAAAGAATTTAATAACGATATGATTATATTCGTGTACTGCGACAGGGCTGTGTAGGGCTGTTTCGCCTCTCTCTTCATGCGACTTCCCTTGTAGCCTACTGGTCTACGTGCCCGATTACCAACTCACGGGTTGTGTGTTCAAATCCAGCTGGTGCTGGACTTTTCTTTTAACAAACATTTCTTCGAAAAAATAGAATAGCAATATTATGGACAATCAATTGACTTTTATATTTCAAAATATCACAACATGATCGATTCCAAGTCATTTTTGATAACAATGAATAGTCACCATCTTCCCTTCTGACAACGGTCCCTGCTTCTGCTTCCTGCTTCTATTGTGTGTGTGTGTGCAACAGAGTACATTTTTATAGAGAAATGGAGGCTGGACAGTATGCGTTACAATATAAACATTTATATTGATTTAAATCGTGTTTTGATTTAAATCGCAAACGCTTGTTTAATTATATGTGTTTTTTTAATCATAATCAGGCTAATGCAACATAAATTGATATAGTATCTTTGTCTTCTAAGTATCTTAATAAACTTTCAGCATAGCTTTCTACCCATTTAGATTTATATTTCTTGGGATTTTGGGATCAAACGTGGAAGGATTAGATTGTAATCGTTTTTATTTTTCAAATACGTTTTAGAAAAGTGTAATCTATACCTGCCCAGACTGTACGCCTTCCTAAACCCCGCCTTTCACTCCTGTCCTGCTTTTCCCCGCGCACCCCAGCCGGGCGCACTTCGGCCTCTGCCCGGGACGAATGTATATTTTGATATTTACACCCGGCGCGGCACCGAGGGAGCGTCTGCATTTATAACTTAGTTTTTAAAATTAGTCAAGCAATTTGAAGCATCTCCTTTTACTTTTAAGTCCCTTAAATACATTGAGCACAGCTTTCTCACCACTTAAGATTACTTTTTGATACCATCCTTACACAAAGCAGAAACTTTCCGATGACATACAGTACAAGTGGAAAGATTACAGATTTTAATTTTGTTACGTTATACGTTTTAGGAATGTTTCAACTAAACAAACACCACAAATGTTTTTATTCATTCAGCAGAGAGTGAGAGGGACATCCAGCAGAGAGAGACACACGCACACACCGGTTTCCATTGACAAAATTGTGTTTTTTTCAATTCCTCTTGTCTAACAGGAATGTTTTGTTTGTGGACAGACTGTTAGACTAGAGGAAAAGAGCGCCTCCTTCTACGAAGCATTTTGTTGATCCAATCACGAATTCTTTTCCAGTTGCACGAAGCAAGGGTTGAGAATCTCCGATTCACCATGCTACTAATGGTTTCCCGGAGATTGCAAGGCAAGGCACTTTGCCTCTGGACCCATCGAAATTTACAGACGTGGTCCACCCCCAGTAAATTTCAAAAGTCACAAGATTTCGAAACACGAGGGCGGCGTAGCGGTCGGCTTTTGCTTTCCAGTCTATGCCGATGCACTGCAAGTACAACCCCCCCTCCATCTCCTGAGTGATGGGTAACAGTTGGATATCTGGGAGAATTATTCGTCCCACTGGCGTCTGTGAATTCCGCTCTGTAAACGGTGCTTCCTGGGGGGAGATAGACGGCGGGGACAGCATCAACTAATTCCTGCGCGGTGGTGAGCGGAGAGGCCGAGATGGAGTGTCCTGAGGCGGTGTGTGCTTAAAACGCTATATAAAATAAAGTTTATTTAGAGATGAATGATCAGTGTCGCAGTTTAAATAATTTTTGTAGGAGGGCTTGGACAGATTCCAAGTGCATTTTTGCAATTTATGTTGCATTGTCCAATGTTCTGTTGTAATACAGGCTAGAATACAGTTACAGTAGTCTAAGCTTTATCAGCCTATTTAAAATATTTTTTTTGAATCCCCGGCGGAACACACTCCATAGGAATCAGCGCTTTTATACAGTATATCGCCTTTAAACACATATATTTAAACACGCGTTTACGATTTAAATCAAAACGCGATTCAAATCAATATAAATGTATATTTTGTAACGCATAGGTGACTATTCATTGTTATTAAAAAGACTTAAATTCGATCATGTCATGATATTTAGAAATATAAATTTGTTTGGTGCGAGTGAGGTTTTATTTAATCTCTGACCAAGGGAAACGTTTCATTTTTTCAAAGAAATGTTTGTTAAAAAATAGTCATAGTTCCATGGGATTCAATCACAGACCATGTGACATGGGAGTCAGGAAACTAACACACAGCGCCACCCGATTTAATAACGCAATAAAAACGCTATAAAATAATGTGACTAGGCACAGAAAAAGTTTACAGCACAGTACAATAATAAATGCTGACCATGACTTTAGAAGCATAAATTACCTTACACTCAATTTAAACACAAGCTGTCTTTCTGTATGAACCTCTAAGCTGGTTCATACAGAAAATGTAGAAATGCATTAGCCTGATTATGATTTCCCAGGAGGTCTCCCATCCAGGTACTCACACCTGCTTAGCTTCAGTGGGTTGCAAGTTGTGAGTTGCAGGGTGATATGGCTGCTGGCTGGTCTACTAGTAACTCATAGCCATTCACAACAGCTGTTCACAAAGCACTTCAGTATTCTGCCAGGCTTTTGTGGTGAAATAGAATAGAATGAATATGAGTCATACCCCTGTACTTCCAAAGCAATTAATTTATCCAAAGTTTATGGATACGGTTGAACATTACACATAACAATTCACACAGCTTGCTGAGTAGGGATTTTGCCTATTAGCAGAATTTATTGACACTTCAGCAAGAAGATTAGGTCACAAGCAAGGATGTGCCTGTGTCTTTTTTCAGGCCACAACAACATTGAACAAGTCTTCAATCTTCAATTTCTCTAGTATATGTCCAGAAGTTAAATTTTGGAGGAACTTTCATTGAAATAAAATAATCTCAATACTCTACATTAGAAAGCTAATTTCTCCAATTGCAGAAGACTGATGTGTCCTTTAATGTGAAAACATTTGTTTTGTACTGTACCCATCTTCAAAATAAAATCTCATACTTCTGACAAAAATGATAAGCAGTTACAGTAGCTTTATACTGTACCTTGTATTGTCTGCAGCAGCAATTTCAGTGAACCATCTGCCGCCATATCATATCTCGTGCTTCATGCATGAAACACACATTTGCATGTTACCTCAAACTCACATGCTCAACCATTTAAATCTCTCATAAATTCATCCAGGCTTTCTCCTGCTCAAAGGAAAAAAAAAGTTGTGACAGATAACTAAAAGCAACAAACCCTTGCAAGGTTATTAAACACTTTATAATTTTAAAGTGCACAATCTCTGAAGTTCCCTTTAACTTCACAATAACCTATAGTCATTACAGAGTGTGGAACGGTCCTGGTACTGCCCTGATATAATACTGAGCATACCTATCAAACAGAATTACCAACTGTCTGCCTGTTTTTTGTGCACTTGCTAGTTTCCAATAAATAAATATATAAAACTATTGTTTATAGATTTGAGAGAACAAGTGTAGGTTTTAATGATATACAGTATGTGTATGTGAGAATTTTTATATGCTGTACATAATCCTTTGCCAGTAATTAATAATAAATTATTGTTATAGTTCTGTCACTTGCTAAAGTGAAAGTTGAAAAAGATGTCTGGCACTTGTGTGAAGTACTTACAGTATGAGTGAAGTACAATGTCTGAGGTAGGCATGAATGACTCAGCCATGGTGTTACCAAATTATGGAATTTGTTTTGTTCTTAAAGGGTCGCTTTCATAAAGATATGTTGCAGATGAAGAGCTCTTCCTTGCTCAGAAAGACAGGAGCGGTAAACTATGAGCTCTACTTGCCACTTACAATACCAACAGTACCAGCTAACTTTAGTAGTGACATTTTCATCGATTTTTTTTAACAATAAAATTTACAACATCAGACTTCAGACACAATTAAACAGGCCTCAAAAAAGTCTGGTACAAACATTTTCAGCATGGAATAAACCTTTACTTTAATGGTATAAACCTTAAATGGACTCATTCTAAATAAGATTTGGTGCTCAGTAACATGACTTAGAAAATGACAGAAGACATACGTATCATGCTTATCCTTCTATTTTTCATAATTGTAAACTCCTTAAGGCAGTTACATTTTCTCTGTTCTGACCTGGAGTTACAGAGAAATTTAAATTCTAATAAGAGATTTGTAATGAGGAAAGTCATACCAATCACTCATACCAGGATTTGCAATTACAATACAAATACTTTCTTTCTGTATGTGTTTATTTTGCAGTTTGAGTCTATGGCATTCCTTTCGGGGTCTATACTCCAAGGCATGACTTTTTTATGGGAACATGACATTTTTTAAAAGTCTTTTAATGCAAGCTTCATATAAACCCTTAGCAGTGGTTACTGTCTGGATTAGGTACTTGAATGGCACAGATTCATTGAAATGATTCAATTTCTTTTGAAAATATTTGGGATAATACATATTCCAGAAATCACAGCCGTTGAATTATCCAGAAATTAATTTCTCTCAGGGTGTATTTAACCCCTCATGGATGGCATTGTATGAAATTAGTTTGTAGGTCCCCATTTGCCTCTATTATGAGATGCTGTGGACACTATTTTATACATTTTAGGAGTGTCCATAGGAAGGTATGTTCTAGAAAGAGTGAACTTCTGTTTTGCCATTATTTTTAATAGGGACGTTAGATGTTTACACTTGGTGCTCCTACTAGAGGAGAGGATATGATTAATCTAGGCTTTTCACAGAAACTGAAACACATCTGGTTGGTGAGTCTACTGTAGGTAAAATGTTACTGGTACCGCATGTTGTAAAGCGATTAATATGAATGTATAAACATCCAAACTATACTTTATCACATTTAATTATTGGGTTAGCTTTTTATTGAGCCGAAATGTTATAAATGTGTGAATGTCTGTAAAATGGAAATATTTATATTTTTCTCTTTTCTGTTACCTGCCTGACAGCATTTTGTATGCCATTCTGTATATTACTGGAAAATATTAGACCCAACCTAAAGAATTCATGGGGGTAGTGGGACACAGTACTGCAAAGAGTCTCCTAAAGGGACAGAGCTATTAGTACTTATGTGTTTGAGTCTGGAGAATATAGTAAACTCTAAACATTAAGGGAATGCATGGAATCGGAAAATATAAATTGCATAGTACACAAGACTTAACTGGTTTTATTCTAGGAAAGCAGAAAAGACTGAGTCATGGGACTCAGAGGATCCAAGGCTAGACTGAGTATAATAGGCTTCGGGCTTCTATTGTGACATCTACTGTAAATTACAGAAATGTTTAAAGTAAACAAAAAGTTATACTGAGATTTCCTTAGATACGCGATTAAAAAAAAAAAATTTGAATCTCCTGCGGAACACATTCCATAAGAATCAGCGGTTTTACAGTATATATCGCCTTTAAAGGTGGCTTCTCAAAACGCTTTACGGGATAAAAACAACCAGAACAACAGCAACAACAATATTGTATTTCATTGCACTTTGAAAACCAAGTAATAACTATACAGTACGTGCAAACGTTTCGTATGTTGCTGTTGTGAATGCCTGCGTACCCATAAGTATCTTATTTGCCTTGAGTCCTGTCTACAGTATCTCTGTCCCACTACCCCCCTCTCTCCCTCAATTCAACTCAATTCAAGGTGTTTTATTTGCATGACAGATGGGTACAATTCTTGTTGGGAATGTATACTTTGATATTAACACCCGGCGCGGCACCGAGGGAGCGTCTACATTTATAACTTGGTTTTTAAAATTAGTCAAGCAATATGAAGCATCTCCTTTTACTTTTAAGTCCCTTAAATACATTGAGCACAGCTTTCTCACCATCCTTACACAAAGCAGAAACTTTCCAATGACTCACAGTACAAGTGGAAAGATTACAGATTTTAATCGTCTTTAATTTTGTCTTTAATTTTGCCTGTGGAGTGTATCTTATTAAGCTCTAAATTGCATTTTGAGCGCGGTTTTTGACTTTTTTTTAATTGCATTTTGGGCGTGGACAGCACATACAAGGGTTAATGAACTGCGCCAAGAAATTTAAAATAGTATTCTTTAGGTTTGAGGGTAGGAGTGGACCGCAGCAGGCATAATCAGCAAACCAGGAAAACAAAGAACAGGACAGGTGAGATGTGTATCTAGAAAGCGAGTGATCAGAAAAAGGTGTTACGCCCAGGTTTTCGACCCAATTGTTTTAACTTGCTAATGCATCAGACACATTTCCTGGCGTATTGTGTTTTAAATAAAATAGGAGTGTCTTTCCCTGGTATTAGCTCATCGGTATGGAGTAAGGTTTTATCTGTATCATACCATACAGTATATAGGTACAGAATTCAAGCTGCACCACTGTATCGCTTTGGTAAGGAGACGGACAATGGCCAAAATCACGAAGACTCTCTCACACCAAATAATGAAGATGAAAAGAAACGGGAAGTCAACACGGGACATTGTACAGCTATTGGCTTCTATGGACATCTTCGTTTCTGAAAGCACAGTGAGACGGCATTATAAAGAGGAGAGGAGGCAAAGAGAATCTAAACCGAGGACGATTCAAAAGTAAATAAATTTCTAAAAATACCTTTCTTGCATGTAAATACAACTACGCACATTATTTTTAAAACTAACTGTTGATCTCTTTTTTTTCAAGTCCTATTGTGCGAGCTATCGACAAACTGACTGATGAAAATGATGAGCTACCGGTGATGCAAGTCCCAAGACGGCTATGGGCTGACCTCGGTGCGACCGTTAGCCCGACATCGATAAGAAGAGTACGCAGGAGGCTTGGATGGAGATACAGAAAAACCAACACATGCCCCATGATAAGGCTAAAAAACAAAGAGGAAAGACTCAAGCAAGCGCTCCAATGGATTGAACAGGGGGAGGCATTTCAGGATGTACTTTTCACCGACGAAACAACAGTGGCTCTGGAACAGTTTTCAACAATGGCATTTTGCAAAAAGGGGAGATATGTGGACAAGCCAAAGCCCAAACATCCACTGAAGGTTCACGTCTGGGGAGGTATATCTAGAAGAGGCCCTGGACCACTTCTTATTTTTGAAGGAATTATGGGCCGTGAATTCTTCGAGGAAGTAGTGATCACACAGCATGCTGCCCCATATATCAGGGAGCAGTTTGGATCAAGGCACCGTCTCTTTCAAGACAACGATCCGAAACACACAGCAGCAAGGGCGAGGCTTATAGCAGAAGGAGTGAACTGGGTGAAAACTCCAGCCGAATCCCCAGATCTAAATCCGATAGAGATGGTTTGGCATTGGTTGAAAGACTACGTTCGGAAAACTGCTAAGCCCGACACAAAGCAGGAACTGATCGATGCGATCTATAAATTCTGGGAGGAAGAACTGACCGAACAAAATTGTAACAATTTTATTAACAGGCTGTTTCGTGTTCTTCCTAGGATTGTTGACCGGGGCGGGGGACATTCGGGAATGTAAATCTGAGAATGTAAATCTGACAGTCTGTCCACAAACAAAACATGTAAAAAAAATGTAAAAAAAACAATTACTTTTTGTCAATGAAAACTGGTGTGTGTGTCTCTCTGCTGGATGTCCCTCTCACTCTCTGCTGAATGAATAAAAGCATTTTATTAAAAACGCGTTTGCGTTTATCTGGTATTTACTTTGGTCCCTTTTAACGGTTTTTCCATCTACTGTATTGCTTTGAGATGCCACTTTTAAAGGTGATATGTAAAATAAAGTTTTTTATTATTGTTATAGAGAAACATGATCAGATTTTCCCTGGTTCCGAAAAAAAGATCTAAAGTGCTACACCTTACTTTCTTAATTCGATGTATTTAAAGCAGTGAACTACTGTAGGTGTAACATAACATTCAGAAATACAATCGAGAATAGTTTTGTGGTGTTTGTTTAGATGAAACGTTCCTAAAACGTATAATGTAACAAAATTAAAGACGATTAAAATCTGTAATCTTTCCACTTGTACTGTATGTCATCGGAAGGTTTCTGCTTTGTGTAAGGATGGTATCAAAAAGTAATCTTAAGTGGTGAGAAAGCTGTGCTCAATGTATTTAAGGGACTTAAAAGTAAAAGGAGATGCTTCATATTGCTTGACTAATTTTAAAAACTAAGTTATAAATGCAGACGCTCCCTCAGTGCCACGCCGGGTGTAAATATCAAAATATACATTCGTCCCGGGCAGAGGCCGAAGAGCGCCCGGCTGGGGTGCGCGGGGAAGAGCAGGACAGGAGTGAAAGGCGGGGTTTAGGAAGGCGTACAGTCTGGGCAGGTATAGATTACACTTTTCTAAAACGTATTTGAAAAATAAAAACGATTACAATCTAATCCTTTCACGTTTGATCCCAAAATCCCAAGAAATATAAATCTAAATGGGTAGAAAGCTATGCTGAAAGTTTATTAAGATACTTAGAAGACAAAGATACTGTATCAATTTATGTTGCATTAGCCTGATTATGATTAAAAAACACACATAATTAAACACGCGTTTGCGATTTAAATCAGAACACGATTTAAATCAATATAAATGTTTATATTGTAACGCATACTGTCCAGCCTCCATTTCTCTATAAAAATGTACTCTGTTGCGCACACACACACAATAGAAGCAGGAAGCAGAAGCAGGGACCGTTGTCAGAAGGGAAGATGGTGACTATTCATTGTTATCAAAAATGACTTAGAATCGATCATGTTGTGATATTTTGAAATATAAAAGTCAATTGATTGTCCATAATATTGCTATTCTATTTTTTCGAAGAAATGTTTGTTAAAAGAAAAGTCCAGCACCAGCTGGATTTGAACACACAACCCATGAGTTGGTAATCGGGCACGTAGACCAGTAGGCTACAAGGGAAGTCGCATGAAGTGAGAGGCGAAACAGCCCTACACAGCCCTGTCGCAGTACACGAATATAATCATATCATTATTAAATTCTTTAGATACGCGATTCCATATTATATTCCCTTTTAATCAAATTCTAAAAGTATGCTTGTTGACTCCAGTATCTCTTTAGTTAAAGACTTCGATGCTTAAAATGTTTAGGGAGAAATGGAATACTGGTGTGTATTTTTTCTTTAAAGTACCAAGACCAGCCATATACTGTATTTTTATGTTCCAAAATTAATATCGTTTATGGCTTTCACACGCGTTACAGTATGCTCCTATTCTTTTTATGCTCAGCTACTAAGATTTCCCTTCAGTGGTAAAATTCAATATCTACAACGGGCACAGTAAAGACGTTTACTGTAAGTCTTTCTATGACAGACCAACGGACCACGAGTGCCCCTGTCGGTCAACCATATACGTACCATATACCACGATGCGCGACGCCATAGCCAATTACCTCCGGTACGTGTCTGTACCGCGCACTTTGAATGGCTGCATCTGTATATCTAAGCTTTTTGGAGGGAAAATGCATGGGCTCTCAAAAGGGGCCCACCTGCTTGCTGAGAAAGTCGAGACTTGCAATCTAGTTTCAGGGGGATGTCGGGAACCCCCCTAACTCCCTCCCTCCTCCACGGCCCTGTACATGTCTGATCTCCTAATGTATTTTCCGCCCAACATGAACCCAAACACTGCTCTTATCATGTTCTTCCTGAGAGCTGACATCGGGAACACTACAGCAATAACAATAGCGGCAAGATGCTTTCAGGACCAGAACCTTCCCCACAAAGGAGAGGGATCTTTGCCGCCATACTCCCAGCTTCTGGTTAATTTTGCTGAGACGTTTCTCCCAGTTCACGGTTCCGGAGTCTCTTGTCTGGAACCAGATTCCCAGGACCTTCACTGGCCCTTCCTCTAACGGAAGACAACCGCCTCCTTTCTGTCCTTCCAAGTGCCGAAAAACATAACTGTACACTAGTTTACTGTAGCCCGGGAAAGAACACCGTACTACAATAAACTTAAATGGGGATTTTTTTTATTCTGAATCTGCATGAATTCATAAAAATGAGTGGTTGTATTATTTTCTGTTACAGAACCTAGATTGGATGCAGTATAACCTTTAACCCGAAAGATTCACATAGATATACATGGAGATATACACACACCAGGATGCACAAAGTGCTACTAAAATAACAGACAAAAAAAAATATAGAAGTGGCAATTTCCCTAAGGAAAGAAATACTCCACATTAGTCTGAATGCCACATTCTTCATTGGTCCCATTACATCACAGAAATATAAAAAAAAACTACTCACTTTAATCTCGTCTAATCCAAGTCACACAGAATATCACAGTCTTCTTTTAACATGCTCTGAACAAGTTAAACAGAATAAGGTCATTCTCAAAGAACAAAACAAATCATTTCCTCCACAAACAATGGTTAAAAAATGCAAACTAACAAAAATGTATGACCATTTACCATTACGGACATTATTCCCACGAACTGACCCACACAGCACTGGAACCTCATGGGAGTCAGGATCACTTCATCCCTAAACATCCATCAATTTTGTATAACTAATATGTCACCCTCCCCTCATGTTTCAACAATATACATCTCTTTCAAGGATTTCCAAACTTCATTTTTGATAGCTACACCATCAACTAAATTCTGAACATTTACCTCTGCATTCACATCACACGGAGCCACACACCAAGCTCAACTTTACGATGTCCACTTCCACAATTACTGGTGCACTGACGTCACTCATACGTGCGTGTCTTAAAGCAACAGCTACAAATTTCAGTGTCAGATTTCAAATATCCACTCCGTAACCACCAGGTTACATTACATTTAAAAGCACAACTGTACCTACCATAAAATCTTGCACTATGGCTAAAACCCTGTACAACCTATAATAAGAGCATAAAAACAGTGAGCTGTCATTTGCATAAGCTGCGACCTTGACCCACAATCCACCACTCCCCGGCACTAACACCCCTCTATCCTCTGGTCATTCCGTATCTTCCAGAGGATGGGATCTATATATATATAAAACATACAGCAGTGGAGACAAGTGGCACTGGATTTACTCTGCACTGGACGGTAACTTTCTCTCCAAGCCTACCGTTAATGCAGACCCTAGATTCCAAGCCATGCGACTTAAAACTTCCCACAGGAAGCCGTGATGGACCCTGTCAAAGGCCTTATTCTTCTCCAAGTTGACCATCATGAGGGGGAGGCCTCTATTCTCTACCCACTCCACCCACATCCCTAATCAACTGTAGGTTCCATCCAATTCTCGGGCCTTCAACCCCACATGTTTGGTCAACTCCCACCAGGGTTCCCCTCACCTGTCGCAGTCGCATTCCTATCATTCTGGCCAAGATCTTTTATGCTCCAATTATAAGCTGGATGGGTCTCCAGTTGTCTAAATTGCTCTTATCACCTTTCTTGTGTATTAAGGTGATAATGCCCATCCTCATTGTTGTGCCTAATCCCTTCCCGTCGAGTATCTAACTAAAAATGTCTAATAAAATTGGTTCTAGCTGCTCCCAAAACTCACTATAAAATTCAATGGGTAGGCCATCCACCCCAGGGACCGTACCTCTCCTCAGGCCTTGCATCGCCTCCTTCAGTTCGGCTGCAGTAATATTTCCCTCTAGTTCTGACACATCCGATATGCCTTCTATGCCTTCCAGCAGAGTATCCCAACTGCCCTGACTAACTTTTTTCCGAGAAGAGCTCCTTGTAAAATTCCAACTCACACGCCACCATCTCTATTGTATTCCTTGTAACGCTCCCATCTGCTGGTCTAATCTCCATAAGATGAGCCTTCTCCTGCCTCACTCTGACAGAGCCAAAAACTGAGCAGTGCACTTTTCCTCCTTTTCTAGACCTATTCCTTTAAGCCGGAAAAGGAAGTTCTTAGACTTCCCTAACCAGTCTTCCCTTAACCTAGTCTTTAGTTCCGCAGCTTTTTCTGTGGGAAAGGTGCCCCCACGATTGAATTCTACATACAGAGCCTCCAGTTCGCGCTGTAGGGTGGCCAATACCTCTCTTTCCTCATGCCTTCTCTTTTTACAGTATCCAATAGTTAGTCGTGCAACAGACTGTTTTAGACGACTCCCACCATTCAGTTTTCAATGCAAAGTTTAAGGGTTGATTCTTAAAACTATCGATAAAATCCGAGATTAGCATGCGGTAGCCTGCTTCCTCTATGACTGACACATTTAGCTTCCAGTAACTGGCGTGGAAGCTTGGACCCGCTGATTCAAAGGATGCTGATAAAATCATATGGTCTGAGTACCATACCGGCGTGACTTGCAGAACTTTAATCTTAAATTTTAAGGTAGTAAAGATGTAGTCCAAACGTCTATAGTGGCCTCTACTGTTCTTCCATGTAAAATTTCTTACACCTTGATTAAAATCCTTAAAACAATCTCTCAGATTAAACCTTTGTACCAATCCCCTCAAAATACATGCTCCCCCACCTTGCGCATTGGATATGTCAATATTAAAATCACCACCCAACACAATCTCTCTATTCATATAAAACCACGCCTCGAAAGCTTTTAAAAAGGTGGCCTGCAAAGCCCTCTCGGCTTGAACATACACTCCAATCACATGCACCCTTACCTTCCACCAGTACCCGTCCACAACTAAAAGACGACTGGGTACAACAGAAACTACCTCCAAAGGAGAGGTTTGATGTCTAGGACGTACAACAGGGGAGAAAGGGGGCATCCTTGTCTCACTCCACACCAAATGGTTATTCTCTCCCCTAGCCTACCGTTGATGCAAACCCTGGACTCTACCCCTTTATAAAGTGCTTGCAACCAGCCTAGAAATATCCCATCACATCCCATTCGGTTTAAAACTTCCCACAGGAAGCCATGATGAACCCGGTCAAAGGCCTTGTTCTGATCCCAGTCAACCAACACGATGGGGAGGCCTCTATCTTCCACCAACTCCACCACATCCCTGATCAACTGCAAATTCCACCTGATTTTCCTGCCTTCTACCCCATGTTTGGTCTACTCCTACCAGAGCTCCCATCACCTTCCGCAACTGCCTTCCCAACACTCTAGCAAGGATCTTATAATTGGAACGTAAAAGCTGGATGGATCTCCAGTTGACTAGGTCACTCTTTTCACCTTTCTTATATATTAAGGTGACAATGCCCTTTCACCTAATCCTTTCCCACCAAGTATCTCTCCCAAAACCTCTAATAGAATCGGTCCCAACTGCTCCCAAAATTTGCAGTAAAATTTAATTGGAAGGCCGTCCACCCCTGGGACTGTACCTCTCTTTAAACCTTGCAGTGATTTCTTCTAATTCTGACACCTCTGTCCTGACAAACTGCTTTTTCAGAAAAAAGCTCAGTATAAAATGTTGTACATGGTACCATCTCAATCATGTCGCTTGTAATGTTCCCATCCACCGTTCTCATCTCCATAAAATATGCTTTCTCTTGCCTCACCCTGACAGAACTGAAAAACTGAGCAGTGCACTTTTCCTCATTTTCTAAAGCCATTACTCTAAGCCAGAAAAGGAAGTTCTTGGCCTTCCCTAACCAGGCCTCCCTTAACCTGGTCATTATTTCAACAGCTTTCTCTGCACGGAAGGAACCACCAAGATTAAATTTTACATACAAAGCCTCCAGCTCACGTTGCAGGGTGGCCAGTACCACTCTTTCCTCATGCCTTCTCCTCTTACAATATCCAATGTTTAGTCGTGCGATGACTGCTTGCACAACTCCCACCACTCAATTTTTGACGCAAAAAAGTTGGTTCTTAAAACTATCAGTAAAATCTGAGATTAGTGTGCAATAGCCTGCTTCCTCCAAGACTGACACGTTTAACTTCCAGTAGTTGGCCTGGAACTTTGGTCTCACCGATTCGAAGACGCAGATAATACCGCATGGTCTGAGTATCATACCGGCATAACTGAGCCTTCACTTTTAAGGTAGTGAAGACATAATCCAAATGCCTGTGGTGGCCTCTGCTATTCTTCCAAGTAAAATTTCTAAAACCCTGGTTAAAATCCTTAAAACAATCTATCAAATTAAACCTATGTATCAAATCTCTCAAACCGCACATTCCCCCACCTTGTGCATCGGATAAATTGATGTTAAAATCGCCCCCTAACACAGTCTCTCCCTTTGTAAAAAGGTTCAAGGTCTTTTAAAAACACAGCCTGTAGAGCTCTCTCCGCCAGAACATGCGCCCTAACTTTCCACCAACACCCAACTACAACTAAAAGACCTGGCACAACAGAAACCACCTCAGTTGACTGAAACCCCGGGTCCCCAAATAAGATGCCGAGACGGGTGTACCTGCCCATGCTTCACCAGAATACCCCTCTTTTCCATTCCTGCCAGACCTATCAGCATCTTCTGGACCTCCTAAATGGACTTCTTGCAGAAAGCAGAAGCTTGGGTTTAGATCCGACAGAAAGCTGTACACCGCTAATCTTTTGGCATTACCCCTCAGTTCCTGAACATCCATTAGTCACAAATGTTAAGACTCAAACTTGTGCCCCAGAATCTCTTTGAAATCTGGACTCCCTGCAGTACTCTCCTCACTTGGTGACATAAAGTGAGAGGGGGGTCATAGGAGAAACCAGACTGAAGGATTAACCTTACGGGAAGCCCAGATGTGGAACTTCACAAGGCTGACCAGCAGCCACAACACAAAATTCCTTACTTACATGGAGCAAAACTACTTGGCCCATCAACAAAAAGCACCTTACACTGACCCCACACCTTCTGAGCAAAATTACAAAACGTGTGAAACTTACTCGGTCTCTGAGCAGTCAGGCCGTGGACACTTATCTTGCCTGGAGAGACCGTGTCTATGTAGGGTCTCCCTAATAGGCAGTCTCTTCCACACCATAAGCCAATTAAGTTGTCCAGGCCTACAGGCTGAATTTGCCTCCACACCTCATCAGTGACCCCCACCACGGCTGAATCCTCTTTCGCCATAACTAACCTGTAGAGTGCTTTGTGGTCCAGGTACCAGGGTACATTTTTAGCCATTGTACAGTGTGCATATAATACCACGGCCGGTTTTTTGCTTTAGGCGTTGTGTTGGACCAGACCTGCAGGTGTTCCATTGTGGCTGAAAACCACAGATGTACAAAATGAACACACAGATGGTCCGGATTCCTGTGCAGAATCTTACACAGTCTAGATATGAACACTGAGTCTAACTTCACCAGCAGGTTAGAAACCACCCTAACCCCCTATTCCACTGGCCTGTACATGTCCGCTTTCTTGATGTACTCATATACTTCGCCCCAAATGAAGCGGAAGATGGCTTTCACCAGGTCTCTCCTAAACCTGGGAGGCAGCGGAAATACAAAGGCCAAGTGGAGGAGCAACGGCAACACATCCACCTTTACCACCAGGACCTTCCCAATGTAGGTAAAAAATCTACTCCTAATCTCTGGTTAACCTTACTGATCTTTAATTCCCAATTAATTGTGGCAGAGTCAAGGGTATGAAACATGACTCCCAAGATCTTCATGGGGCCCGTTACTAATGTGAGGCCTCTAACTACATCCTGCCTGTTCTTCCATCTGCCAAAATACTTCACCGTACGTTTACTTTTGTTGAGCAGAGCACCCGTTCCAGCCCATTCCAGCTGCCAAGTTATCTGCTATATTCAACACCTGACAAAGACTCCTGTCGGTGGTGAGGAACAACAAGAAGTTGTCGGTGTATGCCGCTATCTTCACCTGGACCCCATTGCTACCTGGAACCTCCACACCTTTCACCCAGGGCTTGTTACGAATCCGGGGAAGGAAGGGTTCCGTGTATAATACATAAAGAGTGTATGTCTGCTTCAGTTCTGTTACATCCTACCAAGTCTAGTAACTCACCCCTCAAAACTTTATCCACTCTTTCCACATTGAAATAACTCTTTTAGAAATTAGTAGCCATCTCCAACATTCTTTGTTGTTTTTACTACTTCCCTTTTGGGCCCTTAAAGGCCTTGCGCTGCTGGCGTACTTTCACTGATCACTGATCTAAAACACTCAGCCAAGCCGTCTTCTGCCCCCTTAATAAATTGTGTCCGTAGTTGAAACAAGAAATCTTTTGCTTGCTTCATGTAAATCTCCTTTAGTCTATTTTTCTTTTTTAATTTTTAATTTTAGAGAACAAAACAAAATCATTTTACATATGAACAACCATTATTCAGCCTTACATCACAGGCACAAATTCCTGTTTGTTCCCCTAGTTTTTTACAATTATATAACTTTTTAACAAAACTATATGTATTCAAAAGAAGGAAGATGTATGCATCTGACCATTAAGGTTTAATTTGCTGAACCCATCTAGACCAATATTTGACAAATTAATTCATTTGAAATTTTAGTGAAAATGTTATTTTTTCCATTATATATTATTCCTTTATTAATTCAGTCCAATCATTCATTGTTGGTATATTTGTGAGAAGCCACTTCCTTGTCATAGCTTTTTTCCCTGCTGATATAAGGATTCCAAACAAATATTCATCGGTTCCCTTCCAATCAAAATCCAGTTTACCAAAATATAAAGCCTCAAATGAAAAGGATACATTCCTTTCAAATATAGTTTCCAGGGCCTTATGTAATTCCTTCCAGAAAAGCCTTATTTTAGGGCAGTTCCAGAATATATGCCAATGATTACCTTGGTTTCCACACTGTCTCCAACAGTTTGATGACACCTTTTGTCAAACCTTTTGACAGGTACCACACCCCCTTTTTCAGCCAATGGGAGGCCATGGTGGGGGATGCCCCGCCCCCTTGTCATCCAATGTTGTGTTGTTATAGGCGGATGTCCCGCCCTCCACCCGAGCCAATGGTCTGGTGTTATGTTTGTTATTTTCCCGCCTTCCCTCACCAAGCGGTCCTGAGCCTCAGGGTTCAAATGCCCGCCACCGCATACCCCTCGATTTATAAATAAGTGTATGAAAGCACGTATTAGCGACGAGGGTTGGAAGGCGATCATGTCTGCCGCAGGGTTGAGCGCACTCTATTATAACCTTAGGGAATTGGGGAGTTACGGCGGTGTGGGGAGTCTGGTGAGGGGTGCGAGTTCCCGGGGTGTGAGTGGCACCAGCCGCGGCCGGGTGGCAGAGTGGTTGACCATGATAGCATGTCTCAAAAAACCATCAAGTGCGCAAGCACACACACATTGACCGAGTGAAGTGCCACGCAAAGAACTCGCAGGACAAATAGCATGTGAAATGTGAACCACTTTATTTCATCAGTAGGTTTTCAAATAGAGAAACATCTCAGCATACACTTTTGAACTTTTTACACATGTTACAGACTCAGTTACAGATGTTTGTAATCACCAATTAAATGTTGGTGCGGAAAAATAGTTCGGTACATGTAGCTATCACCCCAACATTGCTCAGAAACTTTGCAGCATCTGAAACGCCCTTTCACTCGCCATTTGTATAGCCTTGAACACCGCACTGGGCGACTGTCTAACAGAGCAAATAACTTTGCCTGAGTAATCAGAGGGATGGTGTTACCACAGGTTCTATGTAAAATACGTTGTATTTTGGAATACACACCGCTGAATCCTCCAGGCTTCGGTTTCTGATCTGAAAACATCAGAAGCACAGTTATTTCACTCATGTTCTTTACATACACATCTATCTCTTTAACAAATTTAAGGACATTAGCTTCCGGTTAATTGATTTTCATATCAAACTTTGTAGAAAGAAGAGTGTAAAGCACTCTTTGTAAAATTTCTGATGTATACATTCGAAATTCTTCATTCTTCGCACGATGGCTCACCTGTGTCTGTAAAAGAGAGTGAAAACTCTATTCACATTGCGAGTATTTCACAGTCCTGGTTTTACATAGATCTTTTTTCTCTTCTGTAAAATTAAGTATAATGTTTCTTTTGCAATGCATCAAAAGTTACGTCTAGTATTTTTCCATCTACATTTTCAAGTACGGAGCGTGCATATTCGTATGGCGATTGGTTGTCAATTATATTTCTTAGCAAGTGCTTTATACCCTGCTCAGTGTCATCCGTAATGGTTTATGTACCCAGGCCACTGGCGATGTACAGAACAGCCACTAGAATTCAGGCTAAACTGAGAGACTTATAAATTTCCAAAGCGACAATCGACACATCTTCGTACCCATCTGTGTACCCGACAACCAGACATGTGTGACCCTGCTGACCGGGGTGATTAATCAAACAGGCCGCGCATTCATTAACCAGAACCCCCTTTAAACAGTGGTTGAAGATGCAACATACGACCGCCTTTACAATCTGAGCCATAGCATCGGGCTCATTAGGGTCAACATTAGCTAAACTAGGTTGAGCATCATCATTATTAATATTTTGGCAAACACACATGCATAGACATGAAACATTCAAGCTCGAGGGTAGTTTGAAGATTGATGCGTCGACCTCTTCAATATTCTATTAAAGGAAAAAAGAAAAGGAAGGCTTCACAAAATAAATAAGCATGCTTTTCCCCTAAAATATTTACCATTTTAACGCCTCTTTTGTGTTAGAGTTTTTCATTTCCTCCGCACTCGCCGCAGTTGAATATTTACCATTTGTAGTGACTCTTCATCGTCAGTCGTTGACAGTTAACCAACACCTGAATCACCGAGTTCACATGACAGCCACTGTTACATACCATAGAGTGCGGGGTCAGCTTTTGCTAAAAAGAAGACCAAGTGTTGAAAATGACATACACTAAGTGCAGATTGAAACAACAATTCCACTATCGGAAAATTTTAGGAGCCTACCTCTTCACTTTGCATAGCAGAGGAATCCGATGTTTCACCACTCAAAGAAGCCATCTTCACAGCAGTTAATATCGGGGTCTGACAGCTCAAGTGACACGCTTCACGACCGTCAAGTTGGGTCATTTAAGCATAAGCGCCAAGTTCGTAACTGCACCTACATAGCTCAAGACATTTTTCAATTGGTTGTGATGTATTAGAACGCCCCACCATATCCCTCCTCCCCAAAATCACGTGTTTTATCGAGAGCGAAAAGTAATCGCCTTGAATTAAAATACATACGCTTATTTTTAATGACAAATTCTCAACAGCTTTTCAAAAGTTTGAAATGATTTTCCATGTACCATGAAAGTAAAGTCTTTAAACCTTAAAAATATTAACATGCAACCCAAACCTCAAATGATGTGTGTTTGCGTAGAAAAGAAATTTGTGCCCTTCAAAGGCATGGATGGTGAGTTCCTCACAGTATTGCATGACAAGCCCCATTACGACCATCAACCATTTTAGCACCATCACTATTGAAATAAAGACGCATCAAAACGAGCACGTGTCATTTGCATTTGGTAAGGTCATCATCAAGCTGCATTTCAGGCCTGTGAAACCGACAAACATCTAAAAGGATGACGGTCATCAAGAGCTAAGGGGATCCTTCTTTGTATACACACTACTACAAACAACAGGCAGGTTATGGATTACCAGGATTTTCGGGGCTACCATTTAAGTACGGCGTTGGTATAGGGGGTATTTTCAGAGCACTATTTAGAAAAGCCGTGCCTTTTCTGAAACGAGGGTTTGAAATAGCTAAGCCGCATATGGCATCGGTAGCTAAAAACATCACCAAAGACGTGGTTAGCAACGTTACAAGCGCGGTCACATCTAAAGCGGCAGCACATGAACAGGAAGGTTCGGGTCTAGCATACATCTGTAGTGGCGTCAAGAGAAAAAGACAGACGTCATCAGTTCATCGTCGGAGGCTGCCGAAACCTGATATAAGAACGACTAAGAGAAGACATTCATCTCATAAAATGTTACAAAGTCAACATTAAAATATTAAACATTAAAAGTGGCTTTTAAAGTTTTGACAGATGCTGCACACCCCAGTGGGGCAGACTTGAGTTTTTCAAGTAGCTCTCGGTTACCAGCGTTGGCTAGCAAGGTGCCCACTATGTTGATTTTGGCCATAGCCTCCATAAATACATCCCAACCTTTTGGCTTCTTACGACCACAACTGGTTGCTGCTATGTGAGACCTCTCACAAGATTAATCATGTGAGATCCCTCGTGCATGATAGGTCGGCGGGTGCATTTTCCGGTAGTACAACAGTTAAAGTCCCCTTTTCAGAGGCCTCCTGGCGTACTAATGTCAAATACCATTGTAACACCTGACTATACAATTTCACTTTTTCATATTCAGTCAGATGTGAGTTCTGAAGAATGTCTCTCATTTCATCATCCAACCTGTGGTTTGTTATTCTCACATTGCTTTCGTTGCCAGACCGCTCTCGGAGTCGATCGAGCTGTTTCTGAGGTACAAGGTACATTTTTTCAGAGTGCTCCATTATTGGCGTTGTAGAAGCCCAGTAATCAACGGTACTGCAATACTCAACAGTGTCCCGATAAAACCGCCGGACTGGTTCACCAAGAGTCTCTTTCTTTTAAGAGAAAGACCCTTTCGACTCAAAGTCTTTATAAGCTTATGCTTTCTCTTCAGGGTCCCAAACTGCTTAGCAGATAACGGCATGTTCCCTTTCAAGGTGTTCAAGGTGATTTTAGCTATTGCCTGTACACCCACAGAGAATAACTTTCCGCTGATTGGGGGTGGCTTTTACCAGAAAATGTAAGAGAGTCAGGTTTCTCAGAACGCGTTAAGACATGTAGACGGACCGAATGTGTCTTTTCGACTGAGTTTGTGGTTGCATGATCACACACCCTTTAGATTTTTTAAATACATAAGCCGCGGGCTTGTAATGCAAACAAATGGCGTTCGTTCTCCCCCCAAAAAGCGAATCGTCCAGTTGCAGAGGCTCTGTTAACTGAGCAGCTGTGAGAAAATTCTTCAAGTCTCCATTTTCAACAAGCATGTCTCTGAACTTGTGCTCCCACAAAACACGTACATTAAAACCTCTCATTTGAGAGAATTAATTTTTACCATTGTCTTTCTGTACAACCAACCAAAAGTAATATTTGTCAACGGATTACAAACACTACATCTGTGAAAAAAGCATCCGTTGAACTCAAAGGCTGTCTGCACTCCATCAATTACAGCATAACCATCCAGAAAATATGCTCCGACCTTGAACTCGCCAGGTGTGGTTAATGCGTGTTGGATTTTAACGTGCTCTGTGTGTTCAATGTACATAAACCATTGAATGCTGGGTGTAGAAAATCGTTTTGTTGGTTGTGGTAATTGTTATGGGGTAGCAACGCAATCATCTCTTCATGTAAAAACATAAGTCTGAACATGGCCATACCACGCTAGCGATGGTCACTACCTGAAAGGGGTCAATGCACACAATGCAAGCAGCCCCCGACTCAGTCACATGTGCCTGTCTGGTCATGTCCATGACCTCGTCCCTGAACCCGATACAGCCTTCTCTTAGAATTGCAACAACCTGTTGGCAGCAGTGTTTCAGTGCAGTCTGTAAGTTAAACACAGTTCCCTTGCATTCTTCATACCAATCCAAAAATTCGGCTTTCTCGCTCGGAAGCATGTAGTTAACACCGTAAAGTTGTGGCGGCGGCAACAGTCCTACATATTTTTGGTTTTCTGAAGTGTTCATCAAGTGTGGAAAATGCCCCTTAGCCCCTGGGAATCCCATGGTGGAGGGCAATTTGCTTAATTTCATAGGGAGTAAGTTTAGAGAATCGATAAATCTGATGTTCAGAGCTTTTACGGTTCAACGTCCATCCTTTCATCTAGCAACTGTCTGATTACTAAGTAATTGTCATAACCCTTGCCGTTGTGTGATATGAAAAAATAGTTTTTGAAACAACCATCGATAAATTTACGCACAAAATCCAAGTTTCACCATAAAATTCCCACATTTCTCACAAAAGGACCTGCTCTCACACTTACTAACACCCGTCGCCACATTCTGAAAGGGTCTCGTCAAACACTGAGAGCTACGACAAAAGACCTTGCAGACAATTCTTAATTTTTGCATCAATTTCACAACACTGTGGACCTAAGCACGTTCTACAAGATTTAACACATGCATTTTTGTGGCTATACGCTGCATGACAGTTACTGCAAAA
Organism: Lepisosteus platostomus; assembly: GCF_059453375.1. Classification (NCBI taxonomy): domain Eukaryota; kingdom Metazoa; phylum Chordata; class Actinopteri; order Semionotiformes; family Lepisosteidae; genus Lepisosteus; species Lepisosteus platostomus. The sequence goes on from NC_142625.1 coordinate 1,948,658, forward strand.
ATAGGCTGACCCCATAAAAGCTTTAATATTTAATACCCCGTAGAAATGACATCAATGCATGTTGGGTCTGCCCTGCAGAACAGACAACCTGCAAGGGTTTCCCTGCTCTTAAATACAGTCAGAAGAAAGTTTGTTTCACAATCTGAGTGCTTGTCCTGTTCTTTGATATGTAATTACTCTTGTCCTACTCTGTCTTGCTCTAGGTTCTGTCTTTTGACATTGGTCTGGTTTATCCTGTTTGTGGGTGTTGTTCCTGTCGTTTATTATGTAGCGTTAAGTCACTGGGGCTGCTAAAGCAAGTCAGCTTTATGGCATCTTGGCATATTGTTTGAGGTTTGAGGCTAAATTAATAGACCCCATTAACAGCTCTCACAATGTGCTTAAGTGGTGATACTGTGATGCTGGATAAGTGAGATATACAGTACACAGTACATGTCCCACTTCACTCAGCATCTAGGCTCATCAAAGAAGCTTCTAAATTATATTGCTGAATATGGTTCATGATATGCAATGTTCGTCAAATGTTATCATGAGTTTGTCTATCTTGAATAGTGTATCAAATGAGGGAGAATCTTTTCAATTCTTTTAGCCAGTAATGCTGTATAAATTTAATAATCCACATTAAGGACTGAGATTGGTCTGAATGATCCACAATCTAATCTACCTTTCCCCTCCTAAGGGATAACTGAGATGATAACCTCTCTCCATGATGGGGGCATTTTTTCATCAATTAATGCCGAGTTACAAGCAGAAAGAAGATTTGGTATTAATTCTGCTCAGAAGGTTTTATACCATTCCGAATTAAAACCATCAGTTCCAGGTTATTTATTAGCTCTGAGGCTTGTAATCACCGAATTCAATACTTCTGGTGTTATCGTCGTTTTTAATATATTATTTTGATCTTCCGTAAGAGTTGGTAAACTGAGAGATTCCAGAAAAGTATCCTTCTGTTCTTCACTTTCTGAATGGGGTTGTGTGTATAACTGTTTGTAATATTTTGTAAAAGTGGTTGGGACTTCTTCCCATTTATATAATACACCATTACAGTTCTGGTCCCTTATTTTATAAATTGTATTATCGGTCTGTTTTTTTAATTTTCTTGCCAACAGCTTTAGTGATTTACACCCTGATTCATAATATTTTTGTCAAGTAAATATATATAATTTTCAGTTTCCTGTGTATATAAGACATCTATTTTGTTTCCAAGCTTCTTTATTTCTTGCATGATTTTTGAATCCTGTTTTTCTTGGTTTTTTCTCCAACTCTTTTAACTTTTATATTCAGATCAGATAATTATAATCGCTTTACCTTCTTATGACTGCTCAGAGCAATAATTTTCCCCCTTATAACTGCCTTTAATGTATCCCATATCATCTCTGGTCCCACTTCCCCATTATCATTGGAAGAGGTGTTAGTGGGGCCAGCAGGGGGCGCTCACCCTGCGGTCCATGTGGGTCCTAATGCCCCAGTATAGTGACGGGGACACTATACTGTAAACAGGCGCCGTCCTTCGGATGAGACATAAAACCGAGGTCCTGACTCTCTGTGGTTATTAAAAATCCCAGGGCGTTTCTTGAAAAGAGTAGGGGTTGTAGTGTGCTCTCTGAAGGCACCAGTTCTGTAGGGTTTGGGCATTTACTGAGACAATTCTTAATTGTAGCAGTAAATCACAAAATGATTCTTTTGATGGCTTTAGAATCCAACCATGTGATATAACTCAAACAACACACACAAAGGTACTAATACACGAGGATACATTTATTAATACATAGAATATGCATATAAACCTAACAGATCTTATCGAGAGGGCTATCAGAATACAAAAGGTATATATTCAGTCAGTTACAAAGTGTTACACGTATCAAGAGGACATACGTTCAGTATATCATTCATTTAGACCATTTCGTAATTGAACTTGGTTATAACTTCTACATTGGATACTCAAAACAAGTACATAACTCTTAGGAATTAAATTGGTATCAACTGGTTGGGATAACAATTGAATTCTCGAGCAGTAATGCATTGAAGTTGAATACTCATCCAATCTCTGGGGATTCAGATCTCCTGCGGCTTCTCTGGCTCCGTGCCAGGCTGTGCTGTGCGGCTTGTGACGGTGCGCTGCTGACGCTCACTGACCGGCTAGTTAGTGTTGGCTTTAACTAGCACAGTTTATGCACAGGAGAAAAGATGACTGTGGGTCCCAGCAAGTCAGGAAGAGGACCGGTTCGTTCCTGATGAAGAGCTAGTTCTGAATAGTGATTCAGCTGTCCACAGTTCTGACCTGTTCACGAGGCCTGCTGCTGGTGCTAACCTCGGGTGGATCCTCTGGTTACTCTTAGGCAACCTCCGCTCTAGACTCTTAGAACAAAGGAAAGTTCTGGCACTCGGACACACTGGCCGTTCCGTGGTTGTCCGGGCTGAGTCTCAGGATGGTCAGGAGGCGCGCTGCGAGACTGTCCTGCCCCTGGGGGCCTTCTGCTCCTGGGCCGTCCTGCCCTGGAATTCTCCTTTGAATTCCCTTTAGAAAAGTCCACAGAATTCTCCCAGGCCCTCTGTGTTGCCTGTTTTTACCTGGAGGAACTTCAGCTCGTTGATTGGCTGAAAGTTCCATGGGCATCAGAGTCCCACGTGGGTTACTCGGCCCTACCAGTCCCTGATTGGTTGATCAAGGTGAGATATGAGTCACTTACTCCTGACACTTAGGAATGCAGTCCAGATGTCCATCTGGCACTCCCTAGACAGATAGGCGCCAATGGATGACCATTGATCACGATAGCCAGGCTTAGCTAAGTGCATCCCCCTTTGGGAGCTGTCCCTTATCAAAAGAAAACATCTTTAAATCAGCCTGCATGAAAAGCTTCTCTGTGGCTGCACCACAGAGATGAACAGAGAGATGAGGCCTCATTTGGGAAAGCACAGCAACACTTAATTCTGTCTTATTAATAAGCCTCGCCACTACAGGGTGTAACCCCGGTGTCTTGGCCAAATTTCCCATTGGCCCTTATCAATCATGGCCTCCTAATAATCCCCCTCTATGAATTGGCTACATTACTCTGCTCTCCTCCCAACTGAGAGCTGATGTGTGGTGAGCGTTCTGGCGCACTATGGCTGCCGTCGCATCATCCAGGTGGATGCTGCACATTGGTGGTGGTTGAGGGGAGTCCCCATTACCTGTAAAGCGCTTTGAGTGGAGTGTCCAGAAAAGCACTATATAAGTGTAAGCTATTATTATTATTATTATTATTATTATTATTATTATTATTATTATCATTCTCATCCAAAATATTTTTATTTCTTGTTTTATCTGTTCTTTACATTGTGGATCTTTCAACAGATTTGAGTTCATCCTCCATGTTGTATCTCCACTATTATTACTTAATCGGATGGACAATGACATAGGAGTGTAGTCTGAAAAATCAAAAATACCAATATTGCAATGTTGAATCCTATGTTTATCGCTCTTGTGTATAAAAAAATAATCAATCCTTGAATGTTCTGAATAAGGGATGGAATAGTGAGTGTAATCCCACCCACTTGGATACAAATCTCTCCAAAGATCTATTATTCCCATTTCCCCCATCAGTACATTAATCTTTTTATAAAGTGACTTATCTCTCTGAGAATATATATTTGTAGAATCAAGCGTGGGGCTAAGACGCACATTCCAATCACCTCCACAAATCAGTATTCCTTGTGTATTAACCATCAAATTGACCATTTTTTTATAAAAATTAAAATCACTACCAGGTGGAGCATATACATTAAGTAATGTTAGTAATTCCCCTTCCATTTTCCCCAATACTAATACATATCTTCCCTCCTTATCTTTAACTTCTGTAAGCTACTCAAATGGAACCTTTTAAGATATCAGTATAGCCACTCCTCTCCTATGGCCAGATTTATATGAGGAGAAATAGAGTTTTGAGAAGCCCATTCTCCTTAAAAAATACACACAAATGTGTTTCTTGTAAAAAAGCAATATGAGCCCCTTCTTTCTTCATTTTAGACAAAATCTTACTTCTCTAAATAGGGTTAAGTACTCCATTAACATTAAATGTAACTATTTTAAGGTCTTGCTTGGACATATTTTACGTAAATGGTAAAACTTTCACACTCATACTATATGTTTCATATTGTTAAACATCCTCTTCCCATCATTTTTTTCTAATAATACACCACAAACAAAAAACACAGTAAACAAAAACATTAACCAAACAATATTAAACAAAACTGTATCAATCTCCGTCTCATTCACAGTACTTTCTTCCAACTGTGGGGTTCTTTTCAAACGAACCCTGTGAAAGTCCATTAGGGTAGTCCTCCTACTCCTCTGGAGGAGGGCCCTTAAGCAGGCAGTGTGATGACAAATCAAAAATATATATATATATTATAAAAAGGAAAAAGAGGGTAACCAGAAAAATAAAAAGTCACTCTAGTCGTAATCATCAGATATCTATCCCTACATTTACAAATTCTCTTAATACATCGCAGGGAACTTATTAACAAAAGCCTAAACTATTAAATCCTGACCAACTTTTAACAACTCACTGTATCCATTTTCTTCAATCTTGCAAGGGGGATCTCTGCCTGAAACTCTGTAGTTTCTCCTTACAGATGCAGCCATTCAAAGTGCGCGGTACAGACATGTACCGGAGGTAATTGGCTACGGCGTCGCGCATCATGATGCGCGATGACGCAAAATACCGCGGTACGTGATTGGTTGACCGACAGGGGCACTCTTGGTCCATTGGTCGGATGTAGAAAGATTTACAGTAAATGTCTTTACTGTGCCCGTTTTAGCATTGAATATTCATATGGAATTTTACCACTGAAGGGAAATCTTAGTACCTGAGCATAAAAAGAATAGGAACATACTGTAACGCGTGTGAAGGCTGAAGAAAGATGTGAAGACGGGGGTTTGAATTGAATCCTTTCTGTATGAGGTTTAGACTTCTAAGTCACAAGCTGGGGTTTATGGCAGGAAAGGGGGTTAACTGATAAGGATTGCAGATGCAAGCTAGGAACCCCCCTGGGTGTAATCTTAAACTGACCATTTGGCCAGGACATCGTAAACTGGCCAAATACCATGAACCCCCCTCTTTACCATCAGACCGAGTGACATCAGAAACGGAGAAGAAGACACTATATAACCCAAAAGTTTGTACCAGTACGGTGAACAATACTTCGGTTTTGTTGTTTCTTGCGGGAAACAAGACTTCGGCTTTATTGTTCCTTGCATGCAATAAACTCATCTGTTTTACTTCATCTCGGGATCAAGAACCTTATTCGTTCTGTTACAACAAATTCATAAACGATATTAATTTTGGAACATAAACATATATGACACAGTATATGGCTGGTCTCGGTACTTTCAAGAAAACATACACACCAGTATTCCATTTCTCCCTAAACATTTTAAGCTTCGAAGTCTTTAAGTAATGTGATACCATGGTCAACAAGCATACTTTTAGAATTTGATTAAAGGGAATATAATATGGAATCGCGTATCTAAAGAAATTAATAACAATATAATTATTGTTAGCAGCCATGTCACCCTGCAACTCACAACTGGCAACCCACTGAAGCTAAGCAGGTGTGAGCCTGGTCAGTACCTGGATGGGAGACCTCCTGGGAAAAACTAAGGTTGCTGCTGGAAGAGGTGTTAGTGGGGCCAGCAGGGGGCGCTCACCCTGTGGTCCATGTGGGTCCTAATGCCCCAGTATAGTGATGGGGACACTATACTGTAAACAGGTGCCGTCCTTCGGATGAGACGTAAAACCGAGGTCCTGACTCTCTGTGGTCATTAAAAATCCCAGGGCGTTTCTCGAAAAGAGTAGGGGTGTAACCCCGGCGTCCTGGCCAAATTTCCCATTGGCCTTAACCAATCATGGCCTCCTAATAATCCCCATCTATGAATTGGCTTCATTACTCTCTGCTCTCCTCCCCACTAATAGCTGATGTGTGGTGAGCGTTCTGGCGCACTATGGCTGCCGTCGCATCATCCAGGTGGATGCTGCACATTGGTGGTGGTGGAGGGGAGACCCCATTACCTGTAAAGCGCTTTGAGTGGAGTGTCCAGAAAAGCGCTATATAAGTGTAAGCAATTATTATTATTATTATAATTATATTCATGTACCGCAACACAAGAATAGTACACGCTGTACATTGTCTGTTGATAATGTTTCTGTAGTGCTTTTTCAGCACCCTGCATGTGACCTCGCCAGTGGTGCTGTGGGTTAGGTTCCTGACTTCTGCGTCACATGGTGAGTGTTTGAATCCAGCTGAAGCCATGACTTTTTTTTAACAAACATTTCATTGAAAAAATAAAACGTTTCCCTGGGTCAGAGATTAAATAAAACCTCACTTGCACCAAACAAGTTTATATTTCTAAATATCACAACATGATCGAATTTAAGTCATTTTAATAACATTTTAATAACAATGAATAGTCACCTATGCGTTACAATATAAACATTTATATTGATTTAAATCGCGTTTTGATTTAAATAGCAAACGCGGGTTTAAATATGTGTTTTTTGTTTCACAGTCAGACAAATGCAACATAAATCGATATCTTTGTCTTCTAAGTATCTTAATAAACTTTCAGCATAGCTTTCTCCCCGTTTAGATTAATTTTTCTTGGGATCTTGGGATCAAACATGGAAAGATTAGATTGTAATCGTTTTTATTTTTTAAATACATTTTAGAAAAGTGTAATCTATACTAAAAAGCTGTACACCACCTGCTATAAAGATACATATTGTAATACTTTCGGGTTCGGATAGGACAGACACAAGAACTCAGACTTGCAGAGTTAAAGCAAGTTAAAGCCTTGATTTTAAATATCACCTTTAAAAGTGGCATCTCAAAGCAATACAGATTACAAAGTAAATACCCAGCACTGATTGTACCCAACTGTCATACTAATAAAGCACCTTGAATTGAATTGAGGGGGGGGAGGGCGAGCGAGAGAGCACAGCCAGGACAGACAGGCAAATAAGATACACTCCACAGACTTTCACAACAGCGACATATCATAAAACGTTTGCACATATTGTTAAATTATTACTTGTTTTTCAGGAAGTTAAAAAAAACACTTGAATTACTTATCCAGTCTCTCAAATAAAATTATTTTTCAAGCAATGCAACTAACGTCGGGCAACGTGTTTTTTTTAATCCAACATTGACAGCCACATCTTAAATCTTGTCAGTCAGCTCTTTTTCCTCTATTTGAATTGTGGCAATTCAAACAACCTGGGATAACAAGTGGTCTCGAAGTCACCGAGCTCACAGAGCTTCAACAACAGATGACAATTCCCTTAGTCCTTCCTTAGTCTTCCTGAAATTGTTGGATTATGAGTGAATAAAAGCATCTTATTAAAAACACGTTTGAGTATAGTTTGGGAGCTATATTATGTATTTTTCATATGTAAGATATAATGATGTGTTCCCGCTTACACATCACACGACTTTAAAAGCTAGAAAAACAGGTTTCGATTCACATTATCTGGCGAGCCTTGTTTTGTCAAAGGACAGCACAAAAAAAACAGACAATACACGGGTGGGGGAGGGCAAGCGAGAGAGAGAGTTTTTTACCCTCTGTCAAAAAAACCCAAATCACCAGGGGCAGAGACTCTGGGGGGATCATTGTGTGGTACAGAGCGGAGCTCAGTCAATCCAAACAAGTACAGTAGTAAAGAGAGAAAAGTCAACAATTGATTTAAGGACGATCTGTCAAAGTGCAATGAAATACAATATTGTTTTTGTTGTTGCTGTTATTGTTGTTTTTATCCTGTAAAGCGTTTTGAGAAGCCACCTTTAAAGGCGATATATAAAAGCGCTGATTCTTATGGAATGTGTTTTCTTTCTTCCTTTTTTCAGCATGGAATAAACCTATTACTTGATTCTTATGGATGCCTGGTTCCGCAGGGGATTCAATTTTTTTTTTTTTAATTGCGTAAAAATAGCAGTATAACCTTGTTCATGCACAAACAGTGGCATGTTACATTATTAATTTGGGTGTCTCCTCTTGCCAGAAAGCTCTAAATTGCATTTTGAGTGCGGTTTTGACTTTTTTTAAATTGCAACCCATAAATAAAGCTGATACCGTTTAGACTTTTAATTATTTTAAATTGTATTACAGCAGCACAATGGACAATGCAACGTAAATTGCAAAAATGCACTTGGAATCTGTCCAAGCCCTACTTTGTCAGGCATTTTCTTTTACTGCAACGGACATAAAAACTCCCTTGCTTTTAACAGAGCGTTTCATAATTTCTAACTATGAAAATTATTTAAACTGTGACACTTATCATTCAACCAGAGCTCGAAATATCACAAGGATCCTCAAGAGCACAGCAAAGACTGTATTAAAAGATACTTGTATCAGATACATGAGAATCCAGGCTTTTTTATCAACGCTTTCTTTTCCATATACCAGATATTATGGAACCACTTCAGAAGGGTGTCAGCCAATCAGATTCCAGGAATCGGTACTTTAAAGAAAAAATACACACCGGTATTCCATTTCTCCCTAAACATTTTAAGCATTGAAGTCTTTAACTAACATGTGAAATAGTGTGTAAAAAAGTGGTAGTTTTAAGCTTTTCTGCTAATACAATATGGAATCGCGTATCTAAAGAAATTAATAACGATATGATTATATTAGTGTACTGCGACATTTCTTAGACAAAATAGAATAGAATTATGGACAATTAATTGATTTAACTCTTCTTTTCAATTCAGCATCTTTTTTACTTCAGAATATTCCATAAGTTTTTTGAGTACGGTCGGTGGGTAATCATGATCCACATAAAATCGTTTATTATTATTGAAAAGTTCTTTCTTTTGCCAAGCTTTATGCAACACTTCCTCTTTCATCTTGTAGCTTAAAAACCTGGTGACAATGGAGCGCAGTTTGGCATCAGGGCCTTTAAGTCTCTATGTGCCCTTTCAATTCCCAGTTCCACATCCTTCGGTAAATCAAATTCCCCCATCAGCAAATTTTCAAGGAAGGTGACCATGAAGTGACCCTACAATTCTTCGGGGATTCTGTAAATCCAAAAGTTTTCTCTGCACGATCTTCCTTCCTGGTCTGTTAATTTAGTTTCCAAAGTAATTTGTCGTTGCAAGAGTTTCTTTATTACAGTTTCTGTTGTTAAGACCCTTGTTTCCACTTCTTTGATCCATCCCTCTGCCTTATCCAGTCTCTTATTAAGCTTGCTCGGCTCCTGTTTAATGTTTGTAAGCTGCTCTTTATTGTCCCGTCTGAAGTCTCCAAGTTCGTATAATTTTTTCTGAAGACTGGCGTCTGCGCCATCTTGTTCCGAGCTCGCTGAGCAGCTTCTACTGCAGTCAGAAGTTGCAGTTTCCACATTTTCCACAGTTGGTAGTGAAGAAAGATGTGAAGACGGGGGCTTGAATTTAATCTTTTCTGTAGGGGGTTTAGACTTCTAAGTCACAAGCTGGGGTTTATGGCAGGAAAGGGGGTTAACTGATAAGGATTGCAGATGCAAGCTAGGAACCCCCCTGGGTGTAATGTTAAACTGACCATTTGCCCAGAACATCATAAACTGGCCAAATACCATGAACCCCCCTCTTTACCATCAGACCGAGTGACGTCAGAAACGGAGAAGAAAACACTATATAACCCAAAAGTTTGTAACAGTACGGGGAACAATACTTCGGTTTTTTTGTTTCTTGCGGGAAACAAGACTTCGGCTTTATTGTTCCTTGCATGCAATAAACTCATCTGTTTTACTTCATCTCGGGATCAAGAACCTTATTTCTTCTGTTACAACAAATTTGGCGTAGTCGGCGGATGCTCCAGAAGGCGCAGAACTTCCCATCGGCAGGAGAGACGGTCAGCGTGCACATAACTAAGAGGTAAGGACTCCTCTTTTATTTAAAAGTCCCGACTCTCTCTGACCGATTGGGAAATCTCTGCTCCCTGCGAGAATCGCCCGAGATGACAGAGTAAACGTGAGTTTCTGAATTCCTCTGGCCCGGGGAAGACACCGGTGTATGTAATGGGTTGTTTGCTGTAAGCCCAGAATTTGGTCTGGCAGGGGTTCCACGGTATTGTGTACAGGCGTTCGAAGCTGGTGTATGCCTTAATTGCGCGTGGAGTTTTGAACGGGTTGTGGACCCTTACCGTGAAGTTCAGGACTGGTGTGGGCCTTAATTGCGCCCGGAGTTCTGAAGGTCAGAACTGGTTTGGGCCTTTATTGCGCCCGGAGTTCTGAGGCTCAGAATCGGTGTGGGCCTTAATTGCGCCCGGGGTTCTAGAGCAAGTGGTGCATTAAATGCACGTAGTTCAGGACTGGTGTGGGCCTTAATTGCGCCCGGAGTTCTGAAGGTCAGAACTGGTGTGGGCCTTAATTGCGCCCGGAGTTCTGTGGCTCGGGATCGGTGTGGGCCTTAATTGCGCCTGGGGTTCTGGAGCTGAGTGGTGCATTAAATGCACGTATAATCCAGGATTGGTGTGGGCCTTAATTGCGCCCGGGGTCCTGAGATTAGCTACGCCTTGATCGTGCACAGATTGGCGTGGCGTGGTTTTTTTTGTTTTAAAGGAAACAGGAGTAGAAGAGATATATATATGTATGTATGTTTTTGGTGTTTTCCTTGTTTGTGAAATACATATACACACGCACGACACTAACAAACACACCTCATAATAAAAGAGCAAAGCATTAAGTAGCAGGATTTAAAGGACGTTGAGACCCGAGAATCGCCCTGATTGAGCTCAGTGCGTAAGTCCACCCCGGGGCAAAAGCAGCGATGCTGGCGTTCTGGGGATGGTGAATTACTGATCAAAAAAGGGGGTTTTCGAGGTCTCGTTTCTTACCTGTGAACAGTGCGGTGTAAGTCCTCTCTAAAGTCTCGGAGAGGCATTTAGATCTGGAGGTAACAGACGCCCTTAGCTGAATGAGTGCAGTAATGCACAGGTTTTTCCAAGTGAAAACATCCCCCTACTGAATGAGCTGTTACCTCACACACGACAAAAGTAAATCTTAAAGAAACCAAACATGTGTGCTAATTGGGTGTTTGAGAAAGTGGTGGAAGTATCTGATTACATATCGGAAAAGTGTAAATTGACTGAAAGGGAAGAGAAATATAGGAAGAAGCTGAGTCTGTCAGAAGGAGTTTGGGGCGAAGATGCCTGTAAAAAAGCGTATGAACATTGGAACAAAAACAAAGATTTAGCTGCAGCCCTGGTGATCGGCCGACAACTGAGGTGGCAGATTAGCATGAAGGAGAAATCAGAATGGGATAAAAAAGAGAAGGAGTTCACAGAAAAAATAAAAGCGTTAAATGAGAGGAAAGATAATTTATTCGCGGCAAAAGAGGTACTAGAAAAAAAGCTAAAAGAGGCAGTACAGGAGAATGAGAAACTAAAGAAGGAATTAACTCCTGGTCACGCTGCACTGGTTAATGTGCTACTGCCGGCGACTAAGTTATATCCTGCTCTCCCACAGGGGAACAAACAGGCAGGAAACGAAAATAATTGGGATCAATTCCCACAATGGCCATATTGAGATGGGGGGTCTGATTGGGATAACACTTGGTATGAGTGTGATAAAGACGGATCTGGGTCTCCCCTATTAGAGGGAGGGCGCCCGCAGGTCTGTACTCTCACTCGAAGTGGGAAAGGACTTGATGTAGCAGGGGCTGGCGCTGTTGATGACAGCGCCACTCTAACTCCGTCTCGCACCCCGCTGAGGGGGTCCGTTCTCGCACCTACCTTCCCTGAACCCCCAATACGATCAAATCCAAAACCGGAGGATATTGACCGGTGGGCTAGAGAAGTACCGCACCCAAAATTAGGGATGCAGCGAACCTGGAGTGCGCTTCAGGAATTAAAAGATACTTATGGTATCTCCCCCCTGACTGCCGCTATGATCCTCAGAAGGACAGGGGAAAAGCGTGTCGGAGAACTTAAACAATTGTGTGAGGATAACGGCAGGGGAGGGCGATGGGAATGGGTTTGGCGATGGCTTAAACAAAATTATCCACCAAAGACAGATTGGAAAAAGATATCTGCGTGTCAGCAAAAAGAAAGCGAGGATGTGGCTGACTTCACTGACCGCTTCGTCACACTCTGGCTGGAATGCTCAGGACTAAGTGACGAAGATGATGTGAATAGCGACGCCTCTGCTGTGATTAAACAAATTTATTTGGGCGGTCTTAAGCCTGGTATAGCCAGAGCCCTTCAGTTAAAAGAGCCCGAAATAGGGCAAGATACGACCAAACAATTTGAGGAAATAGTTAAAATGGCACGGCAAATCGAGAGAAATATGTATGCTAAGGTGCGGGCAATACAAACAGGGTGGACACCCCCCATACTGAAGGGTGGAGCTGGCCCTGACACCCGACTAAATCCAAAAGGCGAAATTACAACTCGGTGCCATTATTGTAAAAATTTCGGACATTGGCAAAAGAATTGCAAAAAGCGATTAGCCAGTGAGGGCAGGATTGGAAGATACCAAGATCCCCCTTTCAATCCCTCGAATCGAGAGGGGCAAAAAAACCTGTTGTCACAATTACAGGATTTGAGCGAAGCAGACAAACACGCTATCAGGGAGCTTTTAAACTAGGACTCCCCCTAGTGGCCTCCCTACGCCTATCTCAGGAACTGAGTGAAAAAGAGCTCAAATTACAATGCACGATTAATGGGATTCAAATGTCACTTTTATGGGACACTGGGGCTCAATTATCGTGTTTATCTGAACAGTCAGCCAAACGGTGTAGTGTCATGTTCACAGGGAGGGAGCTGGAGGCCACTGGTGTAGGGGGTAATCGAATAACACTCAGAGAAACTCAAAAACTCAAGATTAGACTAGGAGATGGGGAGGTAACATTTAATGCTGTCATGTGGGTAGGATCTACCCCAGATCTGTTGAGATGGGATGCTCTGAAATACCTACAAGGGGTTACATTAACCGTACATGAGGAGAGGGTGGAGGTAAACATCTGGTCCCTCCAAAAAGACGAACTAAAAGGGCATTCAATTTGGACTATGGACAAGGACGAATGCGGGCTTCTGGATATGGAACCCGCCACATTTACTGGGAAATCCCCGCCATACACAAAGCCATATAAAATCAACAAAGAGGCGGAGGAAGGGGTTCGACCAGTAATACAAAAACTATTGACTCAAGGCATTGTACGAAAAACACATAGTACAAGCAACAGTCCAATATGGCCCGTAAAGAAAGCCAGCGGAGCATGGCGATTCACAGTTGATTACTCAAAAGCTAATCAACACATCAACCGTCTCACCCCCTTAGTAGCAGACCCCTCTGCTATTTGACATGGCTAATGGGTTCTGGTCTGTTCCTCTACACCTAGAGGTACAAGATTGGTTCGCTTTTGTTGTAGATGGAGAACAATATACTTGGACCAGGTTACCACAGGGGTTTCATAACAGCCCCACCGTGTATCACATGGCACTTCGGAGGCATCTCCGGGAGCTGCCTCAAGTGTCCTCCGTCGTTATCCAATATGTGGATGATATTTTAATCGCGTCTCCTGACGAGGAAACCCACAAGAAGGACCTCCAAATTATTCTCAACCATTTGGTTAAAAAAGGACACAAGGCTAGTTATAGCAAAGCACAGTTATGCCTAGACACCGTAATTTACTTGGGACAAAATATTAGTCAGGGAAAAAGGGAATTGACAGAAGATCGGGCCCAGGCAATCCGAACACACCCTAGTCCCAATACGGTGAGAGAGCTCCGATCATTTCTGGGTCTGTGCAATTTCAATAGAAATTGGGTTGATGCTTTTTCTGAAAGGGCCAAACCACTTACAGACCTATTAAAGGGGGGAGGGAGGTCCCTTGATCCTATTGCTTGGAGTCCTGAAGCTGAACATGCTTTTAATGATTTAAAACAAGCTCTGTTACAGGCTCCTGCATTGGGGTTTCCTCAGACAGATCAACCATTCTACCTCTACGTAAGTGAAAAGAATGGATTCTGGACAGCTGTACTAACACAGGAACATGGGGGTAGGTACCGCCCGGTAGGGTATTACTCTGGATCCTTGGACGAGGTAGCCAGGGGCTGGGGACCATGTCTACGAGCCATTCAGGCCGTCTGTCTAGCAGTACAGGCAGTCAATAACATAGTGCTAGATCAACAACTGATTGTTCGATGCCCACATGCGGTACACACCCTCATGTCCCTGAATCGGGTCAGTCAGGTTAATGCGATACAATGGAGCAAGTGGCAGGTCTTGTTAGAGGCTCCAAATATTACCATTGAACGTGAAGGAGCTCTAAATCCAGCCACATTGTTACCTGACCCATCAGAAGCCTACATGTTAGAACACAGCTGTGATGTTTGGGCAATGGGAGAAGATGAGGGCATCAAAATAGCCGAGCAACCACTAAGGAATGAAGACCTCATCCTTTTCACTGATGGAACTTCATTCATAAATTCTAGTGGGGAGAGGAAAGCGGGTTGGGCTGTTACTACAGTACATGATATCCAATGTGGGGGAAGATTTGAGGTACCCACGTCAGCACAGAGAGCTGAACTGAAAGCTTTGGTGGAAGCCTGTAAATTAGCAACAGGCAAGACCACCACAATATACACAGACTCACGATACGCATTTGGAGTATGCCATGAGAGCTGGGTGGGCACAGGCTTCACACCCTTCGCAGCTGATGTGGTACAACGCTGTGGAGAGTGCCAAAAAGCCTCTGGAGCACCGCCGGTTTGGGCTCCTAATCTTCGACGTCCTGCACCCGAGGGGCCCTTTAGACACTGGCAAATAGACTATTGTTCACTGCCACCCTGTAAAGGGAAAACAGGCCTCCTAGTGATGGTGGACCAGTTTTCTAGATGGGTGGAGGCTGTCCCTGTCAAACGAGAGACCGCGCAGTCAACTGCCAAATATCTCGTGACAGAAGAAATTCCCCGATGGGGACTCCCGTGTCGCATAGACTCAGACCAGGGCACACATTTTACTGGAAAAGTGTGTCAGGTGGTGGCAGACCTACTAGGGATCAAATGGGACCTGCATTGCCCTCATCACCCGCAGTCCTCCGGCATGGTGGAACGGGTGAACCGAACTTTGAAAGCTAAATTGACAAAGTACCACCTGGGAGGGATCCCCTGGGTGGATGCATTGCCCGCCGTACTGTGCAGCATCCGGGCTGGGACAAATCGAATAGTGGGGCTGAGCCCGTTTGAGGTGATCACGGGGCGTCCCATGAGACTGAATGACTCTCCAGGACATGACAGAGTAGGCTTGAGTATACTAACTGATTCTCTGTTACAGTATTGCAAGTTGCTGACAGAGGCCACCCAAGGAGCCCGCGAGCAGGTCCTGGAGGCGTGGGGACCACCACCTGAAGGAGGGCACGACCTCATCCCAGGAGAGTGGGTGTGGATCAGGAAATTTCCTTCACAGGTTCTCCAGCCCAGGTGGGACGGACCCTACCAGATCCTGTTGACAACCGAGTCTGCGGTTCGAGTGGAAGGAAAAGATCGCTGGATCCACGCGTCACACTGCCGACGAGCCTCATCCCCAGACCCAGAATGAAATCATTTCTGTCAATAATGATAATTGTTGCTGTAGGACTATGTTCCGCAGGGATTAATGATCATCTCTCCCACAAAGGAGAACATGGAATTAATTCCTTTTTAGGTCTCTCCTATCTGACAGCTAAGAAAACCAACCAAAGTGCCTGCTGGGTGTGTGCCGCATTACCCAAATATGTACAGGGAGGACTTCCTATGGGGGCCATTCCTTGGCGTCTCGAGGAAGTCATAGGCATGATCATTTGGAGGGATAATTTAGGAGATTTTAATATGACAAACTATGGGGGTTGCCATAACACAACTTTAACCTGCACAACATTACAATATCTACAGGAGCGAGGCTTAGAGCCCACGAGTTTCACAGGCTCTTACGCTCCTAAATATAACAGAAGCCATACACCACCATACCTGACTCTAAATAAGGAACGTGAGGGAAACATGTTTTCAGCACACTAATGGTCTGCACTTGGTTGGATGGAGTCGTTGCTACCTTACCATCGCTGCAAATATATCCACCTCTACCTTCCAAATTCCAGGATGGGATCGGCACACCCCACAATTCGGTATAAGTTTCTTATTTTCAGTGGCATGGGGAGCGCCAAACGGAACATCTTTCATTTGTGGAAAACGAGCCTACCCATGGTTGCCAGCCCAGTGGTCTGGCTCATGTTATTTAGGATATGTGGTTCCTCATATCCGTGTTCAAACCCACAGCCCCTTCGGACCTAACCACAGACCACAAAGAAAATTGGCTGATTGGGAATATTATTTAGGTATAATATTTCCACAAGCCTGCATGAACTTTCTGAGTCGAGAGTTAATTCAAATGGCCTCGACTTTAGAAGAATTAGCAAATTCTACCTCATCTAGTCTGAAGGCTGTTAATGATGAGATGGTAGCCCTCAGAACAGTGGCCATGCAGAACCGACTAGCTTTAGATTATGTACTGGCGGCCCAAGGAGGAACTTGTGTAGTAATTGGCACTGAATGCTGCACATATATCCCTGATAATTCTGAGCACATCTCAGATCTGGCCCAACACATTTACAATGAGGGACAGAAATATCAGGACTGTTATACTGAAAATTGGGGAATTGGATCTTGGGTAAAGTCTGTGTTTGGGGCCTGGGGCGGAACTTTTTTACAGTGTTTATTTGTAGGAATAGTATTGTTTATATGTATAATTGTAATCATCACGTGCACAAAAACATGTATCACATCTTGCTATAACCGTGGAACGTACAATGTCATGGCAATACATACCTGTTCGCCAAGAAAGGAAAGATCTGCCCTGACATTGTATGTATAAAAATAGGCTACACTGACGTATGCCATATTTTATAAGGGGGGAATGAAGAAAGATGTGAAGACGGGGGTTTGAATTTAATCTTTTCTGTAGGGGGTTTAGACTTCTAAGTCACAAGCTGGGGTTTATGGCAGGAAAGGGGGTTAACTGATAAGGATTGCAGATGCAAGCTAGGAACCCCCCTGGGTGTAATGTTAAACTGACCATTTGCCCAGAACATCGTTAACTGGCCAAATACCATGAACCCCCCTCTTTACCATCAGACCGAGTGACGTCAGAAACGGAGAAGAAAACACTATATAACCCAAAAGTTTGTAACAGTACGGGGAACAATACTTCGGTTTTGTTGTTTCTTGCGGGAAACAAGACTTCGGCTTTATTGTTCCTTGCATGCAATAAACTCATCTGTTTTACTTCATCTCGGGATCGAGAACCTTATTTCTTCTGTTACAACAGTAGTCTCCTGCTTCTCCTGACAGCCCCTTCAGACATAGTTATTATTTTTTCAAACGTAATGTAAAAAAAAACTTTATTACATTAACACTGTCGGGCGGTGATCCGTATTATGCTGCCATTCCCGTCTGCATCCTAACCGGAAGTCCTTTAGTCTATTTTTCAAGGCTGCTACGAAACTAAAATCAAATTGTTGTCCACTATTCAACTATATTGTTTTTCTAGATCTTTTTGAATTGTGTAAATCACAGCCTTTTTTGTCTTATACTTCATTTTGCAATAGTCTTGGGTAAGACCCTTAATTCTTAATTTCACTAAATCCCACCTCTCAACAATAGTTCCACTCAAAAGGATCCCCATCCCTGGTTAATACACTCCTCCTGTGCTCTATCTTGAAGCCCCTCTAGTCGAGTTATTTAAAAAAAAACTCCAGAGTCCTGTTCATTTTTCAAATGAACTTCTTGCAAAAAAAAAGCCATGAAGTTAATAAAGGTTTTCAAAAGTTGCTAACCTTTAACTGGATCACGAAGACCCCTTACATTAATGGTACAAAAGGTATGCACCATTTAGAAATATTGGTGAAAGAAACAAACAATTTCATGCGTCCTCAATACTATTAGGCGAGTCAGACCTCCCCAGTCATGGTCGTCTCCAGAAGACTTTCCAAAGCTTCCCAAAACTTTTGGATTTTCTGACAAACAAGTGCTGGTTGTCAGGTTGTCCGCAATTTCCAATACTTGGCTCCTATCCAAGGTGAGAAACAGTGAGATGTCGTTGGAATATGCCGCTACATTTGCCTTCACACCGCCACTGCCTGGAACCACCACTTCTTCCACCAGGGGATCACTACGGATCAGGTGGAGGAAGGGTTCCGTATTGAGTATGTATAGTAAGGGAGACAGGGGGCAGGTTCCTGCCTTCCACACTGCAAGTCTGGTCCCTACTAACCAAATCTGGCATTACCTTCCTCAGCTGCCTGCCCAACACTCTGGCAAGGATCTTATAGTTTGTACAGAGCAGTTGAATCAGCCTCCAGTTTTCCAGATCTTCCTTGTCTCCTTTTTTATAAATTAAAGATAGGACGCCTGTCTTCATAGACATCCCTAGCTCCCTGATCTTCAAAATCTCATCAGAATCCTCCACGAGCATTGGCTGCAGGCTTTCCCAGAAGGTAATGAAAAAATTGATGGGCAGACCATCAATTCCTGGGGCACTTCCTCTCTGCAATCCAACCATTGCCTCCTTCACCTCTGTGGCCATCAAACATCCATCCAAAACCCCATACACTCAGTCTTCCTCCATACCTAACAACCACTCATCCCACAGACTTATATCCACTGTTTTCTTGGAAAACACCTTTCTAAAAAAATCCGAAGCACACCCCACCATTTCAGTCACATCCTTTGTTACTTACCCATCACTTTGTCGTAACCTTTCAAAGTGGGTCTTTGCCTGCCTTGTTCGAACAGAACTGAAGTATTTTGAGGAACACTTTTCCTCCCCTTCCATCACGGTACCTTTTAACCGGAATAGGGAATCTTTTGCATGTGTAGGCCAAATTTCCTTCAGTCTGGGCCTGATCTCTGCGGCTTTCTCTACGTCAAAAGATCCCCCTCGGTTCTGTAGACAGTTCCTGTAGACAGGTAATATCCCCTTTCTGGATTCCAAAAGCTCTAAACAGAATCATGTTTTGTTTGAAAAGGGGCCAACCTGCCTGCTGAAAAAGTGCATTCATGCACGCACACACACATGCCACATCTGCCTCCCTAAAAAAATATTATACATCTAAGTTTTTTGGAGGGAAAACACGCACGGGACCTCAAAGCAGCCTGTCAGCTTGCCGAGAAAGTCGAGTCGCAAGAAAGTGCACAGAGGGAGGACGGAAACCAAGAAGGAGACAGGGAGAGAGAGACAGAGACGGATGAGAGATGAGACTTGAGAAGAAGGAGCTCCAGTCCACCTCGCTTGCTTGCTGGCTGGCTGGCTGGCTATGTCTGTCATGCACTGTTCCCGGAGGCGCTGCAATACCGGGCCGATGCGTGGAGTGGACGGAGCAAGCTCCTGATCCAGCTCCCTGTTCCAAAAATCCGTTTAATCCCCCGATGGGGGACATATCAGATATTAAACTGATAAGAACAGATTTTTTTTACTTACAATAATATTTATTTACATGTATACATTTTTACTTATTCTTTTTCTCTTAGTTCTGCAATGATCTTGACAAACCCAAATCCACCAGTTGTTTCCATTTCTCCTATGCTGCATGTTAGCCCCTTTTCTCATCTCCCAGCTCATTTTCTCTCTTTCTGAAACGATTCTCTGATGGACTTGCTCTATCTGCCATTCTGCTACCATGGCGCAGCGCACAGTCCATAAACAGTATTTCACCAAACTTAACAGAAACCACAAAAGAAATTGTCTTTTAATCACATTTCAAGTCAGACAACCCCCATACAATCCTTTGATAGGATACCACAAACCCAGGATAGATCGAATGAAATAAGCCTTCAACCAGTTTCCACACCCTCTGTACTGAGATACATTCCCAAAACACGTGTTTGATGCTTTCCACCTCCCCACATCCTAATCTGGGACACCTTGGTTGTTTTGTCAATTTATGTCCAGGACAAAAACAGTGCAAAGTAATTTGGGGAACAGTGCAAAAATCTATCGTGACTGCATCAGTGGCGTGATGGCTTAAGTGACTGAGTGTTCAAATCCAGCTATTGCCACAAGTTTTCTTTTAACAAAAACATTTCTTTGAAAAAATTCTAAAAGTATGCTTTTGTTTACTCCGATAGTGAGCATATTCGCAGGAAAGGTTAAAATATCACTTTTCTCACAAAATATCTATGGTCAGAAGGAGCATGAAAAAACGTTTCCAAAATAATAATTACATTCTGAAAAGTATGAGTTTCTTTTTCTGTGATAATGAGTGCAAGTATTCATGGAAAATGGTAATCACTTTAATAAGAAATGTTTATTTGTTAAAAGAAAACTCTTGGCAATAGCAAGATTTGAACACCCAATCTCACACATATAAGTCAGTCACTTTAGCCATCATGCCACTGACACACTCACATGACATGTAGTGAAACAGCCATACACATATCAATAGATATGTGTACTGTATATACTACTGTTTGTGCAACAGTACCTAATTATAATTATATCGTTATTAATTTCTTTAGATTCGCGATTCCATATTATATTCACTATTTATCAAGTTCTAAAAGTATGCTTTTGTTTACACCGATATCGAGCGTATTTGCAGACAAGCTTAAAACTATCACTTTTCTCACAAAGTACTGTATATAAACGTACAGTAACATGGTCAGAAGGAGCACGTAAAAACTTTTCCGAAATAAACTTTGATGCTTAAAATGTTTAGGGACAAATGGAATACTGGTGTGTATTTTTTCTTTAAAGTACAATACCAGCAATATACAGTTTACATAATATGTTTATGTTCCTAAATTAATATCGTTTGAGAGCATGTGAAAGGAATGGTGAATCAGAGATTCTCAAAACTTACCTTGCATGATTGGAAATGAATACCTGATCGGATTGACAAAATACTGTGGTGTTACTTTTTGTCAATGAAAAAATAAAGTCTCTTCGTTTACAAAGACGGTTACAAAAAATGTGGATCAGGATAATACGTTGACAGCTTGTCCAAGGTCATTCATTATTAATACTATTAGTTATATCTTAGGTAAAGACTTTGATGCTTAAAATATTTCTGCATAATTAAAATACGTATGATAAAGTTGATAGGTTGTGTACTTTTTTCCAACTGAACAATCTTGCTTTAAAAAATATACCAACTTTTTAATACACAGTTTAAATTTACTCTAATACACAGTTTAAATTTAAAAGTCTAAAGAGTATACAACTTAAGTTCTTAATTGAATAAAGATTGTCCCTCAGCAGTGATTGAGATTCGAAACCAGGTGTTTTCTGGTGACAGCTCATATTGTTGTTTGTTATTTTCTTTTCTTTGGCACCACTCTAGTTCCTTACCCTTGTTATCACGCTTCCTAGTCCCTCACCAAAACCCACCTACTTCCAACAGAATTATCCTAAATGTTACACCCCTGTACCCCTAGACACTTGGGGTCGTTACATTATTGGGGGCTCGTCCGGGATTTGAACCCGGGACCTCTCGCACCCGAAGCAAGAATCATACCCCTAGACATGAGAGGTTAAACTTTATTAGCTCCACCTGGTGGTTTTACAAGTTTGTTCTGAATACTATTAAAATAATATAATTTACATACAGTTGTTAAGTGTTTTAAAGCTAATATAATGATTGTACTGAGTTATATTTTCCACTCAAATGAATGGAAGGTTGCATTGATTCTTAGGAGACGATCTGAACCCCTAACTCTAACCACCCAAACCCTTAGCTAGCATTAGGGTTAGGATTCTTTAAAAATTAGAGGATGTTTGATGACATGGTTGTGTTTTAGGACACAAAGGATATTTAGGAAAAGTGATATTTCAATGTTATCTTTACATTTGTTTTCTTGCCTATATGGCATTGCTCTGAATGGGAATGATGACTTAATTACCTTAAAGGCAAACGTTTGAAAGAAAGGGCTTCAGCTTTTCAAACTGTTGTATTTGGCATTTAATGCACTGGCATTTTAACAGACAGGTAAAATGTATTGGCTATTCCTGACTCTTAACCTATTTAACCTTGAAACAATGCTTATCGAGAATATCATTCTACACACAATTTCTAATGACAGAATACTTGTCAAAAAATAAAATTGTAGCACAGTACATACAGATGCAGCCATTCAAAACGCCTGCGGTACTTCACGGTGGGTGTGTCGCATCATTAAAAAGTTGGTATATTTTAAGATTGCTCAGTTGGGCAAAAGTACACAACCTACCTTTATCATAAATATTTTAATTATGCAGAAATATTTTATGCATCAAAGCCTTCACCGAAGATATTACTAATAGTATTAATAATGAATGACTTTGGACAAGTATTACGCTGGTCCACATTCTTTCTAACCGTCATTTTAAACTAAAAGACTTATTTTTTTCTTTGACAAACACCACAGCATTTCGTTGATCTAACTAACAAGGACAGGGCATTAGCTAGCCAATATGATAAATGAATAAATGACTTTTTTTTTCATTTCTTTAGCACATTTGTACAAGCACTTGGAAACTGTCCAAGCCCTACTTTGTCAGGCATTTTCTTTAACTCCCTTGCTTTTAATAGAGCATTTCATAATTTCTAACAACGGAAATTATTTAAACTGCGACACTTATCAGTCAACAAGAGCTCAAAATATCACAACGATCCTCAAGAGCACAACAAAGACTGTATTAAAAGATACTTGTATCAGAAACATGAGAATCCAAGCTTTTTATCTACGCTTTCTTATCTACACTAAGAAGTACTCTTTAAAATTTATCACACAGTAAAAACTCAAATTTCTGGGGTGTCCGTATACCAGAGATTAAGGTACCGCTTCAGAAGGGTGTCAGCCAGTCAGATTCCAGGACCGGACTTATCTGCTTTATAATCGAGAATATGTAATCACGTATCTAAAGAAATTAATAATGATATTAATTTAAGGATTTAAATATCTAAATCTATGAATCTATATAGCTGGTAGTATTACTGTATTTCACTTTCTTTATAAACACGTTTTGTTAACACCCGAATCGCAGGTGGATTCTGTTTTTTGGTCTGTTATGGTCTGTAGCTGAAATCCTGCTTAACTAAAAATTAGACACAAGAAGAGTATTATTGGACAATGTTGTGAGGCTCTGGCGGAATTTCTCTGTAAACTGACCGACAGGGGACACTGGTTGGTATTGAAAAGATTTAATCATTTAATCTCTTTACTGTGCACATTTAATCCACTAAGTATTGAATATTTATATGGAATTTTACCACTAAAGGGACATTTTAGTAGCTGAGCATAAAAAGAAGAGGAGCATAACGAAGGTCATAAAGGTCATAAACGATATTAATTTAGGAACATAAACATATTATGTAAACTGTATGTTGCTGTTATTGGTATTTTAAAGAAAAAATACACATCATAATCCATTTCTCCCTTAACATTTTAAGCACCAAAGTCTTACATGGGGTTGACCTTCCAACCATATTACTATTGTAGCGGCGAGGCTTATTAATAAGGCAGAATTAAGTGTTTCTGAGCTTTCCCAAATTAGGCCTCATCTCTCTGTTCATCTCTGTGGTGCAGCCACAGAGAAACTATTCATGTAAGCTGATTTAAGGTTTCCTTTGATAAAGTTTCCTAGGACAGCTCCCAAAGGGGGATGCACTTAGCTAAGCCTGGCTATCATGATCAATGGTCATCCATTGGCGCCTATCTGTCTAGGGAGTGCCAGATGGACATCTGGACTGCATTCCTAAGTGTCAGGAGTAAGTGACTCATATCTCACCTTGATCCACCAATCAGGAACTGGTACGGCAGAGTAACCCACGTGGGACTCTGATGCCCATGGAACTTTCAGCAAATCAACGAGCTGAAGTTCCTCCAGGTAAAAACAGGCAACACAGAGATTCAGTGAGATTCAGAGATTCAGTGGAGAATTCTGTGGACTTTTCTAAAGGGAATTCAAAGGAGAATTCCAGGGCAGGACGGCCCAGGGGCAGAAGGCTCCCAAGGGCAGGACATTCTTGCAGCGCGCCTCCTGACCATCCTGAGACTCAGCCTGGACAACCACGGAATGGCCAGTGTGTCCGAGTGCCAGAACTTTCCTTTGTTCTAAGAGTCTAGAGCGGAGGTTGCAAGAGAGTAACCAGAGGATCCACCCGAGGTTAGCAACAGCAGCAGGCCTCATGAACAGGTCAGAACTGTGGACAGCTGAATCAGTATTCAGAACTAGCGCTTCATCAGGAACGAACCGGTCCTCTTCCTGACTTGCTGGGACCCACAGTCATCTTTTCTCCTGTGCGCAAACTTTGCTAGTTAAAGCCAACACTAACTAGCCGGTCAGTGAACATCAGCAGCGCACCGTCGCAAGCCGCACATCACAGCCTGGCACCGAGCCAGAGAGCGCGGATTGGACAGCAACAGCCTGCAACTGTTTCTTTGTGCCCGCAGGAGATCTGAATCCCCAGAGATTGGATGAGTATTCAACTTCAATGCATTACAGCTCGAGAATTCAATTGTTATCCTAACCAATTGATATCAATTTAATTCCTAAGAGTTATGTACTTGTTTTGGGTATCTAATGTAGAAGTTATAACCAA
Source organism: Lepisosteus platostomus (assembly GCF_059453375.1). Taxonomy (NCBI): domain Eukaryota; kingdom Metazoa; phylum Chordata; class Actinopteri; order Semionotiformes; family Lepisosteidae; genus Lepisosteus; species Lepisosteus platostomus. Next base: position 1,973,222 of record NC_142625.1, read on the forward strand.
GTTCATTTACGAAACGGTCTAAATGAATGATATACTGAACGTATGTCCTCTTGATATGTGTAACTCTTTGTAACTGACTGAATATATATCTTTTGTATTCTGATAACCCTCTCGATAAGATCTGTTAGGTTTATATGCATATTCTATGTATTAATAAATGTATCCTTGTGTATTAGTACCTGTGTGTGCGCGTTGTTTGAGTTATGTCGCATGGTTGGATTCTAAAGCCATCAAAAGAATCAACTTTGTGATTTACTGCTACGATTAATAATTGTCCCAGTAAATGCCCAAACCCTACAGAACTGGTGCCTTCAGAGAGTGCACTACATTTAATTTTGCTATGGCAACGTTACACTATAATATCTGTATTGCTGTTTCAGTGTGTGTCATGTGGTGTCACGGCTTAAGCGACTGATTTACAGTACTGTGTAAGCGTGAGGTCGGGCGTTCAAATCCAGCAATCGCTATGAGTTTTCTTTTAACAAAAACACTTATTTGAAAAACTAAAATAGCAAATATTATGGATACTACAGTATATTGAAATTTTTTATATTTCAAAATAAAATGTTTGTACTGTATGTACAAATCCACCTGAGCCCAAAAGCCCAACATTATGTGCATTCGCCTGGCGCAGCACGGTTTTCATCATTCTCTGCGGGAGTGCTGGCTGTGACGAATTAAACCGGTTTCACAGGTATTTCCAAAGTAGAAGGGGGGAGTCTTCCAGCGAAAGGCACCTCCTCCCCACCTCCAAAACCCCTTTTTTTTTGCTTATACTAGTACTTAAGTACAGTACAGTAAGTACAATACTTACGGTAGTACTTCTTGCATTAAGAAAGCTAGGTGTCAGCATAAATTATGAGTAATCAATAATATTAAATTTAACACTGTAATAAATTGTGCTAATAATAAATTCTATTCTACTCTGAGAATGTAGGGGGGAGGAAGAATGCCCGTGGTCTTTTCACTGACTGCAGTATTATGAACTCAATTGACTTTTGTTTTTAAACTTTTTTTGGACAGCTGGTATAGCACCCCACCGCGCCAGCGTGCCAGCATTATATTCTCATGTATGGCTAGAATGTGTTCATTGTTTTCCAATGAAAGATGGGTTCCTTTCGCCAAAGTCGGGAGACATTAGAAGCTTGCCACAACCGGACTGTTACACCAACGCATTAGCAAGTTAAAGCTATTCCATTGAGGAGCTGGGCGCAATAATTGTTTAGTTCCTTGATTTTCTGATCTGCAAGGCCATTTGGCTGTAACGAAAGTGAATTCTGTCTGGCATTGCCAGATTGTGAAAAATAAAAGTATTTTAATCAAGATGGGGGTAAGGGAGTCGTCTCTATGACACTCTCCCTTATAAAATAAACGTGAAACAAAACAAAAACTAAAAATAAGATACAATCTACAGACATTCACAACATAGATACACAGATGCAGCCATTCAAAGTGAGCGGTACAGACACGTACCGCAGGTAATTGGCTGCGGTGTCGCGTATCATGAAGTAAGATGACGCGGAGTACCGCGGTACGTGATTGGTTGAACGACAGGGGCATTCGTGGTCCGTTGTCGTAGAAAGACTTACTGTACAGTAAACGTCTTTACTGTGCCCGTTGTAGATATTGAATTTTACCACTGAAGGGAAATCTTAGTAGCTGAGCATAAAAAGAATAGGAGCATACTGTAACGCGTGTGAAGGCCATAAACGATATTAATTTTGGAACATAAACATACAGTACTGTATATAGCTGGTCTTGGTACTTTAAAGAAAAAAATACACACCAGTATTCCATTTCTCCCTAAACATTTTAATCATCGAAGTCTTTAACTAAAGAGATACCGGAGTCAACAAGCATACTTTTAGAATTTGATTAATAGGGAATATAATATGGAATCGCGTATCTAAAGAATTTAATGACGATATGATTATATTCGTGTACTGCGACAGGGCTGTGTAGGGCTGTTTCGCCTCCCTGTTCATGTGAGTTGTCTTGTAGCCTAGTGGTCTACGTGCCTGACTAATAACGCACAGGTTGTGTGTTCAAATCCAGCTGGTGCTGGACTTTTCTTTTAACAAACATTTCTTTGAAAAAATAAAATAGCGATATTATGGACAATCAGTTGACTTTTATATTTCAAAATATCACATCATGATCGATTTTAAATATCGATATTATAAACTTTCAAATCAATATAAATGTATATTTTGTAATTAAAGACGATTAAAATCTGTAATCTTTCCCACAAGTCATCGGAAAGTTTCTGCTTTGTGTAAGGATGGTATAAAAAGGAATCTTAAGTGGTGAGAAAGCTGTGCTCAATGTATTTAAGGGACTTAAAAGTAAAAGGAGATGCTTCATATTGCTTGACTAATTTTAAAAACAAAGTTATAAATGCAGACGCTCCCTCGGTGCCGCGCCGGGTGTAAATATTCAAATATACATACCCAACACTGCTTGTACCCATCTGTCATGCAAATAAAACACCTTGAATTGAATTGAATTGAGGGAGAGAGGGGGGGAGGGGGAGAGAGAGAGCCAGGACTCAAGGCAAATAAGATACTTATGGGTACACAGGCATTCACTACAGCAACATATGAAACGTTTGCACGTATAGTTAAGTTATTACTTGGTTTTCAAAGTGCAATGAAATACAATATTGTTGTTGTTGCTGTTCTGGTTGTTTTTATCCTGTAAAGCGTTTTGAGAAGCCACCTTTAAAGGTGATATATACTGTAAAACCGCTGATTCGTATGGAATGTGGATTCAATTTTTTTTATTTTTTTTTTAATCGCGTATCTAAGGAAATCTCAGTTTAACTTTGTTCATGAACAAACAGTGGCATGTTACATTATTATTAGTTTTTTTGTTAACAAGGCTCACCAGCTAATGTGAATCGAAACCTATCTTTCTAGCTTTTAAAGTCGTGCAATGTGTAAACCACAATTCAACTAGAGAAAAAAAGACCTGACTGACAAGATTTAAGATGTGGCTGTCAATGTTGGATTAAAAAAAACACATTGCCCGACGTTTGTTGCATTGCTTGAAAAATAACTATTTCGAGAGACTGGATAAGTAATTCAAGTGTTTTTTTTAACTTCCTGAAAAACAACTAATAATTTAACTATATGTGCAAACGTTTTATGATATGTTGCTGTTGTGAATGTCTGTGGACACGTGCTGGCTGGACAGGAGGCTCCACTGCACACAGAGAGGGGCGGGAGGAGGGGACAAGCCGATACGTACTCTTAGAGTTTGATTAATAAGGAATATAATACAAAAATATAGTACTAAAAATAAGATGTACTCTACAGACATTCACAATGGCGACTGTCAGAAGATAGGACACAGCGGCTCAGGCACCAGCTGAATGGAAAAGGGGCACTTTAATGTTCTGTATGGCTAATACTAAAGCCAAACTGGCTCAATACCCTCAATGGGCTTTGACGTGCTAACGGTTTAACAGTCCGGGTGTGGCAAGCTTCCAATGTCAACTCAACTCGATTGGAAGACAATGAACGTATTTTAGCCCTAAATGAAATAATAGCAAACATGGTTTACATAAAATACATTTTTCCAAGAAAGTTTATAATAATACGATCTAGAGTTGAAATCTGAGCCTAAATATAAAGGAAAAGCATTTTCAGAGAGCAATCACGCTGTGTTTATGTAGAAAAAGCGATTAGGTTTATGAGCAATCTAATTACCTATTCGCTTAAAACGCTATATAAAATAAAGTTTATTTAGAGATGAATGATCAGTGTCGCAGTTTAAATAATTTTTGTAGGAGGGCTTGGACAGATTCCAAGTGCATTTTTGCAATTTACGTTGCATTGTCCAATGTTCTGTTGTAATACAGTCTAGAATACAGTTAGTCTAAGCTTTATCAGCTTATTTAAAATAAATTTTTTGAATCCCTGGCGGAACACACTCCATAAGAATCAGCGCTTTTATACAGTATATCGCCTTTAAACACATATATTTAAACACGCGTTTACGATTTAAATCAAAACGCGATTCAAATTAATATAAATGTATATTTTGTAACGCATAGGAGACTATTCATTGTTATCAAAAAGACTTAAATTCGATCGTGTTGTGATATTTAGAAATATAAATTTGTTTGGTGCGAGTGAGGTTTTATTTATTCTCTGACCAAGGGAAACGTTTCATTTTTTCAAAGAAATGTTTGTTAAAAAATAAAGTCATAGTTCCATGGGATTCAATCACAGACCATGTGACATGGGAGTCAGGAAACTAACACACAGCGCCACCAGATTTAATAACGCAATAAAAATGCTATAAAATAATGTGACTAGGCACAGAACAAGTTTACAGCACAGTACAATAATAAATGCTGACCATGACTTTAGAAGCATAAATTACCTTACACTCAATTTAAACACAAGCTGTCTTTCTGTATGAACCTCTAAGCTGGTTCATACAGAAATGTAGAAATGCATTAGCCTGATTATGATTAAAAAACACATAATTAAACACGCGTTTGCGATTTAAATCAGAACACGATTTAAATCAATATAAATGTTTATATTGTAACGCATACTGTCCAGCCTACATTTCTCTATAAAAATTTACTCTATTGCACACACACACACAATAGAAGCAGGAACAGCTGTCAGAAGGGAAGAAGGTGACTATTCATTGTTATCAAAAATGACTTAAAATCGATCATGTTGTGATATTTTGAAATATAAAAGTCAATTGATTGTCCATAATATCGCTATTCTATTTTTTCGAAGAAATGTTTGTTAAAAGAAAAGTCCAGCACCAGCTGGATTTGAACACACAACCTGTGCGTTGTTAGTCAGGCACGTAGACCAGTAGGCTACAAGGCAACTCGCATGAACAGGGAGGCGAAACAGCCCTACACAGCCCTGTCGCAGTACACGAATATAATCATATCGTTATTAAATTCTTTAGATACGCGATTCCATATTATATTAGCAGAAAAGCTTAAAACTACCACTTTTTCACACGCTATTTCACATGCTAGTGTAAGAAAACCGGCTCAGGGATGCCAAATATTTAACGTTGCCATAGCCAAAATGTAAATGTAGTGGCTCTCTGAAGGCACCAGTTCTGTAGGGTTTGGGCATTTACTGAGACAATTATTAATTGTAGCAGTAAATCACAAAGTTGATTCTTTTGATGGCTTTAGAATCCAACCATGCGACATAACTCAAACAACGCACACACACAGGTACTAATACACGAGGATACATTTATTAATACATAGAATATGCATGTAAACCTAACAGATCTTATCAAGAGGGTTATCAGAATACAAAAGGTATATATTCGGTCAGTTACAAAGTGTTACACATATCAAGAGGACATACGTTCAGTATATCATTCATTTAGACCCTTTCATAAATGAACTTGGTTATAACGTCTACATTAGATACTCAAAACAAGTACATTACACTTAGGAATTAAATTGATATCAACTGGTTGGGATAACAATTGAATTCTCGAGCTGTATTGCATTGAAGTTGAATACTCATCCAATCTCTTGGGATTCAGATCTTCCTGCGGGCACAAAGAAACAGTTGCAGGCTGTTGCTGTCCAATCCGCGCTCTGTGGCTCAGTGCCAGGCTGTGCTGTGCGGCTTGCGACTGTGCGCTGCTGATGCTCACTGACCGACTAGTTAGTGTTGGCTTTAACTAGCACAGTTTGTGCACAGGAGAAAAGATGACTGTGGGTCCCAGCAAGTCAGGAAGAGGACCGGTTCATTCCTGATGAAGAGCTAGTTCTAAATAGTGATTCAGCTTTCCACAGTTCTGACCTGTCCACGAGGCCTGCTGCTGGTGCTAACCTCGGGTGGATCCTCTAGTTACTCTCTGGCAACCTCCGCTCTAGACTCTTAGAACAAAGGAAAGTTCTGGCACTCGGACACACTGGCCGTTCCGTGGTTGTCCGGGCTGAGTCTCAGGATGGTCAGGAGGCGCGCTGCGAGAATGTCCTGCCCTTGGGAGCCTTCTGCCCCTGGGCCGTCCTGCCCTGGAATTCTCCTTTGAATTCCCTTTAGAAAAGTCCACAGAATTCTCCTGAATCCCACTGAATCTTACTGAATCTCCCTGAATCTCACAGGCTCTCTGTGTTGCCTGTTTTTACCTGGAGGAACAGCTCATTGATTGGCTGAAAGTTCCATGGGCATCAGAGTCCCACGTGGGTTACTCGGCCCTACCACTCCCTGATTGGTTGATCAAGGTGAGATATGAGTCACTTACTCCTGACACTTAGGAATGCAGTCCAGATGTCCATCTGGACTCCCTAGACAGATAGGCGCCAATGGATGACCATTCATCATGACCATTCATCCCCCTTTGGGAGCTGTCCTTATCAAAGGAACTTTAAATCAGTCTGCATGAATAGTTTCTCTGTGGCTGCACCACAGAGATGAACAGAGAAATGGGGCCTCATTTGGGAAGGCTCAGAACACTTAATTCTTTCTTATTAATAAGCCTCGCCGCTACACTAGTTAAATACTTCGATGCTTAAAATTGTTAGGGAGAAATGGAATACCGGTGTGTATTTTTCCTTGAAAGTACCGATTCCTGGAATCTGACTGGCTGACACCCTTCTGAAGTGGTTCCATAAAATCTGGTATACGGAAAAGAAAGCGTTGATACATACAAGTATCTTTTAATACACTCTTTGTTGTGCTCTTGAGGATCCTTGTGATATTTTGAGCTCTAGTTGAATGATAAGTGTCGCATTTTAAATCATTTTCGTAGTTAGAAATTATGAAACGCCCTGTTAAAAGCAAGGAAGTTTTTATGCCCGTTGAAGTAAAACAAAATGCCTGACAAACTATGGCTTGGACAGATTCCAAGTGCTTGTACAAATGTGCTAAAGAAATTATACTTTGAGTATACAGCTTGTCCAAAGTCATCCATTATTAATACTATTAGTAATATCTTCGGTAAAGGCTTTGATGCATAAATATTTCTGATAAAGGTAGGTTGTGTACTTTTGTCCAACTGAGCAATCTTGCTTTCATAAAATATACCAACATTTTAATGACTGATGATTAACATCCTGTAATACACAGTTCAAAATTAAAGGCTCAAATGCTGTACATGAGAGGTTAAGCTCCCCCTGGCGGTTTTACAAGGTGACGCCGGATAGTTCCGGCAGAGCGTCAAATGATACGTGACACCACGTGATACCGCGTGACACCGCAACACGCCCACCAGGGTATGCCGCGAAATACCTCACCCATTTTGAATAGCTGCATCTGTATGTGCTAAGACATTAACGAGTACAACCCCCCTCTCTGCGGGAGTGCTGGAATACCGGTTTCACAGGTATTTTCAAAGTAGGAAGTACAGTACTTACTAGTTAAGAAAGCCAGGCTCCTCAATGAAATCGCTTTAACATGCTAATGTGTTGGTGTAACAGTCCGGGTGTGGCAAGCTTCCAATGTCAACTCGACTCAATTGGAAGACAATGAACATATTCTAGCCCTAAATGAATTAATAGCAAACATGGTTTACATAAAATACATTTTTCCAAGAAAGTTTATAATAATACAATCTATAGTTGAAATCTGAGCCTAAATAAAAAGAAAAAGCATTTTCAGAGAGCAATTACACTGTGTTTATGTAGAATAATGTGATTAGGTTTATGATACAATACAATATTACGCTGGGTAAATGTTCCGAGGTCAAATTCCTCCGCGACAGGGGTACCTTTAAAGCGCAGACGACACCACTGAAAAATGTTGGCGTGCCCTCTCTTTAAAGCCCTGGCCAAATACGAAGACTGAATTAAAAACTACACATCCCACATCACACCATGGTGGTGCTTGTGATCATTGCGTTTAACCAGTGAAACAGGGCAAAAAATCATTCACATGACTTCGGGGCTGAGTTTGGAAAGCTTAACCTATCAGCAACAAAGCGAAATGTACACGATAGGCTATCTCAAACTGTCAGTTACTAGACTGTGTATGTCGCTTAAGCCACTCCTATTTGGCATTTTAGTTATGGAGGCGGAAAGACGCCCCCCCTTCTGGGTGTCTGATTTGTCGCCATCTTTAGCCGTTCCATGTCCGAGTCGCAGTAGGTAGAGACACGTTCGAAAAAAAAGTTAATCCTAGCTACAATACATAATTTTTAATATTTTTGTGGTAAGAGGGAGCAAAACATCAGTATTTACTTCTAGTAATTAGTGTACGATTTATAGTTGAAATCTGAGCCTAAATATAAAGTTAAAATCTTGTGTAAAAACGCTGTGTTTATGTACAATAAGTGATTAGATTTATGAGCAATCTAATTTCTTATTCGTTTAAAACAGTGAAATGTCAGCTGTAAAAGATCACCCATTTTTCGCTTATAAAAAGTGGTTATTAACTCTTGAAATCTGTTTTTATAGGTTTTAAAGTCGTGCAATGTCTAAGTCGGAACACATCATTATATCTAATTTTTTATTTCTTAAAAAAAAAATTAAATATCGTTTGCCCAGCTTAACAGTATTGTTGTTATTGTTTAAATTTAAATGGAAATGGGGGTGACGGGAACTCTTAATCTAAATAAAAATAAAATAAATAAAACAGTTTCGATAGTTAATAACCACTTCTTATGCGTGAAACGCGGGTGATTTTTCTTCTTCCTGATCAGCTTAGAAATCTGTGTATGCTGTAAGGTTTTTACTTCTTAATTAAACTTTTAAAATACACGTTTCGAAAGAAACAACATACTGTATGCTGTTGTCTTCCTGGTATGTAGAACAGATCAGCAGGTCTTTTTTTCCCAGTCAGAGAGTGTCAGATGGTGTCAGCCAATCACCATTCTGGAGCCGTATCGTAGTTTCTGGTATAGGGAGACCCCAGAATTCTGTTACATAGTTTAAATCATTTTAATTTTAGGAAATTATGAAACATTATCATAATATGAAACTCCAGCCGGACGCCCGCGCGCCCGCCCAAGGCCGGCGTCGGGCGTCAATTCTCGGCCTTTTGGCTAAGGTCAGAGGTCGAGGGAGAGACGAGCGAGAGGACAACACCCGAGAGGATACGCCTTTGGATTGCCTTTTTGGAACTGGAACCCGGACTGCCTTTTGGACAACGCCTTTTGTGACCTTGGACGTCGGTACCTTTGTTTTTGCACCAGGCTTTCGTGGGGGCTGTTTGCAGCCGAAAGGCTGTTTCATCCATGGCTGCGGAGCCTGGAGAGGCAAGGAGGGCTGGGAAGGACCCCAGCGTTAAGTGGACTCTCCGCTTTCGCTGGAAGCCGGAGACGGCACCACCTGGAAGGGAGAAGTTCGAGGATGACGTCCTGTTCGGAGCTTTGGGGCTGAAGGCGGAAGAGATCTTGTGTGTGCAGGGGAACCAGCCACAGAAGTTCATCGACACCACCTTTGTTAGCGCAGATATCCACAAGACAACGGTAGGAAAATGCATTGAAATCATTAAGGGCGGCGGATTCCGGGAGTATGAGTGTGGTGGATTACAGGGCGACAGCAAGAGGTGGGTGGTTTTGTACGTTTGACCCGTTTGTGAAAGATGCCAACGTGACTACCTTCCTAAAGAGACACGTGGAGGTGAAGGTGGGGCCTTTGGGGCTCAAGGATACACGTGCCGTGTGGACGGGAAAGCGTCGGTATCTGGTGGAGTTGAGGCAGGACAAAAATTCAAAGGACGGATACAGCCACCCACCAGGCACATTCGCCATAGGAGGAGGTAGGGGGTACATGTACTATTGGGACCAGCCTGATTTTTGCAGGAGGTGTCGGACCTTCGGGCACCGAGAGGGGGCATGTATGGCGGAGAAATGTGGCAAGTGCGGCTGCCAGGGACACCAAACCCGAGACTGCAAGGTGAAAGAGTGCTCTTTGTGCGGGGATAGAGGCCACCTATTCTGGCAGTGCAACAAGAGGGGCACGGCCACGGAGGAGGCGGCCACGGAGAAGGTGAGCATGGAGGAGGTGGTCAATGAGTGGATCAGAGAGTGGGTCAGGCAGGCAGACGAAGACAGCGAGGGGGAAGGCCGGCTGACGGGTAGCAGGCCCCCCGGTAAGGGGGAGAAGAAGGGAGGAAGACAGGAGAGGGAGGAGCGCCAGGGAGAAGAGGACGGTGAGCTGCCAGGAACGTTTTAGGGATCGGACGTGGAGCAGCTGGAAACAGCGCAGGGAGAGGACGGTGAACGACCAGGAACATCGCGGGGAGCAGACGGAGGGGCCGGAACCTGGGCGGAGGTGGTGAAGAAGGGGCGCCCCCTGAAGGGCGGGGGAGGAACTGCGACACCGGCACCGACGCCAACAGAGGAGGAGGGGATGGTAATCCTGCAGGGCGCAGGAAATAAGAGGAGGTCGAAGAGGCAGAGGGCGGAAAAGCGTCAGCAGGAGACGCAGGAGAAGAAGAAGAGGACGGCCGAGGAGGAAGGCCAGGAGGAAGACCCGGGAGACTTCGCAGACTCTGAGGGGATGGAAGAGGAGGAGGGAGTTTTGTCGGCCTTGAGAGACTCCGAGGCCGAAAGCACCTCGGAATCTCTCCCCCCAGGGCAGGGGTCAGGGGCGGCAACGCTGGCCGTCTATTCAGTGTCGGCCAACGTAACGGATGATGGCAGCCCCGTAGTCTCCTGCCTGCCTGGAACGCCAACTCCGGAACGAGATCCCCCGGACAGCCCCTTGGTCCAGTACATGGACACAGAGGATGGCAGCTCAGAAAGTACAGCAGGGACGGCGAGCTCACCCGATTCCAGCAGATCGGAAGAAATGGAGAGTGACTGCCTCCCTCAAGACCCACCATGACCCTCACAGTTGCAACAGCTAAAGTGAGGGGTCTGAGGAAGCAGGAGAAAAGAGTGGCAGTGTTTTCCTACCTGTCTCGAAGGAATCTGGACGTGACCTTTTTGCAGGAAGTCCATCTCAAGGACCTCGACGACGCGAGGACCCTTCAGAGGGAGTGGAGGAGGGGTCCTTCGTGGTGGAGCGTCGGAGGGGTGAACTCCTCTGGTGTGGGTATCCTGTGCGGCTTGCCAGGGTTCGCCGCCCAAACAGTCAGCTCAGTAATTCCCGGACGTCTGCTGGTGGTGGACGGAACCGGGAGGGGAGTGAAGATAAGGCTAGTCAACGTGTACGCCCCAGCAGACAGAAGGCAGCAGGGCTCCTTTTTGAAAGACCTGGAGCCCGTGCTGTACACCAACAGAGAGCTGATTGTAGGCGGCGACTTCAACATCGACCTGGGAGACCCGCACGGCCAGGGAGTTCATCTGTTGAGGTCCTTGATCGCGGATTTCGGCCTTCGAGACGGGTTTAAGAACGTTGCACACCACACCTGGGACAATGGAAGAGGGAGTTTTCGACGCCTCGACTACATCCTCTCTACTGTGAAGTGGACAACGCTAAGCAGGCAAGTGACCCCTACCTGGTTCTCGGATCATCGGCTGCTCACGGTCTCCTTCGGTGTTGAGGACCCGCGCTTCCAGGCTGGGTACTGGAAGCTGAACAAACAAATTCTTCATGAGGAGAGATACCGAAGGAAGATCGAGGCAGTGCTGAAAGACCTGGAGAAGAGAAGGGAGCTTTTTAGCTCCGCGGTGCACTGGTGGGAATCGTGCAAACAGACTCTCGCAACGGTCACCAGGCGATACTGCTGGATCCGGTGGAGTCTGGAGGAACGCCAGTGCGCCCAGCTCCAAGAAGAGCTGGAAGCACTGTATGAGCAGCTGAACCAGGGGGGCGCCTTCAACGGCGAGAAGATTGCCAATGTCAGGAGCCTGCTTAGGGTTGAGTGGCTGCAGAGAGCAAAGAACTTTCTTTTCAGGCTGCGGGGAGTTTGGAAGGAGGGAGAAGAACAGTGCTCACCCCAATTCTTCAGCGCCATGAGAAAGCAGCAGGAGCGCTGCTGCTTCGAAAGTATACGGCGCTAGGAGGGGACTGCAGCCACGGACTTACCCGGGATGTTGGAGTGTGCCACAGGGTTCTACACAGCCTTGTTCCAGGAGAAGGAGATCGACGCCAGCATCAAGGAGAGGCTCCTGGAGAGTGTGGAGAAGGCGGTAGACGATCCCGCCTCGCTGGTTGGCCTGTGACGGGGGCGGAAATAAAAACAGCATTGTTCGGATTGAAGAAGGGGACCGTCCCCGGAGTCGACGGCCTACCAGCGGAATTTTACCGTACCTTCTGGGACCAACTAGAGCCTTTTCTGGTGCAGGTGACTCTGATCTACAAGGGAGGAGACAAGGCGGACCTGGGAAACTAGAGGCTGATCCAGATCCTGTGCACCGATTATAAGATCTTGGCCAGGGTGCTGGGGGGCCGTCTGAGTCGGGGCGGACCAGACATGTGGGGTGGCAGGCCGGAAGATCAGCTGGACCCTGCAGCTGATCCGGGACATTATCGCCTGGGTGGAGGACAGAGGCCTGCCGCTCATGCTGGTGAGCCTAGACCAAGCAAAGGCGTTCGACCGGGTCCATCACGGGATCCTGTGGGCACTCCTGAGGAAGAAGGGTCTGCCTGACGTCTTTGTCAGGTGAATTGAAGCGCTCTACAACGGCGCTGCGTCCCGGGTAAGAGTCAACGGAGCAGTAGGGAGGAGGATTCCGGTAAGGTGTGGTGTGCGACAGGGATGTCCACTCTCGCCCCTGCTGTACGTCATCTTCCTTGAGCTGCTATTAGACCCCTTACGGAAGGACCCTGGAGTGGAGGGAATTAAAGTGCCAGGTGGAGGTGGGCAGGAAGCTAAAACTGCGGCCTACGCGGACGACGTGACGCTCTTCCTCAGCTCTGACAGGAGTCTGGGGAGAGTGTTGGAAATCGTGGAGGCCTACTCCAGAGGCACCGGCGCCCAACTGAATCGCGCCAAGAGCCTGGTGAAGCTTTTTGGAACCTGGCCGTACGTACCAGAGATCACTGGAGGACTGAGACAAACAACGGACCCGGTGAAAATCCTGGGGGTCCTATTTCACACCTTGGACCCCGCAGGACTGAACTGGGAGGCCAGGTTCCGGAAGATCAAGCAGAAGCTGGGCCTTTGGCAGCAACGATCCCTGACATGGATAGGGAAGGCGCTGGTGCTGAAGGTGGAGATCCTGCCCTTGCTTCTCCACCTGGCAGTAGTGTACCCCCTACCAGCAAGGAGGAGGAAGGAACTGGTGAGGACAGTGTTTACCTTCGTGTGGGGCCACTCATACGAACGGATCCGCCGGATAGACATGTGCAGACCTATCGTGGAAGGAGGCAGAGGGATCCCGAACTTCCCAGTGAAGTTGGACTGCGTCTTCGTCGCCAACCTGTGTGTCATCCTGCACGGTAACCCGCCCCACCTGTGCGGCCAGTTCGTGAGCCTCTGGCTGGCAGCGAGTATGAGACACTTGGCCGCCTGGAAGAACACGACCCCGAAGGCTGAGCGGCTCCCACTGCACTACCGCCACGCAGTGCAGTGGCTGCGGGCACATCCAGAGGTACGGGACAAGGACATAGCGCTGAGCCATAGGCGGATGTACCTGGTGGTCACAGCACTGGACAGGCCAGCGCTCCTGGGTGTGCCCAGCGACATCTGGCAGCAGGTCCAACCAAAGGGCCTGGACAACAGACTTAAAGACCTGAACTGGCTTGGTGTTTGGGGTCGAATGGCGGTCAGGGCCGTCATGTACTCGCACGGACTGTCAAAGAAGAGCCAGTGCCCGAGGCACGGCTGCACAGGGGAAGAAACCGTCAACCACGTCTTTTGGGAGTGCGGGTTCGTGCAGAGGGTGTGGAGGTCCAGCCAGCACCTGTACGCACAGGTAGGCCTGGGGTCCCTCCTGACGCTGAACACGGTGATGAAGGGCGTGGCTGGTTCCCGAAGATGGAATGCGGCGTTTCTGCTGTGGCTCCTGATCAGCCTGACCAAGCTCCACGTCTGGGACGCGAGGTCAGAGCTGGTCAAACACGGGGTGGAGAGGTCAGTGCCGGACATCTTGAAGCGAGTCAAGAGGGACGTCTCACGGAAGATCCAGTGGGATGTCCTCCGATGGGGATTCGCCGCGGCACGTGAAAGATGGAAGGACTTGATCACGTGGGTGTAAAGGTGGAGGGTAGAGTAAACTTTTAAAGCACTGTTTTTTACTGATTTCTAATAAAACATAAAAAAAAACTGTTCTTATCAGTTTAATATCTCATACGTCCCCCATCGGGGGACCACATATTAAACGGATTTTTGGAACAGGGAGCTGATCAGGAGCTTGCTCCATCCTCTCCACGCATCGGCCCGGTATTGCAGCGCCTCCGGGAGCGGTGCACCACCTTCTCTCAGCGGTGAAAAGACAGACGTAGCAAGCGAGCAAGCAAGCGAGGTGGACTGGAGCTCCTTCTTCTCGGGTCTCGTCCCTCGTCCATCTGTGTGTCTCTGTGTCTGTCTCTCTCTCGCCCTCTCCGTTCCCGTGCTCCCTCTGTGCGCTTTCCCGCGTCTCGACTCTCTGGGCAAGCAAGCCGGCCCCCTTTTCGGCTCCCGTGCGTTTTCCCTCCAAAAAAATTAGTTTTTTCAGCCTTTTCCCAGGGAGGCAGGCGTGGCTTGTGTGTGTGTGTGTGTGTGTGTCCGTCCCCGTCCCTGCAGGCGGGCCCCTTTCGACAGCTGGGCGTTTTCCCTCCCAAAAACTTAGTATATCCACCTTTTCTTTCTTTTTTTTCGGCAGGCAGGCAGGCAGGCAGGCGTGTGTGCGTGTGTGCGTGCGTGCGTACGTGCGTCCCCGTCCCTCCCTCCCGAGAGAGAGCTGCCCCTTGCCTCTGCCCGCAGGTGCTGGCGCTCGGCTTTCGCTTGCAGCCGGTTGGGCGCAGCTGCTGCCGGTGGGAGGGGCCTAAGCTAAGGAGGCCGGGCGGCTGGCGCCCCCTGCGGCTGCGGTCGTTGTCGGGCCGTTGACAGAAGATCAAAGAGCAGGGCCCCCGCCCGGGACTGGCAGGAAGGCAGGCAGGCAGGCAAGAGAGAGGGGGAGCAGAGTCCCGCGGCAGGCCTCTGGCTGCAGGGAGGCCGGCAGCTGCGCGGGTCCCGGGCTCCAGAGGAGTCGGCCTGCGCCACTGTGCGCCAGCGGAACGCCAGCGCGTCGGTCCGCGCCTTTGTGGGCATCGCTTCTCGGCCTTTTGGCTCAGATCTAAGGATACGTGGCATGACCGCGGTCTGAGGACTGAGCCAAAGAAAGAGAAAGCAGCGACGGACGGAGAGGAGAGAGGAGAGCATCGGCGGCGGTGGCGGCGGCGGAAGATTCCTACAAAGCTACCAGACGGAGCGGCGGAGCGGAGAGGACGGAGGGATGGAGCCGGCTCCTGAAGGCACTATTGATACGGCAGGGAGGACCCTGGCCGGAGAAGACCGTGGAAGATCTGGAAAAGGACCTGCGAAGGAAGGTGGAAGGAGTTATGCTGCAGCTGCAGCTGCGTCTGGAAGTACGGCGGGAAGACCACTAGAGGGCGCTGGCAGTCGTGAAGGTCAGTTGAGACACACAATCAGATTTGTGCAGAAAGAAGAAGCTGGAGAAAGGGTTTTGAGAGATAGAGAAATTTTTGGAGATGATATAATTCGTGGGGTCTTTGGTCTGAGCCCCACTGATGTTTATTGTTTTCAGGATTTTTTAGGAAAAAAGACCCATGACTTGTTTTTGACCAGCAGAGCGGTTTGCCACAAAGTATGGGAGACAGCCAAAGCTAAAAGGGATGTGAAGCCATTATGTGACTACATTGTGGAACCTTTGTTTATAAGGGAAAAGAGGCCGCTGGTAGTTCAGATGTTTAACCCTTATGTGCCCGAAGAGGACATTGAAGTATTTTTGAAACGGTTTGTGGACTTAACAGCGAAAGGAACCAAAATAATGGATAGAAATAAGCATTGGACGGGGAAGTTCAGGTTTTTTGCTCGGTTGAGGACAGCCAGAAATCAAGAAGATGGTTTTCTGCATCCCCCTGCTATGTTTTTTATTGGTGCGAATCGGGGATACCTCAGTTACCCGGGACAACCGCTGACGTGCAGGAGGTGTGGAGGTGAGGGACATTTCGCAGCTAATTGTAGGGAGCTAATATGCAAACGCTGCGGGAAAACGGGACACCTGGGAGCAGACTGCAAGGAGACGAAGACATGCAACCTGTGCGGGGAGAATGACCATTTGTATAAGGACTGCCCTCTGAGCCATATCTCGGTAAGCAGGGAGGCAGCAGGGGGCGTGTCTGGGGTTGCTGGGCCTTCTTTGTCCCTCTCTGTTTCAGGTACAGAGGAGGGAGAGGAGGCGACTGGAGGACCAGAGGAAACAGAGGAGGATACAGTGAGAGAAGCAGCAGACGGGAGGAGGCAGAAACCGGTGGAAGATCGGGAGCTAGAGGGCAGAAGTCCCACTCCGGATCCAGAGGTAGATGAGGAAGATAGATCAGCAACAGTAGAGGATATTGCTACTCGGACGGCCAAAAATCTGGAGGCCATGCAGGACTTAATGAGTAACATTGAGCAAACCATAGGGGTCAGAGAAGAGGCGGAACGAACTGGTGGGACTACAAAGAGGAAATTAGAAATAGGAGGGAGCAGTGAGGAGGTCTCAACCCCTGAGGTGATTGCTGACATGGCTCCTCAGACAAGTATGGCAACTGGAAAACAGACAGAAGGTTTTTTGGGCCACAGTAAACGACCCTGTGGCTTATTTGGACTGGTAGTTGCTGCGACAGAGGACTTTCTGTCTGAGCAAAAAATAAATGAGGAGGGGCAGATTGATTTTACACCTGTCCCTAATTTGGTTAAATTAATACAAGAGGGCGTGGTCTTTGAATTAGAGGGTAAAACATAATCAGGATCACTAGTAGGGAACAGAAGTCCGCTATGGCTGCACAGCAGGTTCTGGTGGACCTAATTAAGGACAGGGAGACCCAAAGGGCGGGGGATTTGGCTAGGAAAGAACGCCAGCGGAGATATGAAGAGGTACGCCGGAAGGTGTGGCAGACAGGAAGCCTCTGGAGGCTTGATATCGAGACCACCAGTGCTTTCCTTAAGCAAACTACATGGTACAGGGAGGGGGTGAGATACCCAAAAGGGTTTGAAAAAATCAAGGACATTCTCAGACAGTTTAGCAGTGTTAAGCCCATTTTTGATCATAGTGGAAGGGAAGTGCCTTCCCTCGAAGGTAAGAAGAAGGAGGAGGTGATTAGATGTGGTTCAGAATTACAGGCCTATATTAAAGAGGGTGAGGGGAGAGCCCAAAAAGCTTGGACTTAACCTTTTTAGCCAATGAGCAGCATATTGACAATCAATGTGCGACAGCTGCGTGATAGGGCTAAGAGGGCGGCTGTTTTTGAGTACATCAGAGATTTGAAACCGACTGTGTTTTTTACAGGAGGTACATATCAAGGACGAAAGAGATATGGAGACGCTGACCGCCTTGTGGGACCATGGCCCCTCAAGGTGGAGCATTGGTAAGGTGAACTCTACCGGGGTAGGGATCCTGTTCGGGAACCCTCGAACGGAATGTGGAGAGGTGAGGGTGAGTGAGCCGGGAAGGTTGTTGTGTGTGGATGCGAGGGTTAACGGGATAGATGGTAGGTTTGTGTGTGTGTATGCACCAGCTGCATGTAGGGAAAGAAGAGACTTCTTGACTAACTTGGGTCCTTTATGTGTGACAAACAGAGCTGTAGTGATTGGTGGAGATTTTAAAATTGATATCGATAATGAGAAGGATGGAGATGCCCGAAAGCTAAAGCATATTTTAAGAATGTACAATCTGAAGGACAGTCATAAAATGAGTAACCCACCCCAAGTGGGATGTACTTGGAGTAACACAAGGGGTGTGTGTAGAAAACTAGACTGTTTTTGTATCCAGCACAATCAAGGTGGGAATCGTTAAAGTCACTCCAGTATGGTTCTCTGACCATTGTGTTGTGAATGTTGGGATAGTGGATTTTGGGATTAATTTTGGAAGAGGGGTCTGGAGACTAAATTGTTCGGTCCTGGAAGAAACGAGGTACATAAAGAAGATGGAAAGGTTTTTAACAAGGTTTCTGAATAAAAGACCGAACGACAGATCTCTGGTAGAGATCTGGGAAGAGGCCAAGACATTGATAGGAAAGATCTCCAGGAAATACTGTAGGGAGAGGAGGAGAGAGGAGAAGGAGGAATTAGAGAATCTTGAGAGGGATTTGGAGAAAGCCTATAACAGTGGAGATGGAACAGCGCCCTCTAGTGAGGAAAAAGTCACAACTCTTGTCAAACAGATAAAGGAATATTATGAGAAGAGAGCAAGAGATTTTCTGTTCCGAGCGAGGGTGGAGTTTTTAGAAAAATGAGACATGTTCTACCTTTTTCTTTAATAAGATTCGAAAAAGGCAGGAAAAGAGAGTATTACAAGCTGTCTCTGACTCTGGTGGTGGACAGATTAAAGACCAAGAGGGAATGCTTAGAGAAGTATCTAGCTTTTATGGGAACCTTTTTTCGGAAAAGGTAAGTGAAAGGGAAGCAGCGGGAACGATACTTCGGAACTTGCAGACAACCCTGTCAGAAGAACAGAAGGCTGAGTTGGAAAAACCTTTTGAACTGCTTGAGTTAGAAGAGGCGATGAAGTCTCTGAAAAAGAGGAAGGTGCCGGGGGTCAATGGAATTCCAGTAGAGTTCTATGGCACTTTTTGGAGAATTTTAGGTCCTTTTCTTTTGGAACTAATAAAATAGATTTTCAGCAAGGAACGTATGGGTAAGTCTATGAGGGAAGGCATTTTAACCCTGATTTTTAAGAAAGGAGACCGTACGTCCTTGAAAAATTGGAGACCCCTAACGCTTTTATGCGCTGATTATAAGATAATGGCAAAAGCGCTTGTCTATCGAGTAGCTCAGGTGATGCCGAGTACAATAGGCAAGGATCAGACTAGTGGAGTGAAAGGGAGGTCGGGAAGGTGGAACCTGCAGTTATTAAGGGATGCTGTATCATGGGCTGAACAGAGGAAGGTTCCTCTATTATTAGCTAACTTAGATCTGGAGAAGGCTTTTGACAGGGTCTCGCACAAATTCTTATGGCTGGTTTTGGAGAACTTAGGTTTTGGACCAATTGTGATCAGCTGGATCAGAACCCTATACAACGACGTGGGTAGCAGGACGGTAGTGAATGGTTGGATAGGAGATTTTATCAATCAGAAAGCCGGAGTGCGGCAAGGTTGCCCTCTCTCGCCTTTGTTATTTGCGATTTACATGGAGCCTTTCGCATGTGCAATCAGAAGAGAGGACAGAACAGATGGTTTGATCTTGCCTGGGAGCGGAGGCGAAAGTCAAATTAACCATGTATGCAGACGATGTAACTTTATTAGCAGGCACAACATCTAGTCTAACCTTCGCTTTGGATGTTTTTAAAGTCTTTGCGAGAGCATCGGGCGCCTGTTTAAATGCAGAGAAAAGTACGGTGGTGAAGGCTTTTGGCTCTAGCAAGATATCACAACAGTGGGCTAGTGGCTTCAGATTATGTACAGGACCTATCAAGATCTTGGGTCTTGACTTCTTGTGGAGGGGATCAGGGCAATGTAACTGGGCCTTTAGAATCAAGGAAGTCAGAAAGAAGCTGGGCTTATGGAGCAAGTTAAAGCTGACCCTAGTTGGGAAAGTTTTAATCTTGAAAGTAGACATTTTACCGCTTTTAGTATATTTGGTGTACGTGTACCCACTGCCGGCAAGGTATAGACGTCTTTTAGTTGGTGAGGTGTTTCGTTTTATATGGGGAGGGAAATACGAATACGTTAAAAGAGTAGATATGGTTCGACAAATAGAACAGGGTGGCAGAGAAGTCCCAGACTTTCCAATAAAGTTGGACTGTATCTATGTGTCTAACCTGTGTGTTGCTTTGAACTCACCAGTGAACCACGCTTATCAATATTTTGTGAGATTTTGGCTGGCACAGCATATGAGAATGTTGGTGACATGGTCAAATGCAGTGCCACATGGGGGAGACCTCCCCAGGTATTATAAACATGCAATAGGGTGGATGAAGAAATATTGGGACAAGGGGGACACCTCAATATTACTGAAACACAGATGCTTATACCAGCAAATAATAGAGACAACTAAGGTTCCGGCAGAGCGGAGGGGAAAAGAAGCCGTGTGGTCCCGAATCCAGCCACGGGGTTTGGACCATAAGTTTATTGATCTCAATTGGAGAATTGTGTGGGGAAGATTGCCGGTTAGAGAAGTGCTCTATAAGCACAAATTGACAAGGTCAGCAACATGTCCAAGAGAGGGATGTAAGAGTCCTGAGACAATTAAACATGCTTTAATGGAATGTGGTTTTGCGCAAAAAGTTTGGAAGAAATGTAATCGCTTCTTTAGGCTGTTGGACGAATCTTTTAGTGTTTCAATGGCAGTAGTGCTCTATGGCATAAAGGGGGGGGGCAAAGTGGGCAGCGTCAACTTTTTACTATGGTTGATAATAAGTATGATTAAAGCAGAGATGTGGACGGCTCGGGACATTTTGATTAAAAAGGGGAAAGTAATAACGGTGCACAGTGTCTACCAGAGAGTACTACATGAAATAAAATGCCGAATAAAAAGAGATACACAGAGGTGGGGATATCACGCTGCCCGGGAGAGGTGGAAGGGTTTAGTACTGTTGTAAGAATTATGTGTGTAATTTTGTGTTGAATTCTGTTTTTTTTTTGTTTCAAATGATGTATGGTGGTTGTGTTTAATGTCTTGGACTCTGTTTATGGATTTTTGATTTAAGTTTTATACTTTTGCAATAAAAAAAAAATCTGTTCTTATCAGTTTAATATCTGATACGTCCCCAATCAGGGGACCACATATTAAACGGATTTTTGGAACAGGGAGCTGGATCAGGAGCTTGCTCCGTCCTCTCCACGCATCGGCCCGGTATTGCAGCGCCTCCGGGAGCGGTGCACCACCTTCTCTCAGCGGTGAAAAGACAGACGTAGCTAGCTAGCGAGCAAGCAAGCGAAGTGGACTGGAGCTCCTTCTTCTCGGGTCTCGTCTCTCGTCCATCTGTGTGTCTCTGTGTCTGTCTCTCTCTCGCCCTCTCCGTTCCCGTGCTCCCTCTGTGCGCTGTCCCGTGTCTCGACTCTCTGGGCAAGCAGGCCGGCCCCCTTTTCGGCTCCCATGCGTTTTCCCTCCAAAAAACTTAGTTTTTTCAGCCTTTTCCCAGGGAGGCCGGCGTGGCTTGCTTGCTTGCTTGCTTGCTTGCTTGTGTGTGTGTGTCCGTCCCCGTCCCTGCAGGCGGGCCCCTTTCGACAGCTGGGCGTTTTCCCTCCAAAAAACATAGTATATCCACCTTTTCTTTCTTTTTTTCCGGCAGGCAGGCAGGCGTGTGTGCGTGTGTATCGGACGTTTTGGGATATCATAGGGCCAATCTTACTTCAGGTGACGGAGGAAATCTTTCGCAGGAAGGCTATGTGTGAGTCCATGAGGGAGGGAATCCTCACACTGTTGTATAAAAAAGGGCCTGCAACGGACCTTAAGAACTGGAGGCCGCTGCAGATGTTGTGTGTGGACTATAAGCTGATCGCTAAAGTGCTGGTAAACCGCTTGAAGGGGGTCTTAGCCCATGTGATCGGTTGGGACCAAACCCGCGGGTTTCGAGGTCGGCGTGCCAGCTGGACCCTCCAACTAGTACGGGATGTGATAGCGTTAAGGTGTGAAGAGTGAAGGTGAAGAGTTAAGGTGGCATTATATGCTGACGATGTTACCTTATTCCTCAGCTCTTACCTTAGCCTACAGGTGGCCTTGGACGTCTTCGAGAACTTCTCCCTCGCGTCAGGGGCAAAGCTAAACAGAGGGAAAAGTCAGATCAAGTTCTTCGGGCCCTGGAAAGAACAACTGGGACCGGCACATGGTCTGGGCATCTGTCAAGGGCCCCTTAAGATCCTAGGGGTGTTATTCACGGCACAGGATGCTGCTTGGTGCAATTGGTCCCAGAGGCTGGAGAAGGCTAGGCTGCAGCTGACGCACTGGAAGAACAAGCAGCTGTCCTTTGTAGGTAAAGTCCTGATCCTGAAAGTGGTGTTTCTGCCTGTGCTGTTTATCTGGCATCGGTGTATCCCATGCCTGCGCGCTTCAACAGATATCTGGTAAGGGAGGTTTTTATGTTCATGTGTGGGGGGGAAATATGAGTATGTGCGCAGAGTTGATATGTATCGCCCAGTGGAAGAAGGCGGACGGGGAGTTCCCAACTTCCCTGTAAAACTAAACTGTATATGTGTCTGGCCTGTGTATAGCTCTGCATTCCCCAGTCTCACATCCCTTTCAGTATTTTGTTAGGTTCTGGCTATATAGTCACGTGCACGCCTTGGCTCAGTGGTCCAACAGTTTGCCTCATGGGAACGATCTACCATGGCACTATCGACACGCGACTCACTGGCTGAAACAACACCCTGAGCTTAAAGATCACCAGGTCCTGCTTAACCACAGACGTCTCTATTCTGCAGTAACCCAAACTGAAGAGGCCAGCCTCGTAGGAGGCGTCCCCAACGAGGTCTGGCGGCGAGTCCAGCCCAGAGGGCTACAGCACCACCTAATGGACTTGAACTGGCTATCCGCTTGGGGTCGTTTGGCAGTCCGTGAGGTTTTGTTTAAGCACAAGCTGACAAAGCAGCAGGAGTGTCCAAGAGCCGGGTGTCATGCGGTGGAGTCGATCAGCCACGTGTTCTGGGACTGTAATTTTGCTCAGCGAACTTGGAACAAATGTGAAACTTTGTTTAGTAGTCTGTCCTCCACTTTCTGTGTGCTTCCTGCGGTTGTGTTATATGGGCTGAAGGTGGGAGGCAGGGCAAATACTAAGAGCTTTGTGTTATGGCTGCTAGTTAGTTTAATTAAGTTTGAGTTATGGAATTCCAGGAATTTGTTAGTCAAGAGGGGAACTGTTTGTACAGTAGATGGGTTATATAGAAGGCTTTTATGGAATTTGAGAGGGTTGGTAGAAGGGGACATAAAAAGATGGGGTTTTCACGCCGCAAAGGAGAAATGGAAATCCATAGTGGATATCTGGGATTGGAAATAGTTTAGAACCTTTAATTTTCTTGTAATTTTGTAAATAAGACTATTGGGGTGAACTTGGGGGTGGCAGGTAATTTGCATAAGGGGCGGGATCATGTAAATAGGGCTGGGGTTGTAAATCATGTTTTGTGTCTTTTCAAGTAGGTTGCTTATTTTATGTACGCATATCTGCTTGATGTTAATTGTGGGTTGGTTTTTGAGCATGGGAATTGTATTGGGGTGGGTTGTGTCTATATAAGGGATGAGATTATGATACCTTTTGATTTAGCTGTGTAGTAGTTTTTGTTTTCGATTGTGTTTATGGATTTATGTATTTGAAGTTTTGGTGTTTTATTTTGTATTTTGTATAATAAAAAAAAAATCTGTTCTTATCAGTTTAATATCTGATATGTCCCCCATCGGGGGACCACATAAACGGATTTTTGGAACAGGGAGCTGGATCAGGAGCTTGCTCTGTCCTCTCCACGCATCGGCCCGGTATTGCAGCGCCTCCGGGAGCGGTGCACCACCTTCTCTCAGCGGTGAAAAGACAGACGTAGGTAGCTAGCTAGCGAGCAAGCAAACGAGGTGGACTGGAGCTCCTTCTTCTCGGGTCTCGTCTCTCGTCTCTCGTCCATCTGTGTGTCTCTGTGTCTGTCTCTCTCTCGCCCTCTCCGTTCCCGTGCTCCCTCTGTGCACTTTCCCGCGTCTCGACTCTCTGGGCAAGCAGGCCGGCCCCCTTTTCGGCTCCCGTGCGTTTTCCCTCCAAAAAACTTAGGTTTTTCAGCCTTTTCCCAGGGAGGCAGGCGTGGCTTGCTTGCTTGCTTGCTTGCTTGTGTGTGTGTGTCCGTCCCTGTCCCTGCAGGCGGGCCCCTTTCGACAGCTGGGCGTTTTCCCTCCAAAAAACTTAGTATATCCACCTTTTCTTTCTTTTTTTTCGGCAGGCAGGCAGGGAGGCAGGGAGGCAGGCAGGCGTGTGTGCGTGCGCGCGCGTGCGTGCGCGCGCGTCCCCGTCCCTCCCTCCCGAGAGAGAGCTGCCCCTTGCCTCTGCCCGCAGGTGCTGGCGCTCGGCTTGCGCTTGCAGCCGGTTGGGCACAGCTGCTGCCGGTGGGAGGGGCCTAAGCTAAGGAGGCCGGGCGGCTGGCGCCCCCTGCGGCTGCGGTCGTTGTCGGGCCGTTGACAGAAGATCAAAGAGCAGGGCCCCCGCCCGGGACTGGCAGGAAGGCAGGCAGGCAAGAGAGAGGGGGAGCAGAGTCCGGCGGCAGGCCCCTGGCTGCAGGGAGGCCGGCAGCCGCGCGGGTCCCGGGCTCCAGAGGAGTCGGCCTGCGCCACTGTGCGCCAGCGGAACGCCCGCGCGTCGGTCCGCGCCTTTGGAGGCATTGCTTCTCGGCCTTTTGGCACGATCCAGGGTCGAGGGAGAGAGAGCAGAGGACACCCTTATCAAGGGCAATGCTTTTGGATTTCCTGTGGACTGAACTCGGATTGGATTTTGATTCTCTTTGGATTGCGGACTTTGGACTCTTTTGCACTAGTGGTGAGTGGGCTGCACTGCAGCCGAAAGGCTGCGCTCCAAAATGGCTGCGGACCCCGGGGAACGGAGGAGGGCCGGGAAGGACCCCAGTGTGAAGTGGACCATCCGGCTCAACTGGAAGCTGGAGACGGAGATGCCTGGGCGGGAAGAAATAGAGGACAACATCTTGTTCGACCTTTTGGGGGTGAGTGTGTCTGATCTGAAATGTGTGCAGGGGAACCGGGCACAGAAATTCCTTGATGTCACCTTTGTGAGCGTGGGGATCTACAGACAGGCTGTCAAGAAATGCACGGAAGTCATTGAACAGGGTAAGATGCGCGAGTACGAGGTTGGTGGTTTGCAGGGGGACAACAAACGGTGGGTGGTGCTTCACATGTTTGAACCCTTCCTCTCGGATGCTGACGTGACGACTTTCCTGCGACGATATGTTGAGGTGAAGAATGGTCCAATTGTCGTCCCAGACACTAGGAAGGTTTGGACTGGTAAGCGGAGGTATGAAGTAGAGCTGCGATGGGATGAAAGATCACCGGACGGCTTGTCCCACCCACCGGCCACCTTCGCCATCGGCTCTGGTAGGGGGTACCTTTATTATTGGAATCAGCCAGAGTTTTGCCGAAAGTGTCGTAGGACTGGACATGGAGAGGGGGAGTGCCAGGAAGTGAACTGTGGGAAGTGCGGCGTTCGGGGGCATTCAACCCGAACTTTCCCGCAGTGTCCTGTGAAGGAGTGCTCCTTGTGCGGCAACACCGGGCATCTGTTCCGGCAGTGCGTAAAGAGGAGCGCAGACTTCAACAGGGCAGAGCATGAAGGCGGAAGGCTGGCAGGGGAGGACAGGGAGGCGGAAGAGAGACCAACGGGCAGCGGAGGCCCTGGTGGAAGAAAGAAGGAAGGGGGAGGAGAACAGGAACAGGAACGGGAGAAGGCTGACCGACAGACAGAGGAGGAGAATGAGCAGCCGGGAACATCCCGACAGGTTGGCGAGGACGAAGGGACCTGGGCGCAGGTGGTGAAGAAAGGGCACCTCCCGAAGGCGAGGGGAGCACCTGCAGCTCCAGCCCCAGTGGAGGAGAAGAAGGCGGTACCCCTGCAGGAGAAGAGGAAAAAGATGAAGAGAACGGGGGAGAAGAAGAAGAAGACCGCAGAGGGGGAAAATGAGGACGGGAATAAGGGAGAATCGGAGGACTCGGAAGGGATGGAAGAAGAGCTAGAGATCCTGTCCGCCTCGAGTGATTCGGAGCAGGACAGTGACGACGGTTCCCTTCCCCCTGGACAAGGACCAGGACCAACAACCATGAGCACCTATTCAGTGGCGCAGGATATGACGGCGAACGGCAGCCCGTTGGTCACTTGCCAGCCGGACACGCCTACCCCCGAGCAAGACAACATGTACAGACCTGTGGAAGTCGGCTATATATCCACCGACGACACTTCGGTAAGTACAGCAGGGGCGGCAAGCTCCCCCGAGAACAGTCTCGGGGAAGAAATGGAGAGTGACGCAAACCCACAGGACCCGCCATGACCCTCACAGCGGCGTCAGTCAACGTGAGGGGTCTGAAGAAGCGGGACAAGAGAACGGCGGTTTTTGAATACCTGTCTCAGAGGCAATTGGACGTGGTCTTCCTACAAGAAGTCCACCTCAAGGACCTCAACGACGTGAGGACCTTTCAGAGGGAGTGGAGGAAGGGTCCCTCGTGGTGGAGTGTTGGAGGGGTGAACTCCGCTGGAGTCGGCATCCTTTGTGGCTCGCCAGGTTTCGTCATCCAGTCGATCAGCTCAGCGATCCCGGGTCGTCTGCTGGTGGTGGACGGGATCTGGAGGAAAACTAAGATCAGGTTAATCAATGTGTACGCCCCAGCAGACAGACGTCAGCAGGGTGCCTTCCTGAAAGATCTGGAACCCCTGCTGTATACTACCAGAGAGCTGATCATGGGCAGCGATTTCAACATTGACCTGGGAGATTCATGCGGCGTGGGAGTTCACCAGTTGAGGTCCTTGATAGCAGACTTTAGCCTCCGAGACGGGTTTCTAAATGTTGCACAACATACTTGGGATAATGGAAGAGGGATCTTCCGACGACTTGATTACATCCTCCTTACTGTTAAATGGAAAATCCTTCGCAGGCAAGTGACCCCTACCTGGTTCTCGGACCATTGGCTGCTATCGATCTCTTTCGGTGTTGAGGACCCCGGCTTCCAGCCTGGATACTGGAAGCTGAACAAGCAAGTCCTGCAGGAGGCGAGATATCGGAAGAAGATCGAGTCGGTGCTGAGAGACTTCGAGAAGAGGAGGGAACTCTTCAGCTCTGCGGTGCACTGGTGGGAATCGTGCAAACAGACTCTCGCGTAGGTCACCAGGCGTTACTGCTGGATCCGGCGGAGCCTGGAGGAACGCCAGTGTACCCGACTTCAAGAAGAACTCGAGGCGCTGTATGAGCAGCTGAACCAGGGGGGCGCTTTCAACAATGAAAGGATTATATACGTCAGGAGCCTGCTGAAAGACAAGTGGCTGCAGAGAGCGAAGGACTTCCTCTTCCGGTTGCGGGGAGTATGGAGAGAAGGGGAAGGACGATGCTCGCCCCAGTTCTTCAGCGCTGTGAAGAGACGGCAGGAGCGAAACCTCTTCGATAGTATCCAGCACGAAGACGGGACTGCAGCTACAGACATACCCGGGATGCTGGAGTGTGCCACAGGGTTCTACACAGCCTTGTTTCAAGAGAAGGAGATTGACTTCAGCATCAAAGAGCTATGCTTGGACTAAAGAAGGGCACTGTCCCTGGCATCGATGGCCTACCAACGGAATTTTATAACACCTTCTGGAGTCAACTGGAGCCTCTCTTGGTGCAGGTCTACAATGAGGCCCTGAACAGTGGTGATCTGGGCCTCTCCATGAGGACCGGGGTCATCTCCTTGATTTACAAGGGTGGAAACAAGGCGGACCTGGGCAATTGGCGGCCAATCCAGCTCCTGTGCACCGACTATAAGATCTTAGCCAGGGTGCTGGGCGGCCGCCTGAGAACGGTGATGCCAATGCTAGTAGGAGCAGACCAGACATGTGGCGTGGCAGGCCGAAAGATCAGCTGGACCCTGCAGCTGATCCGGGACACCATCGCTTGGGTTGAAGACAGAGGCCTGCCGCTCATGCTGGCGAGTCTTGACCAGGCGAAGGCATTCGACCGGGTCCACCATGGGATCCTGTGGGCACTCCTGCGGAAGAAGGGTCTGCCTGACGGATTCGTCAGGTGGATCGAAGCACTATATAGTGGTGCGAAATCCCGGGTAAGTGTCAACGGAGCAGTAGGGAGGAGTATCCCAGTAAAGTGTGGTGTGAGACAGGGCTGTCCTCTATCGCCCCTGCTGTACGTCATCTATCTGGAACTCTTGTTGGACCTCCTGGGGGTCCTTTTTCACACCTTGGACCCCTCGGGACTGAACTGGGAGGCCAGGTTCCGGAAGGTCAATCAGAAGCTGGGCCTTTGGCAGCGGCGTTCGCTGACATGGATCGGAAAGGCGCTGGTGCTGAAGGTGGAAATCCTGCCCCTTCTTCTCCACCTGGCAGTAGTGTACCCCCTACCAGCAAGGAAAAGGAAGGAGCTCACACGAGCCGTCTTCACCTTTGTGTGGGGCCACTCGTACGAGCGCATCAGAAGGAAAGACATGTGCAGGCCTGTTGAAGTTGGTGGCAGGGGGATTTTGGACCTCCCGACAAAGCTGGACTGCGCCTTCGTGGCAAGCCTCTGCGTGGTCTTGCACAGCAACCCGCCTCATCTGTGCAGCCATTTCGTGAGCCTCTGGCTCTCGGCACACATGAGACATCTGGCCGCCTGGAGCAACACGACCCCAAAGGCCGAGCGACTCCCACTGCACTACCGCCACGCGGTGCAGTGGCTGCGGGCACACCCGGAGGTACGGGACGGAACAACATCGCTGAGCCATGTAGTAATGTACAAAACAATCATGGTGGAGGACAGGCCAGCGATCCTGGGTGTGCCCAGGGACACCTGGCAGCAGGCCCAACCAAAGGGCTTGGACAATAGGTTAAAAGACATGAACTGGCTCGGTATATGGGGTCGGCTGGCGGTCAGGGCGGTCATGCACTCGCATGGCCTGTCCAGACAGAGCCAGTGCCCGAGACAAGGCTGCACAGAGGAAGAAACAGTCCATCATGTTTTCTGGGAGTGCGGGTTTGCACAGAAGGTGTGGAGGTCCAGCCGACACCTACTTGAGCAGGTGGGTCTGGTTTTTCCCCTGTCACTAGCCCTGGTAATGAAAGGAGTGCCCGGTTCCCGAAGATGGAACACACGCTTCCTTCTATGGCTGTTGATCATCCTCATTAAGATCTGTGTGTGGGAAGAACGAACAGAGCTGATCAGACACGGCATAGAAGGAACAGTCCCAGGCATCCTCCAGAAGGTGAAGAGAGACGTAGCAAGAAGAATTCGATTGGACATCAAGCGCTGGGGTTTTGCAGCAGCTAAGGAGCGGTGGAAGGACTTGATCACGTGGTGCTAAGGTGGTGGGTAGAATAACAGGTTAAGAATTTTTTGTACTATTTTCTAATAAAAACAACAACAAAAAAATCTGTTCTTATCAGTTTAATATCTGATACGTCCCCCATCGGGGGACCACATATTAAACGGATTTTTGGAACAGGGAGCTGGATCAGGAGCTTGCTCCGTCCTCTCCACGCTCCGGCCCGGTATTGCAGCGCCTCCGGGAGCGGTGCACCACCTTCTCTCAGCAGTGAAAAGACAGACGTAGCTAGCTAGTGAGCGAGCAAGCAAGCGAGGTGGACTGGAGCTCCTTCTTCTCGGGTCTCATCTCTCGTCCATCTGTGTGTCTCTGTGTCTGTCTCTCTCTCGCCCTCTCCGTTCCCGTGCTCCCTCTGTGCGCTTTCCCGCGTCTCGACTCTCTGGGCAAGCAGGCCGGCCCCCTTTTCGGCTCCCGTGCGTTTTCCCTCCAAAAAACTTAGGTTTTTCAGCCTTTTCCCAGGGAGGCCGGCGTGGCTTGCGTGCGTGCGTGCCTGTCCCTGCAGGCGGGCCCCTTTCGACAGCTAGGCGTTTTCCCTCCAAAAAACTTAGTATATCCACCTTATCTTTCTTTTTTTTCAGCAGGCAGGCAGGCGTGTGTGCGCGCGCGCGTCCCTGTCCCTCCCTTGCAAATCCGCCCACCTTGCAAAGATTGATAACGGACAATCACCGCCGTTCCGCCGTTGTTTTAATTATGAGGAGTGATGATGTGTGAGATGTTTTCTTTTTGAGATGTGTTTTTTTCGGAATAAAGTATATTTTATAGGAAAAAAAAATGTGGCTTGGCCGCGGCTGTGGGAACAGTTGAAAGGAAGGAAGGTGAGGGTTTTTTTTTCCCAGGCCTGCCTATAGGCTAGGCAGGAGCTTTTTTTGACCTTTTTCTACGTGGCGGAGGAGGATGCGGCCATTTTGAGAGGATGGAGAGAAGACCGAGCGGCAGGGAGGCGAGGCTGAGGAATACTATCCGGTTTGTCTTGAAGGATGATGGGATCCAGGAGTTTGTTCACAGGGATACTTTTGAAGACGTGGTCCTGGAGAAGGCTTTGGGTGTGCACTCGGAGGATACTTACTGTCTACAGGATTTTCCCGGGAAAAAGGTATTTGACCTCTCTTTGATTTCTGACATTAAATGCAGTGAATTTTGGTTAATTGATAATGAGCATCGGAATGAGGAGCCGCTTAAGCATTTTTACGTTGAGCCTTTATTTGCAAGGCAGCTGCGGACATTAACGGTGCACATGTTTAATTGTTATATGGCGGAAGAGGACATTGTGAGCTTTCTTAAGTGCTTTGTGGATGTGCAGGACGAAGGGGTCAAAGTGCTCGATAGGAAGAAATACTGGAACGGGAGACGAAGGTACCGAGTGCGATTCAGGTTCAGTGCACAGGCAAGTGATGGTTTGCTTCATCCGCCAGCTACCTTCACGATTGGATCAAACAATGGGTACTTGTTTTACCCGGGCCAGCCCCTCACGTACAGGCGCTGTGGGCAAGAGGGTCATGTAGCTCTGAACTGTGTAGTGCAGGTATGCAAGAGATGTGAAGGTATTGGGCATGTGGCGTCTGCTTGCACAGAGGACATTAAATGCAATTTATGTGGAAAGTAAGGCCATGCTTATAGGGAGTGCCCGAGAAGGGCTGGGAGCTATTCTGCAGCCATAAGCGGGCTTCAGAAGGATGGGGAAGCTGCGTCTGCGGGCCAAGGGGACTCTGGGAGTGAGGCAACTGACACAGGTGTGTTGAGAAACCCAGCTGTAGATCCACCAGTGGAACAGGAGGCAGCTGAGGAAGGTGTATCAGGAGACAATGGCGGGCGGATGGGAAATGAGGAGATGGAAATAAGTCAATCTGGAGAGGACATCAGTTTTGATACACCTGGACTGTTTTTTTTAAAAGATGCGGTGGATGAGATGGGGGGCATGGCCCCACAGGAAGGCTGGGGGGATAGAATGAAGGAAGAGGAGGAGGATGGTGCTTCGACCTCCAAAAAGACAGTTAAAAGGAAGGCAGCTGTGTCTGAAGAACTTTTTGTGAAAAAAGCGGGCAGAGATCCAGAGGAGCCACCTTCGGGTGGTAGGCAGGTTTCTGAGGCTCCAGCACCTCCGTGCTCGGAGGAGGAGGAAGAGGAAAGAGAGGTCTGGGTAGAGGGACAAGGTGAACTTGGTGGCAGCGGCTCCTCAGAATCCACTGGTACACCATTTGTCCCCGAAACCGGAGGTTCGAATGACGGAAGCGGCAATACTTTCACCCAAGTCTTAGAGGCAGGTGCAGTCCCAAGGCAAGAAGAAGAGGAAGGCCTCTGGCTAGACTCAGATCTTCCCCGTGACTTTGTAGAGCTCTGTAAATGGGACGAGGGGGGTGGTAAGGTCCTGTGGCCCACTGATTTTGAGGAACAGGAGATATCAAGGAAGGACATTCGATACGATTGTGTGCGCAATGGGAGCGAGATCCAGCGCTTCTGGCTGTATGGGAAGACGCACGCAGAAATCGGGTCTAAAAAGCTTCTTTTGAGGGACATTGAGAAACAGTGGCGAGACAATGATGGCATGGCAAAGGAGGCCTTTGCGGTAGGGGCAATCAAGAAAAAAGATGGAATAGTGAAGTACCTAGAGGCATCTCCGGGTTTTCTGAAAAGCTGTGAATGGAGGGACGGGAGCGTAAAGTTTCCTAATCGGGCCGGAGCACTTAAAAGTATTTTAAGGTCTCATCCGTGGGTTAAGATCGAAGGTGATGGGAACACTAGAAATATCACAAGTTTGTATGTGTATGGGCAAAAGGAGTCGGAAGTCAGGGATGCGTATATCGCGGCTATGAAGATTATTAGGAGATGGGAAGAGAAGACCTAATTTGTATCCGAGATGAAGCTGGTTACTCTAAATGTGAGGGGGTTGAGAGAGAGTGAAGAGAACTGCTGTGTTTTTTTCCTTGAAAAGCCTAAACTTTGATGTGTGTTTCCTGCAGGAAGTGCACCTGAAGAACGACAAGGATGTTAGAGCTTTTACGAGGGAATGGGACAAGGGTGGGTCTTGGTGGAGTGTGGGTGGGGTACAATCGTCGGGTGTGGGGGTTTTATTTGGTAGTCACGATATGATTGTAGAAGAATGCAATGTAATAGTGCCTGGGAGGGCCTTGAGTGTGGATGTGTGTTTTGGTAACAATAAGTTTAGGCTCATTTCAGTGTATGCCCCTGCTATAAGCTCTTTGAGGGCAGATTTTTTTAAAGAGCTATATCCGCTGTGTGCTACAAACAAAACACTTGTCATTTGCGGGGATTTCAATGTTGATCTTGGCAGCGGGAGGATGTGGAGGGGAAACAGCCGCGAGTGCTTTTGACACGTTTTAACTTGGTGGATTGTTTTTCCCGAGTTGCAGCTGGGGCAGGGGCGGCGACTTGGAGGAACGCAGCAGGTATTGCAAGGCGCCTGGATTATATCTTCGCCTCAAGGGAAGTGACAGTGGAGAAAGCTGCTGTCCAGCCGGTGTGGTGCTCTGACCACGACATCGTTGAGGTTGATTTGCGTCTTAAGCACAGGTTGTATGGCAGGGGCTTTTGGCGAATGAATGTGGAGGTATTGGGTGAGGAAGCTTATATTAAAGGTATGAAATCCAAGCTGAATGAGTGGTGGGGAGCAAAGAAGAGCTATATCTCGGCCCTGGATTGGTGGGAGGTAGTTAAGAAAAGAATTAGAAAGTTCACAAGGGAGTACAACCTAAATTGCCGGAGGAGTGAAGTAAAGGAAGGGAGGATCTTGCAGCAGGAACTGAATAACCTCTACACGCAGCTAAATGAGGGGGTGGAGGTAGATATGGAGGACATTGCAGTTGTTAGGGCCAGATTGAAAGCTTATCATAGGCAAAGAGCTAGAAGCTTTTTGTTCAAGGCCCGTATTGATTCCCTGTTGCAGCAACAGACATGTGCCTCCTTTCTGTTCAGACAGGTGAGGAAGCTTCAAAATAGAAGAAGTATGAACGGGGTCCGTGTTGGTACTGATAAGATAGTGGAGGACACTGATGGCATGTTGGAAGCGGTCCATGTGTACAATCAGGAGCTCTTTTCTGGGGAAGTTTTAGGAGAAGCTTCGAAGTCCGCTGTGTTAGAGTGTATTTCTGCACGGGTGTCGGAGAGTGGTAGGTGTTTCTTGGAAAAGCCTATTAGTTTGGAAGAACTTAAAGAAGCACTAGCCGGGATGAAAAATAGGAAGGCACCAGGATTAGACGGCTTGCCTGCAGAATTTTACAAAACATTTTGGGACATATTAGGACCTATAATGCTCGAAATAACAACAGAGGTCGTCACTAAGGGAAGGTTAGGGGATTCAATGCGTGAGGGGGTCTTGACCTTGTTATTCAAGAAGGGGCAGTCAACGGACTTGGGGAATTGGAGGCCGCTTACTATGTTGTGTACCGATTATAAGCTCATTGCCAAGGTACTGGTTAATCGCTTGAGGGAGGTAATAGGGTCTGTGGTAGGCAAGGATCAAACTTGTGGCGTTAAGGGGAGAAGGATTAGCTGGTCATTACAGCTCATTAGAGATGTAATTGCGTGGTCAGAGCAAAGGAATCTGCCATTGATTCTAGCCAATCTAGATTTGGAGAAAGCGTTTGACAAAGTATCGCACTCTTTCTTGTGGTAAGTGATGGAGCGAATGGGTTTCGGACATACATTTATTGGTTGGTTGAAAACCTTGTATGCACAGGTGGGCAGCAGAGTTGTGGTCAACGGCTTCATTGGGAAGTTCGTAAAACAAAACTCAGGAGTAAGGCAAGGTTGTCCTTTGTCCCCGTTGTTGTTCATCCTATATATAGAACCATTTGCGAGGATGATTAACGTGACCCCAGATGTGGACGGGCTGTTAGTGCCTGGGAGTGGCGGGGAGCGTGTCAAATTGTCTGCATATGCGGATGATATCACGCTGATAGACCTCGGATCATGGCCTGCACGTGGCTTTGGTTCCTTTTGAGGAGTTTGCTAAAGTGTCAGGGGACAGACTGAACAAACAAAAGAGCAAGGTCAAGTTTTTTGGTTTATGGAGGGATAGGGAAGGAGGGATACAAGGGTTAGACTTTTGTAATGGTCCCTTGAAGATATTGGGCATCTCTTTTCAAGACCAGGGGATGGTACATCAAAATTGGTTGCAAGCTCTAGAAGGCACAAGGTTGAGGCTGCAACGATGGGGTGATAGGCTTTTAACCTTTGTGGAGAAGGTTGTAATATTAAAGACAGAAGTCTTACCTGCTCTGATACATCTTGCCAATGTCTTCCCGATGCCTGCAAGATACAACAGATACCTTGTTAAAGTAACTTTTGAATTCTTATGGAATAAGAAGTATGAGTACATTAAGCGTATTGACATGTAATGTCCAATTGAGAAGGGAGGTAGGGGTATCCCAAATATCCCTGTCAAGCTTAATTGTCTGTATGTGGCGGGGTTATGTGCCGCTTTAAGTCAACCAGTAACGCACAGCTCTCAGTTTTTTGCGAGGTTTTGGCTCTCCAGCAGCATGCGACACCTTACTGGCTGGAGGAATGATGTCCCGCATGGGGAGGACTTACCGTGGTATTACAGGCACGCAGTGTCCTGGGTGAAGAGTCATCTGACAGGGGAAGATCCTCCTCTGTCG
The DNA here is from genome assembly GCF_059453375.1 of Lepisosteus platostomus. NCBI lineage: Eukaryota > Metazoa > Chordata > Actinopteri > Semionotiformes > Lepisosteidae > Lepisosteus > Lepisosteus platostomus. Next base: position 2,007,834 of record NC_142625.1, read on the forward strand.
AACCACAGGGCGCTGTATCGTACGGTGATGGAGCAGGGAGAAGCCACGATCGTTGGTAGTGTTGCCGCCGAAACCTGGAGAAGAGTCCAGCCCAAAGGCCTGCGGCTGGATATGCTGGATCTGAACTGGCTGGTGGCTTGGAAGAGGCTTCCAGTGCGGGATGTTTTGTATGAGCACAAGCTTACCAGGCAGGCCGGATGCCCACGAGCGGATTGCCAAGCAGTCGAGTCGGTTGAACATGTTTTTTGGTTTTGTAATTTTGCACAGAGTGTGTGGGGGAAGTGTTCATTTTGGTTGGGATATTGGAGACAGGTTTCAAAATCAATCTGGCGACCATAATGTATGGTGTTGGGGGGAGGGGGAGAACAAAAAAGGCTGCGTTTGTTTTATGGTTTTTGATTAGTTGTGTTAAATTAGAATTGTGGGCCGCCAGAAATGTGTTAGTTAAGAAAGGGGTGTTGCGGAGTGTGAGGGGTGTTTGGAACAAAGTTGTGTGGAATGTTAAATGTTTGATAACAGCTGATTTGCGTAATTGGAGCTACCATGCAGTAAAAGAGAAATGGAAATCCCTAATGGATATTTAGAAAAGAAAGGATGACCCTGGGTTTTAAATAAGGGGAGTTTTTGTTATTGAAGGGTGTGTGCTCATTTGAATAAGGGGTGGGGTTAGGGTAATGATGGGTGTATTGAAGCTTGTTTTTTTGTTCCCTTACAGGAGTTTGATTTTTGTTATGGAGAACATTGTTGTTGTGATTATGTCGATTGTGATGAATTTTGTAATAAAAAAAAAATCTGTTCTTATCAGTTTAATATCTGATACGTCCCCCATCGGGGGACCACATATTAAACGGATTTTTGGAACAGGGAGCTGGATCAGGAGCTTGCTCCATCCTCTCCACACATCGGCCCAGTATTGCAGCGCCTCCGGGAGCGGTGCACCACCTTCTCTCAGCGGTGAAAAGACAGACAGCTAGCAAGCAAGCAAGCAAGCGAGGTGGAGTGGAGCTCCTTCTTCTCGGGTCTCGTCCATCTGTGTGTCTCTGTCTCTCTCTCTTTCTCTCTCCCCCCCTCCCCGTCTCCGTCTCCGTTCCCGTGCTCCCTCTGTGCAGTTTCCCGCGTCTCGACTCTCTCGGCAAGCAGGCCGACCCCCTTTTCGGCTCCCGTGCGTTTTCCCTCCAAAAAACTTAGGTTTTTCAGCCTTTTCCCAGGGAGGCAGGCGTGGCTTGTGTGTGTGTGTGTGTGTGTGTGTGTGTGTGTGTGTGTGTGTGTGTGTGTGTGTGTGTGTGTGTGTGTGTGTGTGTGTGTGTGTGTGTGTGTGTGTGTGTGTGTGTGTGTGTGTGTGTGTGTGTGTGTCCGTCCCTCCCTCCCGAGAGAGCGCTGCCCCTTGCCTCTGCCCGCAGGTGCCGACGGTCCGCTTTCACTTGCAGCTCGCTCAGCACAGCTGCTGCTGGTGGGAGGGGCCTAAGCTAAGGAGGCCGGCCGGCTGGCGCCCCCCTGCGGCTGCGGTCGTTGTCTGGCCGTTGACAGGAGATCCAAGAGCAGGGCCCCCGCCCGGGACTGGTGGGCAGGCAGGCGAGCAAGCAGGCAGGCAAGAGAGGGGGAGAGCGGCGTCTGTGAGGCCAGCAACCACGTGCGGACCGGGCTCCCAATCGTTGGCCTGCGCCGCTGCGCGCCAGCCGGACGCCTGTGTGCCCGCCCAAGGCCAGCGTCGGGCATCACTTCTCGGCCTTTTGGCTCAGATCCAATAGTACGTGGCCTGACCGCGACTAGAGGACTGAGTCAAGGGAAGAGTTAGCAGCGACGGACGGAGAGGAGAGAGGTGAGTGTCAGCGTAAGAAGATTTCCTACAACCTACCAGAGGGAGTGGCGGAGTGGGGAGGAAGGAGGGATGGAGCCGACTCCCGAAGGCGTTTTTGATACGGCAGGGAGGACCCTGGCCGGTGAAGATCTTGGAAGAGCTGAGAGAGGATATGCGAAGGAAGGAGGGAAAAGCTATGCGGCAGCTGCGGCTTCAGCCAGAAGTTCATCGGGAAAGCCATTAGAGGGCGCCAGCAGTAGAGAAGGTCAGCTAAGAAACACCATTCGTTTTGTACAGAAGGTAGAAGCTGGTGAGAGGATTCTAAGAGATAGAGAAGTATTTGGGGAGGAGATAGTCCTTGGGTTTTTTGGACTAGGCCCAGAGGATGTATATTGTTTTCAAGATTTCCTAGGAAAAAAGACATATGACCTGTCCTCGTCAAATAGAATTGTATGTAGCAGGGTGTGGGAAATAGTAAAAGCTAACCGAGACAAGAAACCACTGAGTGACTATATTGTGGAGCCACTTTTTGTAAGAGAGAACAGACCTTTAACGGTACACATGTTTAATCCCTACTTGCCAGAAGAAGATATAGAACTCTTCCTAAGAAGATTTGTGGACATCATCGCAAAGAGCACGAAAGTGATAGATAGGAACAGGTATTGGACAGGGAAAAGGAAGTATTTAGTTCGCCTGAGAACTATCAGTGCACAGGAAGATGGTTTTTTGCACCCTCCGGCAACTTTTTATATTGGAGGCAACCGTGGATATCTTCATTATCCCGGACAACCTTTGACATGTAGAAGGTGTGGGAAAGAGGGACATTTTGCGGTAAACTGCAGAGAAATAGTTTGCAGGAAGTGTGGAAAAACGGGACATTTTGGAGCGAGCTGCAAGAAGGAGAAGACCTGCAACCTGTGTGGGGAAGAAGGTCATTTGTATAAGGACTGCCCTCTGAGCCACACTTCGGTAAGCAGGGAGGCGGCAGGGGGCGTGTCTGGGGTTGCTGGGCCTTCTTTGTCCCTCTCTGTTTCAGGGCCAGAGGACGGAGAGGAGGCGACTGAGGGGCTGGACGGAGCGGAGGAGACAATCAGAGAAGTGGCAGAAGGAGAGAAACAGAAATCGGCTGAAGTCCACGGTCAGGAGAACGAAAGTCCCACCCTGGACCCAGAGGTAGACCAGGAAGAGATTTCAACAGCAGTTGAGGACATTGCAGCTCGGACTGCTAAAAATCTGGAAGCAATGCAGGACATTATGAGTACCATTCAGCAAACTATAGGAGAGAAAGAAGGGGGAATGGAGTGGTCTGGAGGGGCCGCTAAAAGAAAATTGGAAGGAGAGCAGAGTAGTGAGGAGGTCTCAACTCCCGAGGTGGTAGCTGAGACGGCCCCGCAAACAAGTGGGGAGTCTGAGAAACAGGTAGAGGGTATTTCCAGTCATAGTAAGCGACCTTGTGGGTTGGTAGGACTCATAGTTGCTGCGACGACAGATTTTCTGTCTGTACAGAAAATTAATGAGGAGGGCCAGATTGATTTCTCATCTTTCCCTAGTTTGGGGAAATTAGCACAAGAGGGGGTGGTATTTGAGATAGAGGGAAGGAATCTAATTAGGATAACAAGTAGAGACCGTAGACAGCCATAGCTGCACAGCAGGCATTGTTTGAATTAATTAAGGACAGGGAAACTCAAAGGGCTGGGGACTCAGCTAAAAGAGATCGCCAGAAGAGGTATGAGGATTTACGACGGAAAGTGAAGCAGGTGGGGAGTTCCTGAAGGCTTGACCTTGAGACCACCAGTGTTTTTTTAAAACGAACCACATGGTATAGGGAGGGGGTGAGATACCCTAAAGGGTTTGAGAAAATTAAGGATATTTTTAAACAGTTTAGTAGTGTTAAGCCATTTTTTGACCATAGCGGAAGGGAAGTCCTAGGGATGGGTCTCGAAGGTAAGAAGAGAGAGGATGTAATTAGGTGTGGGTCTGATCTACAGGCCTACATCAAGGAGAGTGAGGGAAAAGCCCAGAAGGCTTGGACCTGACCCTTCAGCATAAATAGCTAATGAGTAATATCTTGACCATAAATGTGAGAGGATTGCGAGATATAGCCAAGAGAATAGCTGTTTTTGAGTGCATTAAGAAATTGAAACCTACCGTATGTTTTTTACAGGAGGTTCATATTAAAGATGGGAAAGATCTGGAGGCTCTGACTGCCTTGTGGGACCGTAGCCCCTCAAGGTGGAGCATCGGAAAGGTGAACTCCACGGGAATAGGGATCCTTTTTGGGGAACCTCAAGTGGAGTGTGGAGAGGTGAGGGTGAGTGAGCCAGGTAGGCTGTTGCATGTGGATGCAAAGATTAACAGTCTGGATTTTAGGTTTGTGTGCGTATATGCACCAGCGGCAATCAGGGAGAGGAGGGATTTTTTAGCCAGCTTGAGTCCGCTGTGTCACGAATAGGGTGGTGGTAATGGGTGGAGATTTTAACATAGACATAGATAACGAGAAGGATGGGGATGCTAGGGTGGTGAAGGACATGGTGCGAATGTACAATCTGAAGGATTGTCATAAAGAGGGCAATCGATCCCGGGTGGGATGCACCTGGAGCAATACTAGAGGTGTTAGAAGGAGGCTGGATTATGTCTTCGCCTCCAGTAAGGTAAAAGTGGAGAATGCTAAAGTGACCCCAGTATGGTTTTCAGATCATTGTATGTTGAATATTGAGGTAGAGGATTTTGGACCTAATTTCGGCAGAGGAGCCTGGAGGTTAAACTGTGCAGTGTTAGAAGAAAGCTAAAGAAGGATGATGGAGAGGACACTAGAAAGACTTTTGAGTAGAAAGACAGAGGGTGGATCTTTGGTGGAGTTATGGGAGGAGATCAAAATTATAATAGGGAAAGTTTCCAGGAAGTATTGTAGGGAGAGGAGGAGGAGGGAGAGGGAGGATGTGGAGACATTGGAGAAAAACTTGGAGAAGGTTTATGATAATGGAGATGGTATAGCGCCCCCAGGTGAGGAGTCGGTACAGCAGATTAAGGATCTCGTGAAACAGATAAAAGAACACCACGAGAGAAGAGCAAGAGATTTTCTTTTTCGTGCGAGAATAGAAGTCTTGGAGCACTATGAGAAGTGCTCCACATTTTTCTTTAATAAAGTTAGGAAAAGACAGGAGAAGAGGGTCCTGTATGCAATTACAAGCACTAGTGGTGAACAGATCTCGGATAGAGAGGGAATGCTCCAAGAAACAACAAAGTTTTATGAAGATTTATTTTCGGAGAAGACATGTGAGAGGGAGGCGGCCAGAGCAGTGCTCCAGACGCTACAAGTGACTCTGTCGGAAGAAGAAAGGGATGGATTGGAAAGGCCCTTTGAGTTGTCTGAGCTGGAGGCGGCGATGAGATCATTAAAAAAGGGGAAGGTACCGGGTATAGACGGGATCCCGGTGGAATTTTATGGCACCTTTTGGGGGATTTTAGGTCCTTTGCTCTTGAGATTGATGGAAGAGATTTTTAATAAAAAGTGTATGGGTCAGTCCTTGAGGGAAGGAATTTTAACTTTGGTATATAAGAAAGGGGATCGCACATTGTTGAGAAATTGGAGGCCATTAACACTATTGTGCGTAGACTATAAGATAATGGCTAAGTTGCTTGCCAACCGCTTGTCGTCTGTGATGCCCACTGTAATAGGAAGGGATCAAACTTGCGGAGTGAAAGGGAGGTCAAGCAGATGGACTTTGCAGTTATTAAGGGACACTATAGCATGGGCAGAACAGAGGAGTGTGCCTTTAATATTAGCTAACCTAGACCTCGAAAAAGCTTTCGATAGAGTCTCTCATGAGTTTTTGTGGCTGGTACTAGAGAAAATGGGATTTGGCCCAACAATGATAGGTTGGCTCCAGACTCTGTATAATAATGTAGGCAGCAGAGCAGTGATAAATGGTTGGTTGGGAGATTTAGTTCATCAGAAGGCAGGGGTGAGACAGGGCTGCCCTCTCTCGCCACTTTTATTCGTAATGTATATGGAGCCTTTTGCATCTGCTATTCGAGGTGATAGAAGGATAGACGGATTGGTATTGCCAGGAAGTGGAGGTGAAAGACTTAAATTGACAATGTACGCAGATGACGTGACGTTATTGGTAGGAACCACTTCTAGCTTGAGTTTTGCTCTAGAAATTTTTGAAGTCTTCTCAAGGGCATCCGGTGCACATTTGAATGTAGCGAAAAGCACTTTTAAAACTTTCGGCTCTAGTGAAGTATCGGAGCAGTGGGGTGGCGGTTTTATTTTGTGCACAGGACCTATAAGGATTTTGGGACTCGATTTTCTGCGAAGAGGCTCAGGATATTGCAATTGGATTTCGAAAATTGGAATGGTGAGGAGGAAATTGGGTTTATGGACAAAGCTAAGACTGACTCTGATTAGGAAGGTGCTAGTATTGAAAGTGGACATTTTACCGCTCCTTGTTTACTTGACATATGTTTATCCTCTGCCGGCAAAGCTTAGACGCACTTTGGTCAGCGAAGTGTTCCGTTTCATTTGGGGTGGTAAGTATGAGTATATCAAGCGAGTGGATATGGTTCGACCAATAGAGCAGGGTGGAAGAGGTGTCCCAGATTTCCCATTAAAATTAGATTGTATTTTTGTGTCCAATCTGTGCCTGGCCTTAAGTTCTCCAGTGAGTCATGCGCACCAATATTTTATGCGTTTTTGGTTTGCGCAATGTGTGAGATTTTTGGTTTCATGGTCCAATGTAGTACCGCATGGAAGTGATCTCCCTTGGCACTATAAACATGCTCAAGCTTGGCTAAAGAGATACTGGGATAGAGGGGAGGTATCGATAATATTGAATCATAGACTGCTATATCAGCATCTGATAGATGCGATTAAGATCCCGATAGAGTGGAAAGGGAAGAAGGCTGTGTGGCCTAGAATCCAACCACGAGGTCTGGAACACAGGCTCATCGACCTCAACTGGAAGATGGTGTGGGGACAGCTGCCAGTGCGTGAGGTACTTTACAAGCATAAATTGACGAGGAACTGTGTGCCCACGAGAAGAATGTAAAAATATAGAGACAATAAAGCATGCTTTTCTGGAATGTGATTTTGTACAAAAGGTATGGAAGAAATATAATAAACTGTTCAGATTGTTGGATGTATCTTTTCATGTGTCAGCATCAGTGGTACTGTATGGGATCAAAGGGGGAGTTAAAAGGGGTAGTGTTAATTTCCTGTTATGGTTCCTGATCAGTATGGTCAAGGTTGAATTGTGGGATGCAAGAGACGTTTTAATTCGTAAGGGCAAAGTAAGAACAGTTAATAGCATTTATCAGCGAATAGTACACGAAGTTAAATTTCGGATTAAAAGAGATGTACAGAAATGGGGATATCACGCAGCGCGGGAAAGGTGGAAGGGTTTGATTTTGTTGTAAGAGTTGTTTTGATTTACCTGTGTTAAATTTGTGTGTAGAAACTGATGTATAATGATTTTGGATGACACCTTGAATTTTGTCATGGAAACCTTGTGTTTGATTTTCTAATTTTGCAATAATTTTGGGGTTTTGCTGCTGCACGGGAAAGATGGAAGGACTTGATCACGTGGTGTTAAAGGTGGTGGGTAGAATAAACTTTTAAGCACTGTTTTTTGTACTGTTTTCTAATAAAATATAAAAAAAATCTGTTCTTATCAGTTTAATATCCGATGCGTCCCCCATCGGGGGACCACATATTAAACGGATTTTTGGAACAGGGAGCTGGATCAGGGGCTTGCTCCGTCCTCTCCACGCATCGGCCCGGTATTGCAGCGCCTCCGGGAGCGGTGCACCACCTTCTCTCAGCGGTGAAAAGACAGACATAGCTAGCAAGCAAGCAAGCAAGCGAGGTGGACTGGAGCTCGTTTTTCTCCGGTCTCGTTTCTCGTCCATCTGTGTGTCTCTGTGTCTGTCTCTCTCTCCCCCTCCCCGTCTCCGTCTCCGTTCCCGTGCTCCCTCAGTGCGCTTTCCCGCGTCTCGACTCTCTGGGCAAGCAGGCCGGCCCCCTTTTCGGCTCCCGTGCGTTTTCCCTCCAAAAAACTTAGTTTTTTCAGCCTTTTCCCAGGGAGGCAGGCGTGGCTTGCTTGTGTGTGTGTGTGTGTGTCCGTCCCTGTCCCTGCAGACGGGCCCCTTTCGACAGCTGGGCGTTTTCCCTCCAAAAAACTTAGTATATCCACCTTTTCTTTCTTTCTTTCAAATGGACTTTGCGCTTTCGCTGGATGCGAGGGGTAGAACCGCCTGGGAGACGTGAGTTTGAAGACAAGCAGAAGAGATTTTATGTGCACAAGGGAATAGACCTTTGAAGTATATGGATGTCACCTTTAGAGATGAGAAGATTTACAAGAGGGTGTCTGCAAGGTACGCGGATAAGAAGGACGAGAAATTTTTGAGGGATTTTGAAGTGCTGGGCTGTTATTACAACAATTTTCGTGTGGTGATGGTGCATTTGTATGATCCTTTTCTGAGCGATGATGATGTAACAGCTTTTCTGCTGAGGCACGTCTCAGTCATCAGCCAGACGGAGAAAATTATCGATAGCCGTAACATCTGGGCTGGGAAAAGGAAGTACAGGGTGAAGCTACGGTCAGACGCACGTGGGGCAGAGGGCTTATCTTTTCTATCAGAACCAGCCCAAATTTTGCAGACGATGTCGGAATTTTGGACATCAAGCCGCTGAGCGTAGGGGGAATGAGTGCACAGTGTGGAGGTGTTGGGCACGTAGCAAGGGAGTGCCGGAAGAAAGTGTGTAGCCTGTGTGAGACTGAAGGACATTTGTTCAGGAACTGTGTATGGAGAGATATACGAAGAGCAAGGGAGTATGATAACGGTACACTGAGGGTGGATGGAGAAGAGGAGGAGGAGGTGGTGCAGGCTGCTCCAGTGATTGAGGAGGAAGTTGCTGGCGTGGCTCGGCCCAGCTGCTGCTGGTGGGAGGGGCCTAAGATAAGGAAGCCGGCCGGCTGGCGCCCCCCTGCGGCTGTGGTTGTTCTCGGGCTGTTGACAGGAGATCCAAGAGCAGGGCCCCCGCCCGGGACTGGCGGGCAGGCAGGCGAGCAAGCAGGCAGGCAAGAGAGAGGGAGAGCGGAGTCCGGGCGGCCGGCAGCCGCGTGCGGACCGGGCTCCCGAGGCGTCGGCCTGCGCCGCTGCGCGCCAGCCGGACGCCCGCGCGCCCGCCCAAGGCCGGCGTCGGGCATCGCTTCTCGGCCTTTTGGCTGCGATCTTGGTACGTGGCTTGTCCGCGGCCAAGGGAACTCCAGAAGACCGTGGAAGAGAACACTGGAGAGGAGACTGCCGAGGAGGACTACGCTGTTGGATTGCCTGGATTTCGGACTTTGGATTTCGCTTGGATTGCGGTTGGATTTCGATTTGGATTGGATGGTTTTGGACCCCGGCTTTGGTGAGTAGGCTGCTTCGGCAGCCGAAAAGGCTGCATTGCGATGGCTGCGGACCCCATTGCAGCGAGGAAGGTGGAGGAGGGTCCCAACATTTGCAAGACCATCTGCTTCATTTGGAAGGCGTATGGGGAGATGCCGGGAAGGGATGACTTTGAGGAAGAGGTACTGTTTGGTGTCTTGCAGCTAGAAGTCGCGGAGATTAAATGTTTACAGGGGAATCGGGTGCTGCGGTTCATGGATCTCTCCTTTGTGACGGAGAAGGGGCACCACCATGCTACGGCGCAGGTAATAGCAGCTCAAAAAGACGGTAAGCTGGGAAACTATAAGTGTGTGGGGTTGCAGAGTGACAACGAGAGGATGGTGATCCTTCACATGTTCAATCTCTTTATGCCGGATTGTGATGTCACCACCTTTCTCCGTCGCTATGTGGAAGTTCTGGAGCCACCGAAGCTCATTATAGATCGGCGTAGGGTCTGGACAGGGAAGAGGCAATACCGCGCGCGTCGAGCTGCGGAAGGACCCCAGGTCCCCGGGAGGATTCGCCCACCCACCTTCCACCTTTGCGATCGGTACAGGTAGGGGGTACCTGTACTATGGGAACCAGCCGGTCTTTTGTCGCAAGTGTCAGGAGTATGGGCAGCGGGAGGCCGACTGTAAAGTAACTGAATGCAGGAAGTGTAACAAACGGGGTCATGAGACAAGGCATTGCCCAATTAAAGAATGCTCGCTGTGTGGCGTCACTGTACCGTGACTGCCGTCGTAGGAATGCCGATTTTAATAAGGATTTCTATGAAGGTGTGGGCCTGGCAGCAGGGGAGAGCGGGGCAGAGGACAGCAAAGCGGGAGACAGTGGAGAGGACGGCCAGGCCAAAGCCAAAGGAGCCCCTGGGAAGGGCGTGGAGGAGAACGAGTGGCAGACGGTGGGGAAGCCGAGGCGGAAGGGGAAAGGGAAGACGCGAAGACAGGAGACAGAGGAAGATCCACAGGAAGGGCCATCGCGGGACGTTGAGCGCGTTAAAGGGAGCTGGGCAGACATTGTGAAGGAAGGACCTGTTCCGGCGGAAGCCGGGATATCTGCAGCGCCAGAGCCGGCGGATGAGGAGGGAACGACATATCGGGCGCCCGTGACGATGGTCCGATCTAGGAAGCGGGCGCAGGCTGGTAAGGGACAGACAGAATCGGAGGACAAGAAGAAGAAGAGGTCCGGGGGTCGCCGCAAGGAGGTGGTGGTGGACCAGGAGTTTGTGGCGGACCAGGAGGAGATGGAAGAGGAGGCTGAGCCGGAGCTAGCTCAGAGTGACCAGGAGCCAGAGGGCAGGGAGCCGGGATAGCGGCTTGGAGCTCACTCCCTGCCCTACAAACGACTGAGGATGAGGGGAGCCCGATGACGATCTGCCAGCCTAGTACGCCCGGCCTTGTCCTTGACACCAGCCTTGATCCCGACCCTGGGCCTGATTTAGACCCTGGGCCTGTTTATGACCCGAGTCTGAGACCCGACCCCGACCCTAGCTTTTGCGTGGACCCAGGTGTGAGCCCGGTACCAGCAGTCACCCTTATGGGTGACTAAGACAGCAAAAGCTTGGGAAGTACAACAGGGGTAGAGCACCTGTCTAGCTCTAGCCCTGGCGGGGAAATGGAGAGTGACAGCAACCCAGAGCCGTAATGACCTTCACAGTAGCCACGGCTAACGTGAGGGGATTGCGGAATCAGGTAAAGAGAGTTGGAGTCTTCCAAGACCTGTCCCAAAGACGTTTTGACATTTGTTTTGTGCAGGAGGCCCATCTTAAGGACCACGAGGACGTGAAGCTTTTCCAGAAGGAGTGGACGCAGGGGCCCTCGTGGTGGAGCGTTGGGGGGGGTAAACTCCTCCGGCGTGGGCATCGTGTGTGGTTCCCCAGGTTTCTCCGCTCAGGTGGTCAGCTCAGTGGTCCCCGGACGTCTGTTGGTGGTTGACGGGACCCGGAGAGGAGTTAAGACCAGACTGCTTGCAGTGTACGCCCCGGCAGACAGACGGCAGCAGGGTGCCTTCCTGAGAGATCTGGAGCCCCTGTTGTACACGAACAGGGAGCTGATCATTGGCGGAGACTTCAACATCGACCTGGGGGACGCACACGGCGAGGGCATCCACTTACTTCAGTCCATGATCACGGGTTTTGGCCTGAGGGACGGGTTTCGCGACGTCACACGCCACACTTGGGACAACGGAAGGGGAACCTTCAGGCGCTTGGATTACGTTTTCACCCCAGCAAACTGGGCAACCCTAAGCAGGCAAGTGACCCCCACCTGTTTTTCAGATCATTATGTGTTAATGGTCTCCTTCGGTGTCGAGGACCCCCGCTTCCAGGCAGGCTACTGGAAGCTGAACAGGCAAGTTCTGCAGGAGGCAAGATATCGGAGGAAGATCATTACAGTGCTCAGTGACTACGAGGAGAGGAGGAAGGCCTTCAGATCGGCAGTGTACTGGTGGGAGTCGTGCAAGCGTACCATCTCGGTCGTGACGAAGAGGTACTGTAAGATCCGCCGAAGCTTGGACGAACACCAGTGCACTAAGCTCCAGGAAGAGCTGGAAGCACTATACGCGCAACTGAACCAGGGGGGCACCTTCAACGGCGAGCGGGTCGCTCAGATCAGGAGCCTGCTTAGGGGTAAGTGGCTGCAGTGGGCCAAAGATTTCCTTTTCAGATTACGGGGAGTCTGGAGGGAAAGTGACAAAAGTTGCTCAGCCTAGTTCTTCGGCGCCGTGAGGAAGCAGCAAGAACGCAGCCTCTTTGAAAGTGTCCGGAGGGCAGACGGGTCTGTAGCCACTGACATACCCGGGATGTTAGAGTGCGCCACAGAGTACTACAATGCCTCGTTTGATGAAAAGGAGACCGACCCCAGCATCAGGAATGAGATCCTGGGCGGGGTGGAGAAGACGGTAGACGACCCCGCTGCATTGTGCGGGGCAGTGTCAGGGGCAGAGATCAGATCTGCCTTGCTGGGTATGAGGAAGGGCACTGTCCCTGGCATCGACGGTCTGCCGACGGAATTCTACCTCGCCTTTTGGGACCATCTGGAGCCGTTCCTGGTGCAGGTGTTCAACGAGGTGTTGGACCGTGATGGACTCGGGCCTACTATGAAGATCGGCATCATCTCCCTGATCCACAAGGGAGGAGACAAGACAGACCTGGGCAACTGGCGGCCGATTCAACTCCTGTGCACCGATTACAAGCTCTTGGCCAGGGTGCTGGGCGGCCGCCTGAGAGCAGTGATGCCGGCCTTGGTGAAGGCTGACCAGACGTGTGGTGTGGCAGGCTGTAAGATCAGCTGGACCCTGCAGCTGATCCGTGATGTTATCGCTTGGGTGGGAGATAGAGGCCTGCCACTCATGCTGGTGAGCCTGGATCAGACCAAGGCCTTTGACGGGGTTCATCACGGAATTCTGTGGGCACTCCTGAAGAGGAAGGGTCTGCCGGACTAGTTTGTCGGCTGGATTCAGACCCTTTACAATGGCGTGACATCCCGGGTATGTGTTAATGGAGCCTTAGGTGAACGTATTCCAGTGCGGTGTGGTGTGCGACAGGGCTGTCCTCTCTCGCCCCTGTTATACAGATGCAGCCATTCAAAATGCGCGGTAAAAACCCGCGGTACGGTAACCTACCCACAAGCCACCGCGGGGCACCGGAGCATACCGCAGGGCAAGTGATTGGCTGGCCAAAATGACCGACAGGGGCACTCGTGGTGCATTGGTTGGTAGTGCAAAGATTTAATCATTTAATGTCTTTACTGTGCACATTTTAATCCACTTAGTTTTGAATATTTATATGGATTTTACCACTAAAGGGAAATTTTAGTAGCTGAGCATAAAAAGAAGAGGAGCATAACGCATCTGAAGGTCATAAACGATATTAATTTAGGAACATAAACATTACTGTATGTATGTAAACTGTACTGTGTATGGCTGGTCTTGGTAGTTTAAAGAAAAAATACACACCAGTCTTCCATTTCTCCCTAAACATTTTAAGCATGAAAGTTTTATGAAACGGTACCCAAATATGCGATTGCTGTATAGAATGAATTTTAATTAAAAAAAAATATTTAACACGAACATTAAGCTGTTTACATCTTCCGCCTGAGAACAGTCACCCGTTGCTACCCAACGCAGAATGGTGATTGGCTGACACCATCTGACACCCCTCTGATTGGAGAAAAAAGACGTGCTGGTTTGCTATACCAGGAAGAGGATTTCTTTCTATTCAAAACGTGTATTTTAAAATTTTAAGAAATAAAAACCTTACAGCGTACACAGATTTCTAAACTGATCAGGATCGTTATCTTTGTCTTATGCATAATAATGTTCACCGCTCTGTCCAGCAAATTAATAATAAACTTTATTTTATATAGCTTTTTAAACGAATAAGTAATTAGATTGCTCATAAACCTAATCACTTGCTTTTTCTTTTTATTTAGGCTCAGATTTCAACTATAGATCGTATTATTAATAACCATAATAACAACCAACCAACAAAAACAACCATATAAACATAATACCAACCAAAAACATAGATAACAACCACAATACAAAATCAAATAATCAAACCATTTTACACTCGCAAGTCCTCCAATTATCATAATCCCGCCCCTTATGCAAAACCAAACCTTCCTCCCATCCCAGTTTATCCTGTTTGTCATAAACAAAATCCACCTCAATTTTCAACATAAAGCATTACACAAAATCAATACCTCAACACTCCATACTCAACAACGATAATTCACAAACAGCCAGAACATGTAACTACACATTCCCAAACATACCTACTTTCCATAGCCCCGCCCCTTATGCAAAACCAACATCCCTCCCCTGTTCTCTCTCTCCCCTGGCGGTTGTAATTGTTTTTATTTTCAAATAAATTTTAGCAAAGTCATGTATTTTAAAAATCTTAAGATTTTTCTATGTATGTCTTTATTTAGTGGTTTCATTAGTGACAAAGGCTAAACTTTCTTGGAAAAATGTCTTTTATGTAAACTATGTTTGCTATTAATTCATTCAGGGCTAAAATATGTTCATTGTCTTCTAATGAAAGAAGGGTTCCTTTCGCCGTAGTCGGGAGCCTAGCCTTTAACTAGTAAGTACTGTATTTACTGGGTTTTTGAGGGGGGGGGTGTCTTTCGCTGGAAATCTCGCCTCCTACTTTGAAAATACCCGTGAAACCGGTTCAATTCGTCACAGCCAGCACTCCTGCAGAGAGTTGGGTTGTACTTGCAGTGTATACAGTACACGCGTTATGCTCTTCGTTAATGTCTGTGAAGTTTTATTTAATCTCTGAGCCATACTGATTCTTCTGGAAGCCAGTTTCCGCCAGGGAGTAAAAAAAAAAAACACACTATGGTATTCTCTCCAATGCAGTGCAGTTAAAAACATACCTCTGATGCTGCTCCTAAATGAATATCGTTTATGACCATCAGAAGCTTTATGCTCCTTTTCTTTTTTCCAGTGGATTGAACAGGGAGAGGCATTTCATGATGTACTTTTCACTGATGAAACAACAGTGGCTCTGGGACAGTTTTCAACCAAGTCGTTTTATAAAAAGGGGAGATATGTACACGTTACTGAAGCTAAAAGTTTAGCCTTTGTCGCTAATGTAAACACTAAATAAAGAAATCCCTACGTTACAGACTGTATATGGCTGGTATTGGTAGTTTAAAGAAAAAATACACACCAGTATTCCACTTTCTCCCTAAACATTTTTAGGATCAGAGTCTTACATGTGGTTATTTCGAAAACGTTTGTACGTGCTCCTTCTTACCATGTTACTGTTTACCGTTACTGACCATATTAAGTTTAAGTGCCTGTGGGCACTTTTCCTGTCCGTGGGGGGTGGACCGTCTTTCATTAGAAGGTTAGTCTGTTCTACTCTGAGAATGTAGGGGGGGGGTGGGAAGTGCCCGCGGTCATTTAATTAGTATTAAAATCTTAGTTATCTTTCTAGTTCACAGGTTTGCATGCATAATTTAATTTTGAAAGCCACTGAGACATCAGGTACTACTGTTGTATTTATGAAAAAGAAACAAAACAAAAAACATACTAACAACTGTGCCATCCTACTCCTTAGTTAATACATTTTATTATTCATAAACAGTTAACATTGTTAGCAAAATATTTTGAATTATATTTAACCCTATTTTTTCTTTAGTTTTGTATTTACCTTATTATATGATAGTCAGACTTAATGTATATTTGAACAATGAAAATATATTTTTACAAGATTTTACATTAAGCACTTAAAATTAATATGGTTAATAATAGTAAACTGTAACATGCTGTAACAAGATCGGTTAAACTGCTAAGAAAATCCTTTCAGAGAAAATGTTTCAGGTGTGAAGAACAAACCTGTTCCCACACACCCTGCCCCCACTACCATTAGAATATACACAAACATTTTAGCGTTTCATTCTGAGCAGAAGACCCTCACACCTGAAGAGTGCTGGCTGTGACGAATTAAACCGGTTTTACAGGTTTCAATCACAGATTGGGACTCAGTAAAGTAACACACAGCGCCACTGGATTTGATAATACTGTACCTAACCAAAATCCGCAATATGGAAGCCGAACCTGTGTAATTGTTGATAGATGATGTACTCGTAACATTTTTTCAAGACGAACTACAACATTTAAAAAATGACTTGTATGTACTTGATATCTCTAATCAATCCACGGGTTCCAGCACAAAACGAAACTAAAACGCATACCGTTTCGCGCTTCTTATTAGTTGCTCAAAAGTAATTTGACCGTATGAAATGCATAATATAAACCTAGAAACATATACGTGAGCAGTACTTAAGCACTGTAGCATCGGTGTTAAGACATACCTCTCAAATACTGTAAATCAAGTTAAAAATATCTCAAGACCGATTCTGGTCGTAATGAAACCATGTTTCGTGTATGTTTTCTTTTTCATCTTGAAATAACTCATTTCTAAATACCTTTTTCACTGTTAACATCTTGTAGCAACTTTGCGACAAAATATACACTCTGACAGTTCATCCTGCTACCAACATTAAATAAAACAAATCTTAAGATTTCTATATTTATGTCTTTATTTAGTGGTTTCATTCGAAGCTTACAATGTTTAGGGAGAAATGGAATACTGGTGTGTATTTTTTTCTTTAAAGTACCGAGACCAGCCATATACTGTATGTTTATGTTAAGATTTCCCTTCAGTGGTAAAATTAGATATGAATATTCAATACTTAAACGGGCACAGTTAAGACATTAAATATACATATACATATTGTATACAGTACAGTTTGCATACGGTAATATGTTTATGTTACGCGATTAAAAAATAAATAAATAAAACTGAAAGGTCCAGCACCAGCTGGATTCGAACACACAACCTGCCAGCTGTTAGTCACACACCTAGACCAGTAGGCTACAAGACAGCTCGCATGATCACGCAGGCGAAACAGCCCTACACAGACCTGCCACAGTACACGGATATAATCATACCGTTATTAAATTCTTTAGATACGCGATTCCATATTATATTCCCTTTTAATCAAATTCTAAAAGTATGCTTGTTGACTCCGGTATCACGTTAGTTAAAGACTTCGAAGCTTACAATGTTTAGGGAGAAATGGAATACTGGTGTGTATTTTTTTCTTTTCATGATAGGTGTCGCATTTTAAATCATTTTCGTAGTTAGAAATTATGAAACGCCCTGTTAAAAGCAAGGAAGTTTTTATGCCCGTTGAAGTAAAACAAAATGCCTGACAAAGTATGGCTTGGACAGATTCCAAGTGCTTGTACAAATGTGCTAAAGAAATTATACTTTGAGTACACAGCTTGTCCAAAGTCATCCATTATTAATACTATTAGTAATATCTTCAGTAAAGGCTTTGATGCATAAATATTTCTGATAAAGGTAGGTTGTGTACTTTTGTCCAACTGAGCAATCTTGCTTTCATAAAATATACCAACATTTGAATGACTGATGATTAACATGCTGTAATACACAGTTCAAAATTAAAGGCTCGAATGCTGTACATGAGAGGTTAAGCTCCCCCTGGCGGTTTTACAAGGCGAGGCCGGATAGCTAGTCACGTGACACACATGATACCGCGTGATACCCCGGTGGGCGTGTCGCGGTATGCCGTGAAATACCTCACCCATTTTGAATGGCTGCATCTGTATGTCATTTTTATAGAGCTCCTCCTAGACCGGCTGAGGAGAGATCCGGAGGTGGACGGGATCCCAGTGCCAGGTGGAGGTGGGCAGGTGGCGAAGATCGCCGCGTATGCTGACGACGTCACGCTCTTCCTGAGCTCCGAGAGGGGCTTGGGGAGAGCTCTCAGCATCGTGGAGGATTTCTCCAAGGGCACCGGAGCTCGACTGAACAGGGCCAAAAGCCTAGTGAAGGTATTTGGGACCTGGCCGAGCGCACCGAGGGACTTTGGTGGGTTGACGTTGACAGATGGACCGGTGAAGATCTTGGGGGTCAGTTTCCACACCGGGACCCCGTGAGTCTCAACTGGGAGGCCAGGTTCCGGAAGACCAACCAGAAGCTGGGCCTTTGGCAATCTAGATCACTGACCTGGATTGGGAAAGCGCTGGTGCTGAAGTCGGAGATCCTGCCTCTGCTACTCCACCTGGCGGTAGTGTACCCCCTACCTATCAGGCGGAGGAAAGAACTGGTAAGGGCTATTTTCAGTTTCGTCTGGGGACATACGTACGAGAGGATCAAGAGGACCGACATGTACAGGCCCCTGGCCGAGGGGGGACGAGCGATCCTCGATTTCCCGACGAAGCTGGACTGTGCCTTTGTGGCGAGCCTATGCACGATCCTGCACGAGAATCCACCCCATCTGTGCAGTCGGTTTGTGAGCCTTTGGCTCGCGGCAAGCATGCGGCACCGGACTGTCTGGTCCAACACGACCCTAAAGCCGAGCGGTTGCCATTGCACTACCGCCATGCGGTGCGGTGGTTGCGGGCACATCCGGAGGTGAAGGAGGGACTGTGCTCCCTGAACCACAGGTTGAGCTACAAGATAGTGATGACGACAGAGAGACCAGCGATCCCAGGTGTGTCCAGTACCATCTGGCAGCAGGTCCAGCCGAAAGGTCTGGATAATAAACTTAAAGACTTGAATTGGCTCAGCGTATGGGGTCGTATGACAGTCAGGGCAGTGATGCATGCACACAGGCTATCACAACAGAGCCTGTGCCCGCGACACGGCTGTGCAAGGGAAGAAACGGTGAGTCACGTTTTTTGGGAGTGTGGTTTTGCCCAGAGAGTCTGGAGCTCGTGCAGGACCCTTTTCAACCAGGTAAGCCCCGATTCCCCTGTGACAAGAACAGTCATCATGAAGGGACTACCAGGAGTGCAAGCCTGGAACCGGAAGTTTCTCCTGTGGCTTCTGATTAGCTTCGCCAAGGCCTTTTTGTGGGACGCTCCGACTGACCTGATAAAGCACGGAGTGGAAAAGCGGGCTTCGGGGATTCTGAGAAGAGTGGAAGAAGAAATAACAAGAAGAGTGCGATGGGACATTTTGAAATGGGGCTTCGATGCGGCGAAGGAGCGATGGAAGGAACTGTGCACGGGACATTAGAGGGATGTTTGTGTAGGGTGGTAGTGACTGGGTAGTTGTGGGTGTTGTGTGATTGTTTTTTAACCAAAAAAAAAAATCTGTTCTTATCAGTTTAATATCTGATACGTCCCCCATCGGGGGACCACATATTAAACGGATTTTTGGAACAGGGAGCTGGATCAGGGGCTTGCTCCGTCCTCTCCACGCATCGGCCCGGTATTGCAGCGCCTCCGGGAGCGGTGCACCACCTTCTCTCAGCGGTGAAAAGACAGACATAGCTAGCAAGCAAGCAAGCAAGCAAGCGAGGTGGACTGGAGCTCGTTTTTCTCCGGTCTCGTTTCTCGTCCATCTGTGTGTCTCTGTGTCTGTCTCTCTCTCCCCCTCCCCGTCTCCGTCTCCGTTCCCGTGCTCCCTCAGTGCGCTTTCCCGCGTCTCGACTCTCTGGGCAAGCAGGCCGGCCCCCTTTTCGGCTCCCGTGCGTTTTCCCTCCAAAAAACTTAGTTTTTTCAGCCTTTTCCCAGGGAGGCAGGCGTGGCTTGCTAGTGTGTGTGTGTGTGTGTGTGTGTCCGTCCCTGTCCCTGCAGACGGGCCCCTTTCGACAGCTGGGCGTTTTCCCTCCAAAAAACTTAGTATATCCACCTTTTCTTTCTTTTTTTTCGGCAGGCAGGCGTGTGTGCGTGCGCGTGTCCCCGTCCCTCCCTCCCGAGAGAGAGCTGCCCCTTGCCTCTGCCCGCAGGTGCTGGAGCTCGGCTTTCGCCTGCAGCTGGTTGGGCACAGCTGCCACCGGTGGGAGGGGCCTAAGCTAAGGAGGCTGGAAGGCTGGCGCCCCCTGCGGCTGCGGTCGTTGTCGGGCCGTTGACAGAAGATCAAAGAGCAGGGCCCCCGCCCGGGACTGGCAGGCAGGCAGGCAAGAGAGAGGGGGAGCAGAGTCCGGCGGCAGGCCTCTGGCTGCAGGGAGGCCGGCAGCTGCGCGGGTCCCGGGCTCCAGAGGAGTCAGCCTGCGCCACTGTGCGCCAGCGGAACGCCCGCGCGTCGGTCCGCGCCTTTGGGGCCATCGCTTCTCGGCCTTTTGGCTAAGGTCAGAGGTCGAGGGAGAGAAGGGATCGTGAGGACAACACTTTTCCACAGAAGTTCATCGACTCCACATTTGTCAGTGCAGACATCCACAAGAGGATGGTAGAAAAGTGCAATGAAGTCATCGAGGACGGCGGATTCCGGGAGTATGAGTGCGGTGGACTACAGAGCGACAGCAAGAGGTGGGTGGTCCTGCACATGTTCGACCCGTTCGTGACAGATGCCGACGTGACTACCTTTTTAAGCAGATACGTGGAGGTGAGGGCGGGACCTTTGGTGCTCAGCGACACACGTACCTGATGGAACTGCGGCGGGACGGAAAGTCAAAGGATGGATACAGCCACCCACCAGGCACGTTCGCAATAGGAGGAGGTAGGGGGTATTTGTTCTATTGGGACCAGCCTGAATTCTGTAGGAAGTGCCGGACTTTCGGGCACCGAGAGGGGGCATGTAGTGCGGAAAAATGCGGGAAGTGCAGCCGCCCGGGACACCACACCCGAGACTGCCCGGTGAAAGAGTGCTCCCTGTGCGGGGATAGAGGCCACCTATTCAGGCAGTGCAATAAGAGGGGCACGGACATGGAGAAGGTGGTCAGGGAGTGGATCAGGCAGGCAGATGAGGACAGCGAGGGGGAAGGCCGGCCGACGGGTAGCAGGCCCCCCGGTAAGGGGGAGAAGAAGGGAGGAAAACAACAGGGACGCGAACAGGAGAAGGAGGAGCGTCAGGGAGAAGAGGACGGTGAGCGGCCAGGAACGTCATGGGGATCGGACGTGGAGCAGCTGGAAACAGCACGGGGATCAGACGGCGAACGACCGGGAACATCGCGGGGAGCAGACGGAGGGGCTGGAACCTGGGCGGAGGTGGTGAAGAAGGGGTGCCCCCTGAAGGGCGGGGGAAGAACTGCAACACCAGCACCAACGCCAACAGAGGAGGAGGGGATGGTAACCCTGCAGAGCGCAGGAAAGAAGAGGAGGACGAAGTTGCAGCGGGCGGAAAAGCATCAGCAAGAGACGCAGGAGAAAAAAAAGAGGACGGCCGAGGAGGAAGGCCAGGAGGAAGACCCGGGAGACCTCGCAGACTCTGAGGGGATGGAAGAGGAGGAGGGAGTTTTGTCGGCCTTGAGTGACTCCGAGGCCGAAAGCACCTCGGAATCTCTCCCCCCAGGGCAGGGGTCAGGAATGGCAACGATGGCCGTCTTTTAAGTGTCGGCCAACGTGACGGATGAAGGCAGCCCCATAGTCGCCTGCCTGCCTGAAACGCCTACTCCAGAACGAGAGCCCCCGGACAGCCCCTTGGTCCAGTTCATGGACACTGAGGATGGCAGCTCGGGAAGTACAGCAGGGACGGCGAGCTCCCCCGATTCCAACCGTTCGGAGGGAATGGAGAGTGACAGCCTCCCTCAAGACCCGCCATGACCCTCACAGTTGCAACAGCTAACGTGAGGGGTCTGAGGAAGCAGGAGAAAAGAGTGGCAGTGTTTTCTTACCTGTCTCGAAGGAACCTGGACGTGACTTTTCTGCAGGAAGTCCATCTCAAGGACCTCGGCGACGTGAGGACCCTTCGGAGGGAGTGGAGGAGGGGTCCCTCGTGGTGGAGCGTCGGAGGGGTGAACTCCTCTGGTGTGGGTATCCTGTGCGGCTTGCCAGGGTTCGCCGCCCAAACAGTCAGCTCAGTGATTCCCGGACGTCTGCTGGTGGTGGACGGAACCTGGAGGGGAGTGAAGATAAGGTTAGTCAACGTGTACGCCCCAGCAGACAGAAGGCAGCAGGGCTCCTTTTTGAAAGACCTGGAGCCCGTGCTGTACACCAACAGAGAGCTGATTGTAGGCGGCGACTTCAACATCGACCTGGGAGACCCGCATGGCCAGGGAGTTCATCTGTTGAGGTCCTTGATTGCGGATTACAGGCTTCGAGATGGGTTCCAGAACGTTGCACACCACACCTGGGACAATGGAAGAGGGAGTTTTCGACGCCTCGACTACATCCTCTCTACTGTGAAGTGGACAACGCTAAGCAGGCAAGTGACCCCCACCTGGTTCTCGGACCACCGGCTGCTCACGGTCTCCTTCGGTGTTGAGGACCTGCGCTTCCAGGCTGGGTACTGGAAGCTGAACAAACAAGTTCTACAAGAGGAGAGATACCGAAGGAAGATCGAGGCAGTGCTGAAAGACCTGGAGAAGAGAAGGGAGCTCTTTAGCTCTGCGGTGCACTGGTGGGAATCATGCAAACAGACTCTCGCAATGGTCACCAGGCGATACTGCTGGATCCGGCGGAGTCTGGAGGAATGCCAGTGCGCCCAGCTCCAAGAACAGCTAGAAGCACTGTATGAGCAGCTGAACCAGGGGGTGCCTTAACGGCGAGAAGATTGCCAACGTCAGGAGCCTGCTTAGGGACAAGTGGCTGCAGAGAGCAAGAACTTCCTTTTCAGGCTGCGGGGAGTTTGGAAGGAGGGAGAAGAAGAGTGCTCACCCCAATTCTTCAGCGCCGTGAGAAGGCAGCAGGAGCGCAGCTGCTTCGAAAGCATACGGCGCGAAGATGGGACTGCAGCCACGGACTTACCCGGGATGTTGGAGTGTGCCACAGGGTTCTACACAGCCTTGTTCCAGGAGAAGGAGATCGACGCCAGCATTAAGGAGAGGCTCCTGGAGGGTGTGGAGAAGGCGGTGGACGACCCCGCCTCACTGGTTGGGCCTGTGACGGGGGCGGAAATAAAAACAGCATTGCTCGGTTTAAAGAAGGGTACCGTCCCCGGAGTCGACGGCCTACCAGCGGAATTCTACTGTACCTTCTGGGACCAACTGGAGCCTTTTCTGGTGCAGGTCTTCAACGAGGCCCTGGACAGCAATGAACTGGGCCTCTCTATGAAGACCGGCATCGTGTCTCTGATCCAGCTCCTGTGCACGGACTATAAGATCTTGGCAAGGGTGCTGGGCGGCCGCCTGAGAACGGTGATGCCGGCGCTGGTCGGGGCGGACCAGACATGTGGCGTGGCAGGCCGAAAGATCAGCTGGACCCTGCAGCTGATCCGGGACACTATCGCCTGGGTGGAGGAGGCCTGCCGCTCATGCTGGTGAGCCTAGACCAAGCGAAGGCGTTCGACCGGGTCCATCATGGGATCCTGTGGGCACTCCTGAGGAAGAAGGGTCTGCCTGACGGGTTTGTCAGGTGGATTGAAGCACTCTACAACGGTGCAGCGTCCCGGGTAAGCATCAACGGAGCAGTAGGGAGGAGGATTCTGGTAAGGTGTGGTGTGCGACAGGGCTGTCCACTCTCGCCCCTGCTGTATGTCATCTTCCTCGAGCTTTTACTGGACCAGTTGTGGAAGGACCCCGGCGTGACAGGAATTAAAGTGCCAGGTGGAGGTGGGCAGGAAGCTAAAATCGCGGCCTACGCTGACGACATGACACTGGACAATGGACCCGGTGAAAATCCTGGGGGTCCTGTTTCACACCTTGGACCCCTCAGGACTGAACTGGGAGGCCAGGTTCCGGAAGATCAAGCAAAAGCTGGGCCTTTGGCAGCAACGATCCCTGACATGGATAGGGAAGGCGCTGGTGCTGAAGGTGGAGATCCTGCCCTTGTTTCTTCACCTGGCAGTAGTGTACCCCCTACCTACGAGAAAAAGGAAAGAGCTGGTCAGAACAGTTTTCACATTTGTTTGGGGCCACTCATACGAACGGATATGTACAGACCTATCATGGAAGGAGGCAGAGGGATCCCGAACTTTCCAGTGAAGCTTGACTGTGTTTTCGTTGCCAACCTGTGCGTCATCCTGCACGGTAACCCGCCCCACCTGTGCGGCCGGTTCGTGAGCCTCTGGCTGGCAGCGAGTATGAGACACCTGCCCGCCTGGACGAACGCGACCCCAAAGGCCGAGCATCTCCCACTGCACTACTGCCACGCAGTGCAGTGGCTGCGGGCACATCCAGAGGTACGGGACAAAGACATAGCGCTGAGCCATAGACGGATGTACCAGGTAGTTACAGCACCAGACAGGCCAGCGCTCCTGGGTGTGCCCAGTGACATCTGGCAGCAGGCCCAACCAAAGGGCCTGGACAACAGACTAAAAGACCTGAACTGGCTCGGCGTGTGGGGTCGAAAGGCGGTCAGGGCTGTCATGTACTCGCTTGGATTATCAAAACAGAGCCAGTGCCCGAGGCACGGCTGCACAGGGGAAGAAACTGTTAATCACGTCTTCTGGGAGTGCGGGTTTGTGCAGAGGGTGTGGAGGTCCAGCCAGCACCTATACGCGCAGGTAGGCCTGGGGTCCCTCTTGACTCTAAACATGGTGATGAAGGGTGTGGCCGGTTCCCTGAAGTGGAACACAGCTTTTCTTCTGTGGTTTTTGATCAGCCTGACCAAGCTGTACGTATGGGAGGCGAGGACTGAGCTGGTAAAACATGGCGTGGAGAGGTCTTTTCCAGGAATCCTGAAGCGGGTTAAAAGGGACATTTCACGAAGGATCAAATGGGACGTCTTCTGATGAGGTTTTGCTGCTGCACGGGAAAGATGGAAGGACTTGATCACGTGGTGTTAAAGGTGGTGGGTAGAATAAACTTTTAAGCACTGTTTTTTGTACTGTTTTCTAATAAAATATAAAAAAATCTGTTCTTATCAGTTTAATATCTAAATAAAAAGAAAAAGCAAGTGATTAGGTTTATGAGCAATCTAATTACTTATTCGTTTAAAACGCTATATAAAATTAAGTTTATTATTAATTTGCTGGACAGAGCGGTGAACATTATTATGCATAAGACAAAGATAACGATCCTGATCAGTTTAGAAATCTGTGTACGCTGTAAGGTTTTTACTTCTTAAACTTTTAAAATACACGTTTTGAATAGAAAGAAATCCTCTTCCTGGTACAGTATGTATAGCAAACCAGCACGTCTTTTTTCTCCAATCAGAGGGGTGTCAGATGGTGTCAGCCAATCACCATTCTGCGTTGGGTAGCAACGGGTGACTGTTCTCAGGCGGAAGATGTAAACAGCTTAATGTTCGTGTTTTAAATATTTTTTTTAAATTCAATTAAACGGGCACAGTTAAGACATTAAATATACATATACATACTGTATACAGTACAGTTTGCATACAGTAATATGTTTATGTTACGCGATTAAAAAATAAATAAATAAAAATGAAAAGTACAGCACCAGCTGGATTTGAACACACAACCTGCCAGTTGGTAGTCACGCACCTAGACCAGTAGGCTACAAGACAGCTCGCATAAACAGGCAGGCGAAACAGCCCTACACAGCCCTGCCGCAGTACACGGATATAATCATACCGTTATTAAATTCTTGAGATACGCGATTACATATTATATTCCCTTTTAATCAAATTCTAAAAGGATGCTTGTTGACTCCGGTATCACGTTAGTTAAAGACTTCGAAGCTTACAATGTTTAGGGAGAAATGGAATACTGGTGTGTATTTTTTCTTTAAAGTACCCAGACCAGCTATATACTGTATGTTTACGTTCCAAAATTAATATCGTTTATGGCCTTCACACGCGTTACAGTATGCTCCTATTCTTTTTATGCTCAGCTACTAAGATTTCCCTTAAGTGGTAAAATTCAATATCTACAACAGGCACAGTAAAGACGTTTACAGTAAGTCTTTCTACGACAGACCAACGGATCACGAGTGCCCCTGTCGGTCAACCAATCACGCACCGCGGTACCCCGTGTCATCTTACCTGCGGTACGTGTCTGTACCGCACACTTTGAATGGCTGCATCTGTATGGAAGAACCCACTCAGAGATAGGTTCAAAAAAGTACCTTTTCTCTGATTTAGTAAAGCAGTGGAGGAACAGCGCTGGGAAGGCAAAGGAAGCCTTTGCTGCGGGGGTGTACAGAAAGGAAGGAAGGTATGTGAAAAAGTTGGATGCCTCGTCAGTTTTTTTAAAAAAAGTGTGAATGGCAGAACGGAAATGTGAGGTTCCCGAACAAGGCGGGTGGACTCAAAAACATACCCAGAAGATTTCCGGGAGTGAAACTCGAGAACAACGGAACGGCTAGGAGAATCACAAAATTGGCTGTGAGCGGTTATCAAGAATCGGAAGTGCGGGACGCTTACATAGCGGCGATGGCCATCATAGATAAATGGGAAGAACAGATGTGGAGTGGCCACTTGTGGGCATGGAGATCCTTGCGTCGGGCACCGGGGGACGGCGGTCTTTCGGTCTTTGAGGACTTTTGATTTTTGTGTCTGTCTTTTGCAGGAGGTTCACCTGAAGAGTGGTGGGGATGTGGTTGGTTTTGCGCGTGAGTGGGATAGAGGTGATTCTAGGTGGAGTGTGGGTGGGGTTCACTCATCGGGTGTGGGTGTGTTGATTGGAAATCGGGATGTTTTAGTTGAAGGGAGTGTTGTAGTGGTGCCGGGAAGAGTTTTAAGTGTTGATTTGAGTTTTGGCGAGTGTAACTTTAGAGTTGTGTGTGTCTATGCTCCTGCTGTAGGGTCAATGATGTAGGGTCAATGATTTTTTAAAGAGCTGTTCCCATTGTGTGCCACGAATAGGTTTCTGGTTATTGGTGGAGATTTTAATGTTGACCTCATTAATAAGGAAGAGGCAGGGGCAAAGCAGCTGCGCACACTATTGACGCGCTTCAATTTAGTTGACAGTGCAGTGCGATTTCAAGCAAAAGGGGTGGTGCCTACCTGGAGAAACACAGCGGGTGTAGCGAAGCGCCTTGATTATGTTTTTGTATCCAGGGAGGTGGCAGTTGGTGGAGTAACCACTCATCCGGCCTGGCTTTCAGATCACGATATTGTGGAAGTGGATTTGAGCCTGGCAAGAGGAATGTATGGGAAGGGTGTTTGGAGAATGAATGTTGAGGTGTTGGAAGAGAGAGAGAGTATGTGGATCGTATGAGTTTGAATTTGAACAGGTGGCGGGAAGAAAGGCAACGGCATGTTCCCGCGTTGGATTGGTGGGAGCAGATTAAAAAGAAAATTAAAAGAGAAACGAGGTTATATTGTCTTGAACGTCAGAAAAAGGTGAGGAGAGAGGGGAGGCTGCTCCAGGAAGGGCTGAATAAGCTCTATGCTCTCCTGAACGAAGGGGTGCCGGTGGACATGACTGAGGTGGCAGCCTCTAAAAGAAAATTAAGGTCGTATCATGAGGAGAGGGCAAAAAACTTTATTTTTAAGACCCGAGTAGACTCCTCCCTGCAGCAAGGGACCTGTGTCTCTTATCTTTTTAGACAGGTGAGAAAGCAGCAGGTTAAAAGAAGGCTGGATGGGATACAAGTGGATGCGAACACAGTAGTAGCAGACATAGATGGCATGTTGGAGGCAGTGTTTAGTTATTATCAGAATCTTTTCTGAAAAAGAGACGGGAAGGGAGATAAATTTCACCTCCCTGGATTGTATTGACTCAAAGCTGCCGGAGGAGAGTAGGGCCCTCTTAGAAAGGCCTTTTACATTAGAAGAGCTCAGGTTGGCCTTAGCTGACACAAAAAATGGAAAGGTGCCTGGAATTGATAGTTTGCCATCGGAATTTTACAGGACCTTCTGGGGTAAATTGGGGCCGATCTTGCTCGAGGTAATGAAGGAGGTTTTTTGCAAGGACGTTTTGGGAAGATCGATGCCTGAGGGGGTTTTGACTCTGCTGTATAAAAAAGGCCAACCGACAGAGTTAGCGAATTGGAGGCCTTTAACTATGCTCTGCTCGGATTATAAACTGTTCGCAAAGGTGTTAGTTAATAGGATGAAAGGGGTTTTGGACAAAGTGATTGGGAAAGATCAGACATGTGGGGTCCAGGGAAGGAAAATTACCTGGTCATTACAGTTGGTTAGGGACATAATAGCGTGGTCCGAGCAGAGGAACATCCCCCTTGCACTGGTGAGCCTTGATTTGGAGAAGGCCTTTGATAGAGTGTCACATAAGTTTTTGTGGGCCGTGATGGAGAGGATGGGTTTCGGTTTACTTTTCATCAGGTGGCTAAAGACTTTGTATAAGCAAGTAGGGAGTAGAGTGGTGGTGAATGGATACCTTGGGAAATTGGTAGAACAGAAGGTGGGCGTGAAACAAGGATGCCCGTTATCGCCTCTATTATTTGTGCTTTATTTGGAACCCTTTGTTAGGATGGTTAACGCGAGCCCACGTGTAGATGGCATAGTGTTGCCTGGGAGTGGTGGTGGGAGAGTGAAGATGACTTTGTATGCTGACGATATCACTTTGATGGTAGGGTCGAAGGAAAGTCTGCAGGAGGCTCTGGGGATTTTTGATAGCTTTGCCCGGATATCTGGAGCAAATTTAAATAAACATAAAAGCAAAATAAAATATTTCGGGTGTTGGAGGGACGAAAAGGGGAGTCTCTGCGACCTGAATTGCTGCAGAGGGCCTTTGAAAGTTCTGGGGGTTTCTTTTAATGACCAAAGTACTATTCATAGCAGCTGGCAAGAGGCATTGGAGGTGGTTAGGAAAAGACTACTCCGATGGGGCGACAGGAGGCTTTCTTTCATCGAAAAGGTAATTATATTAAAAACAGATGTGTTACCCGCCCTCACATATTTAGCAAACGTGTATCCCATGCCTGCTAGGTATAATAGGTATCTGGTTAGAGAAGTTTTTTGTTTTTTGTGGAATAAAAAATATGAATACGTAAAACATGTTGATATGTATAGATCCATAGAAAAGGGGGGCAGGTCAGTACCGAACATGCCGATCAAGCTAAATTGTTTATTTGTGTCTGGTCTTTGTAAAGCATTGAAACAACCTGTGTCGCATGATTATCAGTACTTTGTAAGATTTTGGTTATCGAACAGCATGCGCAGCCTCAACAACTGGAAGAACGACGTCCCTCACGGTGAAGATCTGCCCTGGCATTACAGGTATGCAGTGTCCTGGACAAGGAAACATCTGAAGTCGGTGGACGAGTCGGAGCTGCTG
This sequence comes from Lepisosteus platostomus, assembly GCF_059453375.1. Lineage (NCBI taxonomy): Eukaryota > Metazoa > Chordata > Actinopteri > Semionotiformes > Lepisosteidae > Lepisosteus > Lepisosteus platostomus. The sequence goes on from NC_142625.1 coordinate 2,036,579, forward strand.
GATCACAGGGCACTGTATTGCGCTATAACAGAAAGAGGAGAAGCCAGGGTTGTTGGGGGCGTCGCAAACGAGATCTGGGGAAGAGTGCAGCCCAAGGGTTTGCGTCTGGACCTCAATTGGTTAACGTTATGGAAGAGACTTCCAGTAAGAACTGTATTATATAAACATAAGTTGACCAAACAAGTCGGGTGCCCCTGAACTGGATGTCGTGGCGAGGAAAGCATCGAACATGTTTTTTGGTTGTGTAATTTTGCGCAAAAAGTGTGGGAAAAGAGCAAAACTGTTTTGGAGGCTATAGATAATACTTTTACAGTGAACCTTGCAACAATAATGTTTGGTGGGGGGGTGGAATGAAAGAAATGTTTTTTTTGTTATGGTTTTTAATTAGCTTTGTGAAAATTGAACTGTGGGCCACAAGAAATTTGCTGGTGAAGAAGGGAGTGACGTGATGTGGGAGGGGTGTGGAATAAGGTACTATGGGATGTCAGATGTATGGTGGCCGTTGATAAAAGGAAATGGAGTTTCCATGCTGTTAAAGAAAAGTGGAAGGTATTGGCTAATATCTAACTACTGATGTTTTATCTTATTGTAATCCCATGATTTGATTGGTTTCTTGCAGTGGTTTTGTTTTTGCCATTTGTGTTTCTATGTTTGATTTTGGTGATTGACGAAGTTTCTGTGAACCCTTTTGTTACCTTTTGATAATAAAAAACAAAAAAAATCTGTTCTTATCAGTTTAATATCTGATACGTCCCCCATCGGGGGACCACATATTAAACGGATTTTTGGAACAGGGAGCTGGATCAGGAGCTTGCTCCGTCCTCTCCACGCATTGGCCCGGTATTGCAGCGCCTCCGGGAGCGGTGCACCACCTTCTCTCAGCGGTGAAAAGACAGACATAGCTAGCAAGCAAGCGAGGTGGACTGGAGTTCCTTCTTCTCCGGTCTCGTCTCTCGTCCATCTGTGTGTCTCTGTGTCTGTCTCCCCCTCCCCGTCCCCGTGCTCCCTCTGTGCGCTTTCCCGCGTCTCGACAAGCAGGCCGGCCCCCTTTTCGGCTCCCGTGCGTTTTCCCTCCAAAAAACTTTGGCAGGCGTGGCTCCCTTGTGTGTGTGTGTGTGTGTGTGTGTGTGTGTGTGTGTGTGTGTGTGTGTGTGTGTGTGTGTGTGTGTGTGTGTGTGTGTGTGTGTGTGTGTGTGTGTGTGTCCCCGTCCTTGCATGCGGGCCCCTTTCGACAGCCAGGCGTTTTCCCTCCAAAAAACTTAGTATATATATATATCCACCTTTTCTTTCTTTTTTTGGCAGGCAGGCGTGTGTGCGTGCGCGCGTCCCCGTCCCTCCCTCCCGAGAGAGAGCTGCCCCTTGCCTCTGCCCGCAGGTGCTGGCGCTCGGCTTTCTCTTGCAGCTGGTTGGGCACAGCTGCTGCTGGTGGGAGGGGCCTAAGCTAAGGAGGCCGGTTAGCTGGCACCCCCTGCGGCTGCGGTCGTTGTCGGGCCGTTGACAGAAGATCAAAGAGCAGGGCCCCCGCCCGGGACTGGCAGGAAGGCAGGCAGGCAAGAGAGAGGGGGAGCAGAGTCCGGCGGCAGGCCTCTGGCTGCAGGGAGGCCGGCAGCTGCGCGGGTCCCGGGCTCCAGAGGAGTCAGCCTGCGCCACAGTGCGCCAGCGGAATGCCCGCGCGTCGGTCCGCGCCTTTGGGGGCATCGCTTCTCAGCCTTTTGGCTAAGGTCAGAGGTCGAGGGAGAGAAGGGATCGTGAGGACAACACTTTTCCATGAGGACACGCTTTGGATTGCATCGTTTTGGACCCCAGACTTTTTTTTGATTGCGTTTTGGATTTTGGACTTTTGGATTTGTTTTTTTCACTTGGGTTTTGGTGCGTGGGCTGCTTGGCAGCCGAAAGGCTGCCTTTTCGTCATGGCTGCGGATCCCGGGGAGGCGAGAAAGGCCGTGATGAACCCCAGCATCAAGTGGACCATCCGCTTCCATTGGAGGGCGGAGACGGAGCCTCAGGGGAGAGAGCCTTTTGAAGACAAGGTACTGTTCGGGATCCTGGGTTTTAAGGCAAGTGAAATCTTATGTCTACAAGGGAACCGGGCGCAGAAGTTTATGGATGTTACCTTCAGGACCGCCGCACTTCACAAAAGGGCAGCGGAGAGATGTGCACAAGCGAAGGCGGATGGGAAATTGCGTGAGTATGAGTGCGGGGGCCTGCTCGGCGATGGCAAAAGGTGGGTGGTCCTCCACATGTTTGACCCTTTTGTGACGGATCAGGATGTGACGACCTTCCTACGTCGGTACGTGGAGGTGCGGAGCGCCCCGGGTGCCGTCAGTGATACCCGCACGGTCTGGACCGGGAAGCGTAAATATCAGGTCAAACTTCGGCGGGATGCCAGGACACCGGACGGCTTCACCCACCCCCCGGGCACTTTCTCCATTGGATCAGGTAGGGGGTACCTTTATTACTGGGACCAGCCGGAGTTTTGCAGGAAATGCCGAGGTTTTGGACACCGCGAGGGGACGTGCACTGTCGGAGAGTGTGGGAAGTGTCACCGACCTGGCCACTCCACACGGGAATGCCCAGTGAAGGAGTGCTCCCTGTGTGGGAACACAGGGCACTTGTTCCGGCAGTGTAATCAGAGGGGCAGGGACCTGGAGAGGGAAATCCAAGCCTGGGTACAGCGGCCAGAGGAGGCCGGGGAGGAGGAAGATCAACCGGAGGGCAGCAGGAAGAAGGACAAGGAGGGCATGCGGGAGAAGAAGAGGTACGACCGGGAGCTTTACGGGTGGTGTGGCACACCAGCTGGGCAGATGTGGTGAAGGGGACACGACCCCCAGTGGTAGAGGCAACACCTGCAGCGTCGGGACTGGTGGGAGAGGAGGTGGGGGCAACAACTCTCACCCCCCTAGGGCCGAAAAAGCAAAAGCGCTCTCGAGCTGGGAGAAGGAAGGAGACACAGGAAAAGAAAAAGAAGACGGACGAAGGAGGAGAAGAAGGAGAAAACCAGGAGGAGATGGCAGGCCTGGAAAAGATGGAGGAAGAGATGCTCCAGTCAACTTCGAGCGACTCCGAACTTGAAGACACCGAGGGCTCTCTGCCTCCTGGGCAGGGGTCCGGACCAGCACCCTGCCACACCTACTCGGTGGCGCAGGACATGACGGAAGATGGCAGCCCGATAGTCGACTGCCAGCCCGGCATGCTTACCCCCGAACAGGCGTACCCGTACAGCCCCCTGGGGTCGATTCCCGTTATGGAGACCTTGGACAGCGAAACCTCGGTAAGTACAGCAGGGGCAGCGAGCTCACCTGAGCCCAGCCAGGGAGAGGAGATGGAGAGTGACAGACCCCTCTAGGACCCAACATGACCCTCGTGGTGGCGACAGCCAATGTGAGGGGTTTGCGGAAGACGGACAAGCGGACGGCGGTATTTTCATACCTGTCGCAGAAGAATTTGGATTTGTGTTTCCTGCAGGAAGTCCATCTCAAGGACCTCGACGATGTGAGGACCCTTCAGAAGGCGTGGAGGAAGGGTCCTTCGTGGTGGAGCGTCGGAGGGGTGAACTCCTCTGGTGTACGTATCTTGTGCGGTTCGCCAGGTCTTGACGCTCAGACGGTCAGCTTGGTGATCCCTGGACGTCTGCTGGTGGTGGACGGAACCTGGAAGGGAACAATGCTGAGAATCATCAATGTGTACGCCCCAGCAGACCGACGCCAGCAGGGTCCCTTTCTGAAGGAACTAGAAGCCCTGCTGTACACAAACAGGGAGCTGATCGTCGGTGGTGACTTCAACATTGACCTGGGGGACACGCACGGTGAGGGAGTTCGCCTACTGAGGTCCTTGATGGCGGATTTTAACTTGCGGGATGAGTTCATCGATGTCGCACACCACACATGGGATAATGGAAGAGGAATCTTCAGACGACTGGATTATATCTTCTCTACTGCAAAGTGGAAGACCCTAAGCAGGCAGGTAAACCCCACCTGGTTTTCGGACCACCAATTGTTGACAGTCTTTTTCGGTGTTAAGGACCCCGGTTTCCAGGCTAGCTACTGGAAACTAAATAAACAAGTACTATTAGAGACGAGATACCGAAGGAGAATGGAGGCGGCACAGAGATTTTGCGAAGAGGAGGGAGTCTTTCAGCTCCGCGGTGCACTGGTGGGAATCTTGTAAGCAAACCATCGCGACGATCACCAGGAAGTACTGTAGGATCCGGCGCAGCTTGGAGGAACGCCAGTGCACCAAACTGCAGGAAGAACTCGACGACCTGTACGGTCGTCTAAACCAGGGGGGCGCCTTCAATGGTGAACGAGTCACCTACATTAGGAGCCTACTTAGGGACGTGTGGCTGCAGCGAGCAAAGGACTTCCTCTTCAGGTTGCAGGGAGTCTGGAGGGAAGGGGAAGAATGCTGCTCACCCCAGTTCTTCGGCGCCGTAAGGAGACAACAAGAACGAAGTCGCTTCGAGAGTATCCGGTGCGAGGACGGGACTGCAGCTACAGGCATACCCGGGATGCTGAGGTGCGCCACAGGGTTTTATGAAGCTTTGTTTTGAGAAAAGGAGATCGACTCCAGCATCAGGGACAGACTCCTGAAGGGTGTGGAGAAAGCGGTGGAGGAACCCGCCGCTCTGACCGGACCAGTGTCAGGGGCAGAAATCAAGAATGCAATGCTTGGCCTGAAGAAGGGCACTGTCCCTGGCATTGATGGGTTACCAACAGTTTTTCCGCACCTTTTGGGACCAACTGGAGCCATTCCTGGTGCAAGTCTTCAATGAGGCCCTGGACAGAGATGGACTGGGCCTGACTATGAAGACTGGAGTTGTCTCCTTGATTTTCAAGGGGGGAGACAAAGCAGACCTGGCCAATTGGAGGCCGATCCAGCTCCTGTGCACTGATTACAAGATCTTGGCCAGGGTGCTGGGCGGCCGTCTGAGGACGGTAATGTCTGAGCTGGTCAAGGCGGACCAGACATGTGGCGTGGCAGGCCGGAAGATCAGCTGGAATCTGCAGCTGACCAGGGATATCATCTCCTGGGTGGAGGACAGAGGCCTGCCACTCATGCTGGTAAGCCTGGATCAAGCGAAGGCATTCGACCGGGTCCATCACGAGACCCTGTGGGCACTCCTGCAGAGGAAAGGCCTACCCGACAGGTTCGTTGGGTGGATCAAGACTTTGTATAGCGGTGCAGAATCCCGGGTATGCGTCAATGGAGCAGTAGGGAGGAGTATACCAGTAAAGTGTGGTGTGCGACAGGGCTGTCCTCTTTCGCCCCTGCTGTACGTGGTCTATTTAGAGCTCCTGCTGGACCAGCTGAGGAGGGACTCCAGTGTAGAAGGTATCGGAGTGCCAGGTGGTGCGGGGCAGGAAGCCAGGATCGCCGCTTATGCCGACGACATCACGCTCTTCCTGGGCTCAGACAGAAGCTTGGGGAGAGCGTTGGCTATAGTGGACGAGTTCTCCAGAGGCACTGGCGCCCAGCTGAATCGTGCCAAAAGCCTAGTGAAGATGTTTGGAACCTGGTCATACGAACCAGAGATTGCCAGTGGGTTAACAATGACGACGGGCCCGGTGAAGATCTTGGGGGTCCTTTTCCACAATGAGGACCCCTCAAGCCCGAACTAGGAGGCCAGGTTCCGGAAGATCCATCAGAAGCTAGGCCTTTGGCAGAAGAGGTCTTTGACTTGGATCGGGAAGGCACTGGTGCTGAAAGTGGAGATCCTGCTCCTGCTGCTCCACCTGGCGGTAGTGTACCCCCTACCTGCGAGGAAGAGGAAGGAGCTAGTAAGAGCCGTATTTACCTTCATCTGGGGGCACTCGTACGAGAGCATTCGCAGACGGCAGAGGGATTCCGGATTTCCCAGCAAAGCTAGATTGTGTTTACATCGCAAGCTTGTGCGTCACCCTGCACGATAACACGCCTCACCTGTGCAGCCGGTTTGTAAGTCTCTGGTTCACAGCGAGCATGCGACACCTAGCCTCCTGGACGAACACGACCCCGAAGACAGAGAGACTCCTGCCGCACTACCGTCACGCAGTGCGGTGGCTGCGGACACACCCAGAGGTACGGGACGGTACTACTACACTGAACCATCGCCTGTTATACAAGACAGTTATGACATCGGGAAAGCCAGCGATCCTGGGTGTGTCCAGCGATACCTGGCTGCAGGCCCAACCGAGGGGCCTGGATAATCGGATGAAGCATCTGAACTGGCTCTGCATATGGGGTCGAATGGCGGTTAGGGCAGTCATGCATGCTCATGGACTATCAAAAAAGAGCCAGTGTCCGAGGCAAGGCTGCACAGGGACTGAAACGGTAAACCATGTTTTTTGGGAGTGCGAGTTTGTGCAGAGGGTGTGGAGTTCCAGCCGGCACCTTTTCGCACAAGCAGGCCTGGACTTACCTTTGTCACTGAACGTGGTGATGAGAGGAGTGCCCGGTTCCCGAAGATGGACAGCAGCCTTTTTGTTCTGGTTTTTGATCAGCCTCACAAAGCTGTATGTATGGGAGGCCCGCACGGAACTCATCAGGCACGGAGTGGAAGGGACGGTTTCTGCCATCCTAAAGAAGGTGAAGACGGACGTTGTCCGCAGGATAAGATGGGACATCAAGCGTTGGGGATTTGCGGCCGCAAAGGAAAGATGGAAGGACTTACTCACGTGGTGCTAATGGTGGAGGGTAGGATAATCATTTTTTGAACTGTTTTATAATAAAACATAAATAAAAAAATCTGTTCTTATCAGTTTAATATCTGATACGCCCCCCATCGGGGGACCACATATTAAACGGATTTTTGGAACAGGGAGCTGGATCAGGAGCTTGCTCCGTCCTCTCCACGCATTGGCCCGGTATTGCAGCGCCTCCGGGAGCGGTGCACCACCTTCTCTCAGCGGTGAAAAGACAGACATAGCTAGCAAGCAAGCAAGCAAGCGAGGTGGACTGGAGCTCCTTCTTCTCGGGTCTCGTCTCTCGTCCATCTGTGTGTCTCTGTGTCTGTCTCGCTCTCCCCCTCCCCATCTCCGTCTCCGTTCCCGTGCTCCCTCTGTGCACTTTCCCACGTCTCGACTCTCTGGGCAAGCAGGCCGGCCCCCTTTTCGGCTCCCTCTACTAAAAACTTAGTATATCCACCTTTTCTTTCTTTTTTTTCGGCAGGCAGGCAGGCAGGCAGGCAGGCATGTGTGCGTGCGCGCGTCCCCGTCCCTCCCTCCCGAGAGAGAGCTGCCCCTTGCCTCTGCCCGCAGGTGCTGGTGCTCGGCTTTCGCTTGCAGCTGGTTGGGCACAGCTGCTGCCGTTGAGAGGGGCCTAAGCTAAGGAGGCCGGGCGGCTGGCGCCCCCTGCGGCTGCGGTCGTTGTCGGGCCGTTGACAGAAGATCAAAGAGCAGGGTCCCCGCCCGGGACTGGCAGGCAGGCAGGCAAGAGAGAGGGGGAGCAGAGTCCGGCGGCAGGCCTCTGGCTGCAGGGAGGCCGGCAGCTGCGCGGGTCCCGGGCTCCAGAGGAGTCGGCCTACGCCACTGTGCGCGAGCGGAATGCCCGCGCGTCGGTCCGCGCCTTTGGGGGCATCGCTTCTCGGCCTTTTGGCTGCGATCCCAGTACGTGGCGTACCAGAGGATGTCTCTTGGTGAGTAGGCTGCTTCGGCAGCCGAAACACCTTTTTCGCTATGGCTGCGGATCCTGGAGGAAAGTGGAGGAGAGGGGGTCCCCCTAGCTTAAGACAGACAATACAGTTCCATTGGAAGCCGGGAACAGAAATGCAGGGAAGGGATCAGTTTGAGGAAACGGTTTTGTTTCAAACCTTGAAGCTTAGTGCATGTGAGATCTTATGTTTACAAGGGAATAGAACACAAGGATACTTTGATTTGTCTCTGAAGGATGTTAACCTGCATAGGAAAGTCACGGAAAGGTGTCGTGCCGCAGAGAACAAAGAGGGCTTAAGTGATTATACATGTACGGGACTGGTTAATGATGAACGGTGGATAATTTTGCATATGCATGATCCTTTCATTTCGGATGCGGATGTTACAACTTTCCTAAGTAGATATGTAGAGTTGTGTGAAGAACCGCGGAGAATAATGGATCGACGTAATGTTTGGGCTGGGAACAGGCAGTACCGGGTCAAACTGCAAGCGGATGGCAGAAGTTCGGATGGCTTTAAGCACCCCCCAGCAACCTTTGCAATTGGATCAGGTAGGGGCTATCTTTATTATCGAGACCAACCCCTTTTTTGCCGCAAATGTCGTGGTTTTGGGCATCGGGACGCTGACTGTGAGGTAACGGAATGCTCAAAATGCCAGAGCCGTAATCACTCTACCCGGAACTGTAATATCAAAGAGTTTTCTCTGTGTGGGGCAGAGGGACACCTGTACCATCAATGTAATCGCAGGAATATGGACTACAGCAGAGCACTCCGGGGGGAAATCAGGTTGTTTGGGGAGGACAGTGAAGAGGACGCACCAACCCCTGCGGAAGAAGGGAAAGGTAGAGAGAGGAAGGATGAAGAGGAGCCGCAAGCTGAGGAGGAAGGCCGGGAGGATAAAGGGCAGGGGGCGAGATTGCGAGAGAAGGTGAGGAGAGCAGGAATAGTTGGGCTGACATGCTGGAGGGGCTGGATGCTGCCGGAGAAGGGCCGTCTACGAGATCGGAGGCGATGGAGGTGCAGGACAGAGACGGTTTTACGGTGGTTAAAAGGAAGAAAAAACAAACGGCATCTGACAGGTGAGGGGAAAAGAACCTCCAGTGAAGGGAAGAAGAAAAAGAAGGAGGGGAGAAAACAACAGGGCGCAGTATCAGAAGAGGAGATCACGGATCGGATGGTTAACACTGGTTCGAATACAAGTGATCAGGAAGAAGTGGAGGATTCTGCAAACACGCTGCCTCCCGGACAGGGAGAGAGATCAACAGAACTTCATGGCCAGATATCGGTGTTACCCGTATCAGAGGAGGGAAGTCCTTATGCAAATTGCCTAGCACAGACGCCTTTTCAAGAGGAAAGGGCACAGAGCCCAACAGAAATGGAGGAAGGTCGGAGTCCTTATGGTGACGGAAGTTCGGACAGCCTTATTGGTGCTCTGAGTCCCTCAGACTCCAATTCGGATGAGGAGATGGGTGACAACCCCCCGGACCCACCATGAACTTCTCGGTCATCACCATTAATGTGAGAGGGCTATGAAATCCGGAAAGAAGAGCTGCGGTGTTTGAAGACCTGGGACGTAGACGGTTTGACATATGTTTCCTTCAGGAGGTTCACTTGAAAGACTCCGCTGATGTGGGAATTTTCAAAAAAGAGTGGACCCATGGATACTCGTGGTGGAGTGTGGGAGGAATCAACTCTTCAGGGGTTGGCATTTTATGTTATGGGTCTGATTTAGTCTGTCAGGAGGTAAACTCTGTGGTTCCGGGACGTCTGTTAATGATAGACGGAATATGGAAGGGAATTAAATTAAGAATCATTGGTGTTTATGCTCCAGCAGATAGGCGGATGCAGGGTGTTTTTTTAAGGGATCTGGAGCCTTTATTATACAGAAATAGAGAGCTAATCATTGGTGGGGATTTTAACATTGATTTGGGAGACACTTTGGGTGAGGTGGTGCACACACTTAAGGATTTGATTGCTAATTTTAAGTTGTTGGACGGTTTTCTCCAAGTCCAACACTACACCTGGAGTAATGGGAGAGGAAGTTTTCGGAGGCTGGATTATATCTTTGTTTCAACTAGGGCGAAAGTTCTTGCCAGGGAAGTTGTCCCTATGTGGTTTTCGGACCATTTACTGCTTTCCATCACCTTTGGTGATGAAGACCCCTGTTTTTCAGTGAACTATTGGAAATTGAATTGTTCGATCTTAGGGGAGAAGAAATATCAGAGGCGAATTGAAAGCATCCTACGGGATTATAAAGAGAGGAGGAGATTTTTCACATTGGCTGCCTGTTGGTAGGAATCGTGTAAACGAATGATTGCAGTGGTTTCTAAAAACTATTGCAGGGTCAAACGTCGTTTGGAACATAAAGATTGTGTGAGACTGCAGGAAGAACCTGAAACCTTGTACAGATGCAGCCATTCAAAATGCGCGGTAAAAACCCGCGGTACAGTAACCTACCCACAAGCCACCGCAGGGCACCGCGGTAAGTGATTGGCTGGCCAAAATGACCGACAGGGGCACTCGTGGTGCATTGGTTGGTAGTGCAAAGATTTAATCATTTAATGTCTTTACTGTGCACATTTTAATCCGCTTAGTTTTGAATATTTATATGGATTTTACCACTAAAGGGAAATTTTAGTAGCTGAGCATAAAAAGAAGAGGAGCATAACGCATCTGAAGGTCATAAACGATATTAATTTAGGAACATAAACATTACTGTATGTATGTAAACTGTACTGTGTATGGCTGGTCTTGGTAGTTTAAAGAAAAAATACACACCAGTCTTCCATTTCTCCCTAAACATTTTAAGCATGAAAGTTTTATGAAACGGTACCCAAATATGCGATTGCTGTATAGAATTAATTTTAATTTAAAAAAATTATTTAACACGAACATTAAGCTGTTTACATCTTCCGCCTGAGAACAGTCACCCGTTGCTACCCAACGCAGAAACACAGCCACTAACTAGCAAAGAGAGGACATTAGCTACCCAATATGATAAAGAAATAAATGATTATTTTGTTTATTTCTTTTGCACATTTATTTGAACATTTCCATCGATTGTACAAGCACTTGGAAACTGTCCAATCCCTAGTTCATCAGGCATTTTACCGGTCTGGTGCCGGTCTGTGTCTTCCAGGATATAATGCCAGCGAACTCTTGTTTTTATGTCCACTATAACAGACAATCTCCTTTGCTTTTAACCGAGCGTTTAATAATTTCCTAAAATGAAAATGATTTACTTTATTTCCCTCACAGGATCAATAAAAGTATCTATCATCTGTCTAAACTATGGGACAGAATTCTGGGGTCTCCCCATACCAGAGATTATGGTAGGGCTTCAGAATGGTGATTGGCTGACACCATCTGACACCCCTCTGATTGGAGAAAAAAGACGTGCTGGTTTGCTATACATACTGTACCAGGAAGAGGATTTCTTTCTATTCAAAACGTGTATTTTAAAAGTTTAAGAAGTAAAAACCTTACAGCGTACACAGATTTCTAAACTGATCAGGATCGTTATCTTTGTCTTATGCATAATAATGTTCACCGCTCTGTCCAGCAAATTAATAATAAACTTTATTTTATATAGCGTTTTAAACGAATAAGTAATTAGATTGCTCATAAACCTAATCACTTGCTTTTTCTTTTTATTTAGGCTCAGATTTCAACTATAGATCGTATTATTAATAACCATAATAACAACCAACCAACAAAAACAACCATATAAACATAATACCAACCAAAAACATAGATAACAACCACAATACAAAATCAAATAATCAAACCATTTTACTCTTGCAAAGTCCTCCAATTATCATAATCCCGCCCCTTATGCAAAACCAAACCTTCCTCCCATCCCAGTTTATCCTGTTTATCATAAACAAAATCCACCTCAATTTTCAACATAAAGCATTACACAAAATCAATACCTCAACACTCCATACTCAACAACGATAATTCACAAACAGCCAGAACATGTAACTACACATTCCCAAACATACCTAATTTCCATAGCCCCGCCCCTTATGCAAAACCAACATCCCTCCCCTGTTCTCTCTCTCCCCTGGCGGTTGTAATTGTTTTTAATTTCAAATAAATTTTAGCAAAGTCATGTATTTTAAAAATCTTAAGATTTTTATATTTATGTCTTTATTTAGTGGTTTCATTAGTGACAAAGGCTAAACTTTCTTGGAAAAATGTCTTTTATGTAAACCATGTTTGCTATTAATTCATTCAGGGCTAAAATATGTTCATTGTCTTCTAATGAAAGAAGGGTTCCTTTCGCCGTAGTCGGGTTGAAATTAGAAGCTTGCCATGCCCGGACTGTTACACCAACGCATTAGCATGTAAAAGCGATTTCATTGAGGAGCCTAGCCTTTAACTAGTAAGTACTGTACTTACTGGGTTTTTGAGGGGGGGGGAGGTGTCTTTCGCTCGAAATCTCGCCTCCTACTTTGAAAATACCCGTGAAACCGGTTCAATTCGTCACAGCCAGCACTCCTGCAGAGAGGGGGGTTGTACTTGCAGTGTATACAGTACACGCGTTATGCTCTTCGTTAATGTCTAAGCCGGAACATATCATTATATCTAATTTTGTATTTCTTAAAAAAAAAATCGTTTTCCCAGCCTAACAGTATTGTTTTTAACCTGTAAAGCGCTTTGAGGAGCCACCTTTAAAGGCGCCATATACAATAAAGTTCATTATTATTACTATTGTAAATTTGCTGGACAGAGAGGTGAACATTATTACACAGAAGACAAAGATAGCGATTTACGTTGCATTGTGTATCGTGCTGCTTTAATACAGTTTTAAATAATTAAAAGTCTAAACAGTATCAGCTTTATTTATGGGTTTTAAATAAAGGTGATTTAAACGCAATTTAAATCAATATAAATGTTTATATTGTAACGCATAGGTGACTATTCATTGTTATTAAAATGACTTAAATTCGATCATGTTGTGATATTTAGAAATATACATTTGTTTGGTGCGAGTGAAGTTTTATTTAATCTCTGAGCCATACTGATTCTTCTGGAAGCTAGTTTCCGCCAGGGAGTAAAAAAAAAAAACACACTATGGTATTCTCTCCAATGCAGTGCAGTTAAAAACATACCTCTGATGCTGCTCCTAAATGAATATCGTTTATGACCATCAGAAGCTTTATGCTCCTTTTCTTTTTTCCAGTGGATTGAACAGGGAGAGGCATTTCATGATGTACTTTTCACTGATGAAACAACAGTGGCTCTGGAACAGTTTTCAACCATGTCGTTTTATAAAAAGGGGAGATATGTACACGTTACTGAAGCTAAAAGTTTAGCCTTTGTCACTAATGTAACCACTAAATAAAGACATATAGAAATCCCTATGTTACAGACTGTATATGGCTGGTATTGGTAGTTTAAAGAAAATACACACCAGTATTCCACTTTCTCCCTAAACATTTTAAGCATCAGAGTCTTGCATGTGGTTATTTCGGAAACGTTTGTACGTGCTCCTTCTGACCATGTTACTGTTTACTGTTACTGACCATATCAAATTTAAGTGCCGGTGGGCACTATTCCTGTCCGTGGGGGGTGGACCGTCTTTCATTAGAAGGTTAGTCTGTTCTACTCTGAGAATGTAGAGGGGGTGGAAAGTGCCCACGGTCATTTAATTAGTATTAAAATTCGCACTGATTCCCTTGCGAAGATACGGACATAGGAATATTCGTGCGTGGTCAAAAAATGGCATAAAAACGACAAAGTGAAGGCTGTGAAAACATTCACAATGTACTTTATACACAAAGCAAATATACCCCCCCCCCCTCTCTCAATTCAATTCAAGCTGCTTTATTAGCATGACAGATGGGTACAATCAGTGTTGGGTATTTACTTTGCTTTGAGATGCCACTTTTAAAGGTGATATATAAAATCAAGGCTTTAACTTGCTTTAACTCCGCAAGTCTGAGTTCTTGTGTCTGTCCTATCCGAACCCGAAAGTATTACAATATGTATCTTTATAGCAGGTGGTGTACAGCTTTTTAGTATAGATTACACTTTTCTAAAATGTATTTAAAAAATAAAAACGATTACAATCTAATCTTTCCACGTTTGATCCCAAAATAAATCTAAACGGGGAGAAAGCTATGCTGAAAGTTTATTAAGATACTTAGAAGACAAAGATATCAATTTATGTTGCATTTGTCTGATTGTGAATCAAAAAACACATATTTAAACCCGCATTTGCGATTTAAATCAAAACGTTATTTAAATCAATATAAATGTTTATATTGTAACGCCTAGGTGACTATTCATTGTTATTAAAATGACTTAAATTCGATCATGTTGTGATATTTAGAAATATAAATTTGTTTGGTGCGAGTGAGGTTTTATTTAATCTCTGACTCAGGGAAACGTTTCATTTTTTCAAAGAAATGTTTGTTAAAAAAAAAGTCACGGCTCTAGCAGGATTCGATCACAGACCATGTGACATGGGGGTCAGGAACCTAACCCACAGTGCCACCAGCAAGGTCACATGGAGAGTGCTGAAAAAACACTACAGAAACATTATCAACAATGTACAGCGTGTACTATTCTTCTGTTGCGGTACATGAATATAATATCGTTATTAATTTCTTTAGATACGCGATTCCATATTATATTCCCGTTTAATCAAATTCTAAAAGTATGCTTGTTGACTCCGGTATCACGTTAGTTAAAGACTTCGATGCTTAAAATGTTTAGGGAGAAATGGGATACTGGTGTGTATGTTTTCTTTAAAGTACTGAGACCAGCCATATACTGTATGTTTAAGTTCCAAAATTAATATCGTTTATGGCCTTCACACGCGTTACAGTATGTTCCTATTCATTTTATGCTCAGGTATTAAGATTTCCCTTCAGTGGTAAAATTCCATATAAATATTCAATACTTAAACGGGCACAGTTAAGACATTAAATATACATATACATACTGTATACAGTACAGTTTGCATACGGTAATATGTTTATGTTCCTAAATCAATCTATTTTATGAGCATGTGAAAGGCATGGTGAATCGATTCTCAAATTACTGTACTTTGCATGATTGGAAACAAATGCGTGATTGCGAAATGCTGTGGTGTTTCTTTTACAAAGACGGTCAATGAAAAAAAGAATGTGGACCAGTGGACCAGACTTTGAGTTTACAGCTTGTCCAAGGTCATTCATTATTAATCCTATTAGTAATATCTTCGTTAAAGACTTTGATGGCGACAGCACAAACATGAGAGGTTGAGCTTTATTAGCTCCACCTTGCGGAAATTCCGGATACTATTATTTTACTTGCGGTATTATAGGAGAATTTACGGTAACTCGCGGTAGACTGCTTAAAGCGCACCGCAAAATAATGCGGTATCGCCCGCTCGTTTTGAATGGCTGCATCTGTATATAGTGTCCAATCAAGGGGGCCCTTTCAACGGGGACAGAGCAGCTCAAATTAAAGCAATGCTCAAGGAGAAATGGTAAAGATGGGGGAGGAATTCTTTCTTTAAACTTAAGGGAGCCATCTTGGAGAGTGATGAGCGTTGTACGCCTCAGTTTTTTAGGGCCATGAGGAACCAACAGGAAAGAAGCTCTTTTACAGGCATCAGAATGGAAGACGGGAGTATGGTCACCGACCCCCCAAGGATGGTGAGAAGGGCTACAGAATTTTATTCATCTCTCTTTTCAGAAAAAGCGGCTGATCTCGATACCCAGGACAGAATGCTGTCTAGAGTGCAAAAAGCGTCTGTGGGCAGTACAGAATTGGAGGGAACAGTGACGGCGGCGGAAATTAGATCTGCAATGCTCGGGTTAAGGAAGGGAGCGGCACCGGGTATTGATGGCCTGCTGGCAGAATTTTATTGAACATTTTGGAGGCAACTGGAGCCGGTTCTGTTACAGGTTTTTTCGGAGGTATTGGACCAAGGTGAGCTTGGACCCAGCATGAAGATTGGTGTCACAACTTTAATTTTCAAGAAGGGCGATAAGGCTGATCTGAGTAATTGGAGGCCTATCCAGCTCTTGTGTGTAGATTACAAGATCTTGGCCAGAGTGCTGGGTAGGCGACCAAGGGAAGTGATGCCACTTCTAGTGAAAGATGATCAGACATGTGGGGTGGCAGGCCGAAATATTGGATGGAATTTGCAACTAACCAGGGACATCATATCCTGGGTCGAAGAACGGAATCTACCACTTATGTTGGTGAGTTTAGATCAGTGCAAAGCTTTCGACCGGGTGAATCACAATGTCCTATGGCGACTCCTGGAAGCAAAGGGTCTTAGCAGAACATTCGTGGGTTGGATTCATACCTTGTATAGAAGGGTGGAGACAAGAGTGTGTGTGAATGGGTGGATGGGAGAGGGGATTCCTGTGCAGTGCGGAGTGCGGCAGGGGTGTCCTTTGTCCCCACTCCTGTACGTTGTATATCTAGAGCTCCTTCTGGACCAGTTGAGAGAAGACACGACAGTGAGGGGGATAACAGTTCCTGGAAGTGGCGGGAAAGAGGCTAAAGTTATGCCGATGACGTCACTTTGTTTCTTGATTCTGAAGAAGGGTTGGAAAGAGCTCTGAGTATTGTTGGCGAATTCTCAGCAGGGACCGGAGCCCAATTGAATAAAGCTAAGAGTACCATTAAACTATTTGGGGTATGGAAGTACAGACCGGAACGGACGAGGGGTCTTACTGTGGTGTCTGGGCCAGTGAAGACCTTGGGAATCCTGTTTCACAACAAAGATTCTGCTAAGCTGAACTGGGAGGAAAGATTGCGGGAGGTTAATCGCAAGATTGGGTTGTGGCAACATCGAGTGCTTACCTACACAGGTAAGATCCTGGTTCTGAAAGTTGACATTTTGCCGTTGCTTTTGTATTTGGCAGTAGAACTACCATTGCCAATGAGGAAAAGGAAGGAAGTGACGAGAATGATCTTTCGATTTATGTGGGGGAAAGGATACGAAAGGATAAAAAGAGTGGATATGTTCAGGCCAGTCGCCGAGGGGGGCAGAGGAGTTCCAAATTTCGTGGCTAAGTTGGACTGTGTTTTTGTGTCAAATTTGTGTGTACTCCTGGCTAATGATCCACCACATCTCTGCTGCTATTTTGTTCAATTGTGGTTTCTGTCGACAATGCGACACCTGGCGAGATGGAAGAATACTACTCCGAAGGCAGAATCCTTACCTTTGCACTATCGACATGCGGCACAATGGCTGAAGGCTCACCCGGAGGCCCGTCAAGGTACGACGTCCTTAAATCACAGGTCACTGTACGAACTGGTGATGAAGATGGAGACCGCAGCAATTTTGGGTGTGTCCAACGAAGTATGGCTGCAGACACAACCCGGGGGGTTGGACAATAAGCTGAAAGATCTTAACTGGCTGTGTGTGTGGGAGAGACTCTCTGTAAGATCAGTCATGTATGCTAGGGGGCTGTCGAAGAAGAGTCAGTGCCCGAGAACGGGATGTTCCCAGGAAGAAACAGTCCGACACGTATTTTGGGAGTGTGGGTTTGTTCAGGCAGTGTGGGAACAATGTGGGAGTGCAATGGCACGGGTTGGCCTGGGGGTTGTGCTGTCCTTTAATTTACTTATGAGGGGCATACCAAGGGTGGGGAAGTGGGATGATAAGTTCCTTGCCTGGCTAATAGTAAGGCTGGTGAAACTGTATGTGTGGGAGGCTCGTGATGATTTGATTAAACATGGAGTGGAGGTCTCAGCTTTTAGTGTTTGCCAGGGTGAAAGCAGACATAGGGAGACGGATCAGGTGGGATGTGATTAGGTGGGGTTTTGCGGCAGCTAAAGAAAGGTGGAAGGATTTAGTTTTGTGGTGTTCGTGGTTTAGTTTGGATGGTGGAGTGAGTGCATGATTTTTGGGGTTCATTTTTATATATAATAAAAAAAAATTTGTTCTTATCAGTTTAATATCTGATACGTCCCCCACCGGGGTCCACATATTAAACGGATTTTTGGAACAGGGAGCTGGATCAGGAGCTTGCTCCGTCCTCTCCACGCATCGGCCAGGTATTGCAGCGCCTCCGGGAGCGGTGCACCACTTTCTCTCAGCGGTGAAAATACAGACGTAGCTAGCTAGCTAGCGAGCAAGCAAGCAAGCAAGCGAGGTGGACTGGAGCTCCTTCTTCTCCGGTCTCGTCTCTCATCCATCTGTGTGTCTCCGTGTGTCCGTCTCTCTCTCCCCCTCCCCATCTCCGTTCCCGTGCTCCCTCTGTGCACTTTCCCGCGTCTCGACTCTCTCGGCAAGCAGGCCGGCCCCTTTTTCGGCTCCCGTGCGTTTTCCCTCCAAAAAACTTTTTCAAAAAAGTTTTCAGCCTTTTCCCAGGGAGGCAGAGGTGTGTGTGTGTGTGTGTGTGTGTGTGTGTGTCCCCGTCCTCGCAGGCAGGCCCCTTTCGACAGCCGGGCGTTTTCCCTCCAAAAAACTTAGTATATACACCTTTTCTTCCTTTTTTTACGGCAGGCAGGCGCGCGTGTGTGTGTGTGTGTGTGTGTGTGTGTGTGTGTGTGTGTGTCCCCATCCCTCCCAAGAGAGCGCTGCCCCTTGCCTCTGCCCGCAGGTGCCGAAAGTCCGCTTTCGCTTGCAGCTCGCTCGGCACAGCTGTTGCTGGTGGGAGGGGCCTAAGCTAAGGAGGCCGGCCTGCTGGCGCCCCCCTGCGGCTGTGGTCATTGTCGGGCCGTTGACAGGAGATCCAAGAGCAGGGCCCCCGCCCGGGACTGGCGGGCAGGCAGGCGAGCAGGCAGGCAGGCAGGCAAGACAGGGGGAGAGCGGAGTCCGGGCGGCCAGCAGCCGCGTGCGGACCGGGCTCCCGAGGCGTCGGCCTGCGCCGCTGCGCGCCCGCCCAAGGCCGGCGTCGGGCATCGCTTCTCGGCCTTTTGGCTAAGATCAAGTGTGTGGCCTGTCCGCAGCTTGCTTCTTAGTCAAGAGAAAGAGAGAGGAGGGATCGATGCCAGGAGTTTTTTTTGTGGCGAAGCTTTCCGGCCAAACATTTTTCTTCGAGATGGATGGAGCTTCAAGGACCCGTGAGGGACGAGTGCGGAATGCAGTGCGGTTCGTGCTACGGATGGGAGGATCGAAGACGGAGTTGGATTCTCGGGACACCTTTGAGGAAGAAGTGATGCAGAAAGCCTTGCAGTTAAGACCAGAAGACGTCTTTTGTCTCCAAGATTTTCCGGGTAAGAAGATTTTTGATTTATTGCTTATTTCGGAGGCTCTAGTCAGAAGAGTCTGGTCTACTGCTAATGAGAAAAAGGCTGATAAACCTTTCTCGGACTATATCATGGAACCTTTGTTTGCCCGTGAACTGAGAACATTAACTGTGGTGATGTTCAATCCATACGTACCAGAAGGAGATATTGTCTGCTTTTTAAAGCGTTTTGTGGACATACAAGGAGTGGGTGAAAAGCTTATGGACAGGAAGGGGTATTGGACAGGGAAGAGGCGCTATAGGGTGCGTCTTCGGCCTAATGGACAAGCGCCTGACGGCCTTTTGCACCCCCCAGCATCTTTCTTCATTGGCGCAAATAACGGTTATTGTTATTATTATGGGCAGCCCGCAGTTTGTAGGAGATGTGGGAAGCCGGAGCACAACGCTGCTGATTGTCGTGAGGTGATCTGCCGGAAATGTGAAGGTGTGGGGCATTCCACCGCTAACTGCACTGAAGAAACTAGATGCAATCTGTGTGGGGGCGAGGGGCACATATTTAAGGATTGTGAACAACGGAAAAAGAGCTTTGCTGAGATTGTGCAGGGTTCGAGACCAGCCCCAGGTGCCAGTACAGAAGAGCGCGGAGGTGAGGAGGAGACGGGCAGTGTGGACATGGAGGAAACAGGAGAAGCTTCGACAGCTGATACTGGAGAAACAGCACGGGGGTGTGAACTTGCCGGAGGTGAGTCAAAAGAAGTTTCTTCTGGATTGGAAGTAATGAAAGAGGTTGTTGGGAAAATAAGTTGGGGAGACATGGTGGAGGAGACGGAGTCGCAACAGGTCCCAACTAAACATCAAAGCAAAAGGAAGAACATAGAGACTGGTGATGACCCAATTAGAAAGGCGGGTAGAAGCGCAGATAGCATGGAGATAGAAGCGGCAAAGGATTACTCGGCGTCTGCTGGAATGGAAACACAAAGGAGCTTCTCAATTTCCATGCCTAATTTTCAAGATGTGTTGTTGGAGTCTTCTTGTTCTCCAGGACCAAATCTGACCATCGAGGAAACACCTCTAGGAGAAGGGAGCAGTTTGCCCGGTGGAATGCCTGAAGAAAGAACGGAGGTATGGTTTGATGCGGGACTGCCCAGCAAATTTTTGAGACTGTGCAGATGGGACGAGAAGACGACTTCAGTTAAGTGGCCTGAGTCCTTTGAAGGATCCATTTTTGAGAAAAGAGGGATCAGATTGAGGCCAGTGGTTACTGACGGGGAAGTATCCACTTTCCATTTGTACGCGGAGGACATTAGGGATGTTGCACAGCAGAGATATCGAATTACAGACCTAGTAAGAAAGTGGGTAGAAGGTATAGAAAAAGACGAGGTCAATTTTGAGCAGAAGAAGGTTAAGAAAAAGGAAACGCTAAGAGCAAAACTAGCGGCTCCTAGGGAATTTTTGCATGCATGCAAATTAGTGGACGGAAATGTCATTTATCCTCCTGATACGGAGGGTATTTGTAATATGTTGCAAGGTTTTAAGAGTGTGAGAGTAGAGGTAGAAAAATCTAGGGAGAGAGTGGCTGGTTTATTAGTGTGTGGTACATTTGAGAAAAGTAAGAGAAGTCTACGTACGTTTTTCTTGTCTAGTGAGAGAATGGTCTCAGAAGGGCTTTTGTTAAATCTTTCTAATTTCCTATGTTGAAAGTTTTAACAATCAATGTCAGAGGACTGAGAGATAGAACTAAAAGAACGGCAGTGTTAAGTTATTTGAGGACATTGGATTTTACTGTGTGTTTTTTACAGGAAGTGCATCTCAGAGATCGAAGGGATGCGGCTGTCTTTACTAATGAATGGGATAGAGGCCCTTCCAGATGGAGCGTGGCGGGGTTCATTCTTCAGGCATTGGAGTTTTATTTGGGACCTACGATTTAGTGGTGGAAGGATGTGAGGTGGGCGTGGCTGGTAGGCTAATAAGTGTGGATGTGGTTGTGGGTGGTTTTAGTTTTCGGTTTGTAGGAGTGTACGCTCCAGCTGTAGCTTCCCAGAGACTTACCTTTTACGCGAACTTAGCTCCTTTTTGTTTAACCAATAGAAAGATCGTTATAGGGGGAGATTTCAACCTTGACTTTAATAACAAAGATAACCCCAACGTAAAGTTCGTGAGCAGAATGCTAGTGCAATACGGTTTGTTTGATTGTGTTGCCAGAGTTGCGAAAGGGAAGGCCAGGCCCACGTGGAGAAACTCGAAAGGAGTGTCCAAAAGGCTGGATTATATCTTTTCCTCCAGGGACCTTATGGTATTAAGTGCATCTGTGCAGCCCTTTTGGCACCCAGATCATGATCTGGTGTTGATTGAAATTGCTGGGGCAGGTGTTAACTTTGGTAAGGGGACCTGGAGATTGAACACGAGTTAGAAGATGCAGCCTACAGAAAATTGATAAGAAGTAAACTGATGGAGTGGGTAGATGAAAGAACTAAATGGTCCTCCACCCTAAAGTGGTGGGACTTAGTAAAGAAGAGGATCCAACAAATAACGAGAAGCTACTGTAGGGAAAAGCAAGCACAGGAAAAGAGAGAGGGTAAGTTGCTGCAGGAGCATCTAACTTTTATATGAGAACAGTAACAGTAACCTGGAGATTGAACACGAGTTAGAAGATGCAGCCTACAGAAAATTGATAAGAAGTAAACTGATGGAGTGGGTAGATGAAAGAACTAAATGGTCCTCCACCCTAAAGTGGTGGGACTTAGTTAAGAAGAGGATCCAACAAATAACGAGAAGCTACTGTAGGGAAAAGCAAGCACAGGAAAAGAGAGAGGGTAAGTTGCTGCAGGAGCATCTAACTTTTATATGAGAACAGTATCAGTGGATTTAGAGGAGATCTGTAAACAGAAGGAGAAGCTGAAAAGCTTCTATGAGAAGAAGGCTCATACATGTAGGTACCTCTTTAAGACGCACATTGATAAACTGCCGTTCTCAGAGTCCTACTCTACTTTCCAGTTCCATGGCATGAGGGACAGGTTACACAGGAGAGTAGTGGAAGGCCTGATTGATAGTGCAGGTAAATTGGTATCAGATAGGGAAGGGTTGTTATCGGTTGCAACGGATTTTTATCAGGAGCTTTTTGCAAAACGCGAGACAGAAGAAGCAGCTGTTAGATGTGTTTTAAAGCCAGTGGCAACATTAATCACAAAAGAGGAACAATCGAGTATGGAAGGTCCTTTTACGGTGGAAGAGTTAACTACCGCCATGAGAGAGTTGAAAAAAGGGAGAGTGCCGGGCGCAGATGGCCTCCCTGTAGAATTCTATTACACCTTTTGGGACATTTTGAAAGATATATTGTTATCTGTGGTGAAGGAGGTATTTGTGAAAGGGCGCTTGAGTACATCTATGAGTACAGGGATTTTGATTTTGTTGTACAAAAAAGGAAGACCTACAGATTTGAGTAATTGGAGGCCTTTGACTTTTCTGGGCACCGATTACAAGATTTTGGCAAAAGTTCTTACGAATAGGCTAAAACGAGTGCTTCCTAAAGTCGTGGGTAAAGAGCAAACATGTGGAGTTCAAAGACGAAAGATTTGCTGGACTCTGCAGTTAATAAGGGACTTAGTTGCTTGGTCAAGACAAAGGGATGTGCCCTTCTTGCTGGCTAATTTAGATCTGGAGAAAGCCTTTGACCGAGTGTCTCATGACTTCCTTTGGAAGGTTATGGAGCGTATGGGCTTTGGCTCTCTTTTTATAGGTTGGATTCAGACCCTCTATAGAGAAGTGGGGAGCAAAGTTTTAATAAACGGACATGTAGGTCGAATGGTATGGCAGGATTCAGGGGTGAGACAGGGATGTCCACTTTCTCCATTACTCTTTGTGTTGTATACTGAAGCATACGCTCGCCTTGTTTGTGCCGACCTTAAGGTTGAAGGTGTTTTGGTGCCTGGTAGTGGAGGGCAGAGAGCCAAGATAGCTTTATATGCAAATGATATTTCTTTGTTCATGACTTCTGACGTGGACCTGCAGGGGGCGCTGGATCATTTCGCAACCTTTGCCAAGGCATCTGGGGCTAAACTCAACACGGGGAAAAAGCCAAATTAAATTTTTGGGGAGGTGGAGGGATCGGCAGGACTGTGTGTGTGGTTTGCAGGTGTGTAAAGATCCTCTGAAGATTCTCAGCGTTTTTTTCCAGGAAGAAGATGCAGCCAAGTATAATTGGCTTGAAAAGTTAGAAAAGGCCAGAATACGTTTGGGTTTGTGGAAAAGTAAGGGGCTAACGCATATAGGTAAAGTCCTTATAATAAAGATAGAGATATTGTCTTTGTTGGGATATTTAGCTTCAGTGTATCCCATGCCTTTGAGTTTAAACAGGTACCTGACAAAAGAGGTTTTTGGTTTCATTTGGGGTAAAAAGTATGAATACATTAGGCGGGCGGATATGTACAGACCTATTGAGGAGGGGGGAAGAGGGGTCCCGTCTTTACCCATTAAATTGAACTGCATTTTTGTGTCTTCCTTATGTGAGGCTTCAAAAACACCCATTGAACATCTGGCTCATTATTTTGTTTGGTTTTGGTTTGCAAGATCATTAAAAGGACTGTTTTGTTGGGACAATTCAGTTCTTCATGGTGTTGACATGCCCTGGCATTATAGGCAAGCCAGCCGGTGGATTAGCAAAAATGCACAGGGACTGGAAGGTGAGGTGCTTTCCAACCACAGGACACTGTATGTGGAAGTAATGGGTAAGGATGAAGCAAGCCTGGTGGGTGGACTACCCAAAGACATCTGGAGCCGGATTCAACCAAAAGAATTACAGCACGACCTGATGGACCTCAATTGGTTAATCGCTTGGCAAAGACTCCCAGTGAGGGAGGTTTTGTATAGACACAAACTATCTCGACAAAAATTTTGCCCGAGGACTCAATGCAATGAACAAGAATCGATACGCCATGTTTTTTGGGATTGTGATTTTGCTAAGTGTTTGTGGAAAAATTGCAATGTACTATTTGACATGTTTGTGTTGAACTTTGTCATCACTGTAAATATAGTTATGTATGGTTTGAAAAAAGGTTTGTACTCTAAAGAGACAGCGTGGGTTCTTTGGTTAATAATAAGTTATGCAAAGTCCGAGTTATGGAGGGCGCGGAACGGTGTGGCAAAAAACGGGGTCCAGGTAAGCGTGGTGGGTGTGCTTCGCAGATTTAAGTGTGAATTAAGTGTGAAATTGTCATAGATATGAGGAAAAGAGGATACCACGCTGCCAAAGAAAGGTGGAAGGGGTTATTGCCATATGGTTTGTCTTAGTTTGGGGTTTTGCTGTTAGTTTCGTTTTTTGTTTATCTCGGATTGTGTCGTTTTCCTTTATATTAGTTATGTTTTTCTTCTGTAAATAGGATGTTTTTTGTCACTTTGTAATTAATAAAAAAAAAATCTGTTCTTATCAGACCGGAGGAAGGGCCCTGGATAACTCCCAGAAAGAAGGGAAAGCGAAAGCGGGAGAAGAGACCCAGGGCGAATCCACCTTCGGAAGGACAGAAAAAAAGAGTGGTAAGGGAAAACTGTTTCCTCGTCCTAGAGGAAACAGAACTCTCTTCCCTCGAGGCCCAGGAACAACCGGAGGAGGCGCCCCAGGAAATGGAAACCCTCCCCCCCGAGTCCCAGGGACAACAGGAAGAGGCAGCACAGGAAGTCGGAACCCCCTCCCCCAAGGCCCAGGAACAACAGGAAGAGGCAGACCAGGAATTGGAGCCCCCTTCCCCCGCGGCCAAGGAGAAACTGGAGGCCCCCGAAACTCTCGGAGAAAGGGAAGAAAGGAGCCTTCCCGAAGCGGTGGCGGAGAGTATCCTCGAGGACGACGAGGATTATTTCGAAGCCGCCCTGGAGCCCGGACTGATGGTAGGGCTGGACCTGTCCAGCATGTTTACTTTTCAGTCCCCAGCGAGACCTGGAGGGAGCCCAGCATATTCCCCCCAGGACCCGAACGAGAGGAGTTACATCTAGGCTAAACAGTGCCCAGATGTAGACTCCCAAGTTCTACTGTAAGCACAGAGAGGAGGTTTAACTTTCACTAGTTTAACCATGACTGTGAAACTAACCTTCTTAACAACTAACGTGAGAGGGCTGAGAGACCCAGTGAAAAGACGGGGAGTCTTTCATGATCTGGCCTCAAAGTCTTTCTCAGTTTGTTTCTTACAGGAGGCCCACCTGAAGGATGAAAGCGACAAGCTGACATTCACCAGGGAACGGATGAAGGGAGAATCATGCTGGAGCGTAGGAGGGGTCCACTCTTCCGGAGTGGGAATCCTCCTCGGAAACCCAGAGATGACACTGGTTTCCTCCTTCTCGGTGGTGCAGGGCCGGATCCTGGTAGCAGACATCGACTGGAGGGGGCAGAAGTTGAGAGCGATTAACGTCTATGCTCCGACGGAACCCTCTATCCGGAAGGAAGTGTTTGCTGACCTGGCCAGCTGCTGCACCACCAACAGACAGGTGGTGCTCGGCGGGGACTTCAACGTCGACCGGGAGAAGGGTAGCGACGCTAGCTCGGCAGAGCTGGTGTCGCTACTCAAGCAGTTCTCCCTGGTAGACGGCTTCAGACGGTGCCGCCCTAACGACGCCGGAACAACCTGGAAAATCTCCCGGGGAGTGTGCAGCCACCCGGACTACATCTTCCTGCACACGACCTGCTCCCTGGAGTCGGCGACGGTGTCCCCGGCGTGGTATTCCGACCACGAGCGCTTGACGGTGGTGGCTAACACCAGCCTGCCGGCATTCGGTCGTGGGTACTGGAAGCTGAACCGGGAGATACTGGAGGAAGACGACTTCAGGGCACTGTTCCGGAAAGACTACGCGAGCTGGGTTGATCTGAGAGACGGCTACAGCTCCGTGGTGGAATGGTGGGAGTCGGTGAAGGACAGGACCCGAACCATGGCGCAGACGTACTGCAGACGGAAGGCGGCCAGGGAGAGGAAGGAAGCTGCACGACTCCAGAGGCAACTCGAGGAGGAGTACAGCTCGGCTAATGGGGGAGGAGCCTTCAATTCAGCCCGGGCACTGGACCTGAAGGAGAGGCTCCGCAAACTGCACACCGAGAAAGCCAAGGCTTTTCTGGTCAAGGCACAAAGGGAGCATTATGAAAATAATGAAACCTGTTCCTCCTATTTCTTCAACCAGGTCTGGGGAGCCCAGAAAAAGAGGGTGATCCGCAGCCTGAGACGGGGAGATGGAGAGGAAGTGCTGGACGAGAGCGACAAAGTAGAAGCGGCCACCGCTTTCTACACGGAGCTCTTTTCAGAAAAGCAGACGGAGGTGGAGGCAGGCGATGCTTTTCTGGAGGGGCTGAAGGCACGAGTACCGGAGGAGGTGAGGGAGGACTTGGAGGGTCCGATCACGGTCGAGGAGCTGAAGGCGGCGCTCTTGTCCATGGAGAATGGCAAGGTGCCAGGGCCGGACAGACTCCCCAAGGAATTCTACACCTGCTTCTGGGACACCCTGGCGGCAGATCTGGTGGAAGTGGTGCAGGAGATCTTCTGCCGGGGGAAACTCGGAGACACCATGAGGGAGGGCGTCGTCTCCCTGCTCTTCAAAAACTGGAGGCCGATCATGATGCTCTGCGTGGACGTAAAGATCCTGTCCAAGCTCCTGACCGGCAGACTGAGAACCGCCCTCCCCCACATCATCCACAGCGACCAGACGTGTGGGGTGGATGGGCGATCCGTCAGCTGGAACCTCCAGCTGACCAGAGACGCCATCGCCTGGGCCGAGGACCGGAACGTGCCAATGATGGTGGTCAGCCTGGACCAGGAGAAAGCCTTCAACAGAGTGAACCACAGCTATCTGTTCAGGGTGCTTTAACGCTTCGGTTTCGGAGAGAGTTTCAGCCGCGGGATTCAGATTCTGTACTCTGACGTGGGCAGCAGAGTGAACGTGAACGGAAACCTGGGGGATTTCATTCCCCAGGAATCCGGAGTACGACAGGGCTGCCCCCTTTCACCCCTTCTCTATGTTCTCTTCACAGAGCCCTTAGCAGAGGCGGTGAGACGGGACCCCGTCATCGACGGCCTGGAGATACCGGGAGGTGCGGGGGAAACCCTAAAGATCTCCCAGTACGCCGACGACACAACGCTGTTCCTGAGGTCGGACAGGGGGTTGAGGAGGGCCCTGCAGGTCATGGAGCAATACTCCAGAGCCTCGGGGTCGAAGCTCAACCGCCGAAAGAGCAAACTGAAGTTCTTCGGGCCCTGGAAGCACAGGACGACGGCGCCGGAGGGTCTCGAGCTCTGCACGGAGCCCCTCAGAATACTGGGGGTTTCCTTCCAGAGCCGGGACAACGAGACCAACAACTGGACTGAGAGGATCGCCAAGGTGAACGCGAAGCTGGGTCTGTGGAAAACGCGGTCACTGTCCTACACAGGGAAAGTGATGGTGTTGAAAGCAGACGTCCTGCCGGCTTTGGTTTACCTGGCGGTGGTGTACCCGCTGCCGGCCAGACTCAGACAAGCGCTGCAAGGGATGATCTTCGGCTTCGTCTGGGGCGGCAGGTACGAGTACATCACGAGAAACCGGATGTGTCAGCCGGTCGAGGAAAGGGGTCGAGATGTCCCACATTTCCCCCTGAAGCTCAACTGCATCTTTTACTGCAACCTCTGCCGGGCGCTGCGGGAGCCCATCGGCCACAAGTACCAGTACTTTGCCAGGCTGTGGCTCTCCATCCCGATGTGGCACTTGGTCCAGTGGTCAAACACTGGGCCCAAGGCAGAGAGGCGACCGAAGTTCTACACCCACGCTGTCAAGTGGAGCAGGAGGTACGAGGCCACGAGACAGCCAGAGCTCTGCACCAACCACAGAGCTCTGTACAAAGAGGTGAGGGGGCATCTGGTCACCGACGAAAAGCTGCAAGTTCCCAGACAAGTCTGGGAAAGGACGCAGCCTAAAGAACTGGACAACGAACTGAAGGACCTCAACTGGATGGCCGTACACAAGAGACTGGCCACCAGAAAGGTCCTCTACAGACACTCGCTTACCAGGAACCCGCATTGCCCCCGGGACACGTGTTTTGTCGAGGAGACTCAGGAGCACGTGTTCTGGAGCTGGCCCTTCGCCAAGGCGGTGTGGGGCAGAATGGACAACACCATGCAACTCCTGGGGACGGGTGCGGTGCTCAGTTACCAGTACATTCTGCTGGGGCTAGCACCTACCGGACTGGACAGGGGGACGCAGTTCCTGATGTGGCTGCTGCTGTCCCTCACAAAAAAAGGCCTGTGGGACGCGAGGAACAATCTCATCCGGCACAACATCGAGTGGGGAGCGAGGGAGCTGGAGGAGAGGATCCTGGCGGACCTCAGGAGGAGGATGAAGCGCGACGTTGCTAAATGGGGTTTCCCCACGGCAAAAGAGCGCTGGAAAGGCCTATGGACCCTGTACAGGGATTAATGGTTTACAGCAAGCGGTAGGG